>NC_139237.1:0-554781 GCF_977018435.1 Lepisma saccharinum
AAAAGGTTGGTCATGAGATTCACTTTTATTCACTGCACTAAATTTTCTTCCCTATCTTGTAGCTTTTATGTTCACACATCTCTCGAAGGGTGTTAAAGCACATTTCTCACTATGACTACAATGAAATGTATAATTATTTGTTATGTTTCTTCTACACGTTCTTGGCAGTGCCCACGAGACGAGACATTTCCCCGAAAACGAGAAGTTGGACTATATGTACCTTACCGAAAGCAGTATCTTTCGCCAACGGCCATACCACGCTGAATATACCGGTTCTCGTCCGATCACCGAAGTCAAGCAGCGTCGGGCCTGGTCAGTACTTGGATGGGTGACCGCCTGGGAACACCAGGTGCTGTTGGCATCCTTTTTCTTTTTCAAGGTTCATAGTGGCCTTTTATTTGTGAATCGAAGCCGATCAATCACCCACAGTTTTTGCACAATCGCTTTTTTTTTTTTTTTTTTATGTACATGTCATCAAATAATAATAATAATAATATAAGTGAAGAATGTATATTAGTATATATGAATATCGGGGAAGGCGACGTTCTTCTGTTTTTTGTGGCGTGCGGGGTTGCAGGGTGCGTTCTTATTACCGGCGGCCGCCATAATCCCGGCGGGGAGCGCTGGCCTGCCCGGCGGATCCGCCGCGTCGCTCCCCGAAGAGGCCGGCGTTGGTAGTTTTCGGCGAGGATACGTGCCGGCGGTTGCAGGGAGTGTGTTTTTTGGGCGTTTTTATTTTTTTGCAAAATGCCATCGCCGTGGAAGGAGGCGTTCGCTAAAGGGATAGTCCCGGCCCGGCAACCCTGATCCGTTGGCAATTTCGCCCGAAACGCACCGGGGGGGGGGGGGGTGCACACGCAGAATAAAGAATTGGAAATGTCGCATACTCGTTGGCGAGGACACGTAAACCGAGGTTCTGTTTCAACCGATGCATGTCAAATCTCGCGTCTTTTCCCTTCGGAAAGGGAATGCTCGATCAGTGCAGTGATGTGAAAGTGTCCCCGCTAGTGGACAATTTAGCAGAAGGCAAGTGGGGAAGGTCCTGGTCGGAACGGTTACTTTTGGCAGCAAACGGTTACGAAACTGTTACTTTTGTCAGTAAACTGTTACAAAACGGTTACTTTTGGCAGTAAACTGTTACAAAACGGTTACTTTTGGCAGTAAACGGTTACAAAACGGTTACTTTTGGCAGTAAACGGTTAGTTTTAGCAGGGAACGGTTACAAAACCGTTACTTTTGGCAGCAGACGGTTACGAAATCGTTACTTTTGGCAGCAGACCGTTACATAACCGTTACTTTTTGCAGGAAACGAATTAACGATAAAATGACCATTCGGTATTTCTCGACTGGTCGGGAGTCGGGAAGTCATTTCCCGAAGTCGGGATCGGGACAGGATCCCCCCCCGGTCCCGACTTTTCGGGATCCCGCACACCCCTAATATTAATGCATAGGATGGAATGAACATTTTTTTTTTGCCATGCCAACGTAACCTAACCTCCCAGAGGATCTGGGTTCAGACGAACGCGAGACAAATTCCTGGAAAAAGGACCTTGCCTAAGACAACTTTGGTTCCTCTTCAAAAATTCGCGTACACTTTCGTTGTGTAGTCAGCATGTAATGATACCGAATGGAGGCATGTAGGCGTTCGAACCACACCCCTAACTGAACAAAAAAATGCTAATCTTCCGGGATCGTAAGTTGAAGTTCCACCCCCCCCCCCCCCCGATGCCGCCGCCCTCCGGAAACAACGTTCAGATCAATTCTTGGAGTAACCGATTTCTAATGCAACGGTTCCCGCCAAATGTCACAGTTCGTTGAGCGTACCAGTTCTCACCCTTTCATAGAAGTTAAGTGAGCCCTTTTAGTGCAAATTATGAATGTGACTGCCAAACTCTTCCTTTTTCCCTGCTCGTGGAGAAAACTTAAAGTAATTTTGAAAGTAAAATGAAGGAAAACACGAAAAATGAAATAAAATCACGACCTAACAAAACCTAACCTAATGTAACCCAACCGAGTATATGCAGATATTAATCTGTGTGTACCTTTCACTGCCATACTCTAGTAACAAACGTACAATTGTAAAATAGAAACGTGAAAGTTATTTTTGTTAAATATACAAGTTTATTTTATGTGTTCATCCAAAATAATAATGCGCCGAATCAATTGTTCCAAGTCTTAGGTTATTTTTTTGCAGAGGCATTTTGTCCAAATGTAACTCTAAAAGTCCTATTCAGCAAAAGAAACTAAAAAATTTGGAAATTTAGCCTATTTTTGTAAATTACGTGCTGGTTGACATTAACATTCATTCGTACCTTAAAAGCATTTTTTTTATATACGTAAGGTCAAAAATCTTTTCGCTTGCAGGCTGAGATATCGTTAGGTTATGTAAGTGTACGTTTCGGAGGGGTGGTAGACAAGTTCGTCCAATTCCAAGATTCAATTTTTGGCCCTAAAAAGGGCCTTTTTCGGCAAGGTAACTATTTCCTTGAGTTTACTTTGAGCTGGTGTACTTAGTCACGGCCTTGGTGCCTTCACTGACGGCGTGCTTGGCCAGTTCACCGGGGAGGAGCAGCCGGACGGCCGTCTGGATCTCCCTGCTGGTGATGGTCGATCGCTTGTTGTAATGAGCGAGCCTGGAAGCTTCGGCGGCAATGCGCTCGAAGATGTCGTTGACGAAGCTGTTCATGATGCTCATCGCCTTGCTGGAGATGCCGGTGTCAGGGTGAACTTGCTTCAACACCTTGTAGATGTAAATTGCGTAGCTCTCCTTCCTCCTCCGCTTCTTCTTTTTGTCTCCCTTGGAGATGTTCTTCTGGGCCTTTCCGGCCTTTTTGGCGGCTTTTCCACTTGTCTTTGGCGGCATGTTGCAGACAGACTCGATGTGCGCCCAAACCGTCGATTCTTTTTAAGAAAGGACGGTTGATATCAGACGGACCAATGGCGCTTCGAGACGTGTCTCCCGGACGCTCTCATTCGCGGCGATTCAACACTACTTAACAAAACCACCAAACTGGCTGGCAAAAATTTGTGTTTTCACGTTGTATCGATAGCAAGAGATCATCATGTCTGGACGCGGAAAGGGAGGAAAAGTGAAGGGAAAGAGCAAGTCTCGCTCCAGCCGAGCCGGACTTCAGTTCCCCGTCGGCAGAATCCACCGACTTTTGCGAAAGGGCAATTATGCCGAACGTGTCGGTGCCGGTGCACCGGTTTACCTGGCCGCCGTCATGGAATATTTGGCCGCCGAAGTCTTGGAGTTGGCCGGCAATGCTGCTCGCGATAACAAGAAGACCAGGATCATCCCCCGTCACTTGCAGTTGGCCATCAGAAACGACGAGGAGTTGAACAAGCTCCTTTCTGGGGTCACGATCGCCCAGGGTGGCGTGCTGCCCAACATCCAGGCGGTCCTTCTTCCCAAGAAAACCGAGAAGAAAGCTTAAGCTGACACCCTACCCCCTCAGCTTCTAGCAAATCGGCCCTTGTAAGGGCCACCAATTACCTTAGGAAAGGGTCATTGTCTACTCTATTTTTTTAAGTTTTCAAGTTTGAAGTCTGTAGTCTAATCAGGACTTGTAACTTGGCATGCAAATCCTGTGTTGATTCAATGTTGTTTGCCTATTTCCGATAATGTCAGAGAATAGTGGCTTACCTGTGCGTATACATCTTGTAAATTTTGATAGCATAGAGATTATGACGTGTGTTTTGTTTTCGGTGGAGTCAAGCTGCACTGAAAATAATAATAATAAAAAAATATATATATGTTCGCCTGAGTTATATTAATTGATGTTATAATTTGACAGAAGCAATCTGAATTTCACATAAATTCCTTTTGCTTTGCTAAACGACGAACGAAGAAGCAACGAGGGGTGGATAGTCATCTAGCGAATGCTGAGAGTCCTCGCGTGAATATTTTTTGTTGAATTCTCAATTATTTCAATCATTCTTATGTCATTATCAACTCCAGACGAGAGAAATCGTTCGAATCGAGGCTGGGATCAGGGGGTAAGGTTCGGGGAAAGTTGAAAGCTGACATTTCCTTCCTCAAAGAAAAGATTTGTGGCCCTTAGAAGGGCCGATTTTTCAAGATGGAGGACAGGCAAATTAGAGCCCTTAACCTCCGAAACCGTACAAGGTTCTGCCTTGACGTTTGAGTGCGTACACGACGTCCATGGCGGTTACGGTTTTCCTCTTGGCGTGCTCCGTGTAGGTGACGGCATCGCGGATAACGTTCTCCAAGAACACCTTGAGGACGCCGCGTGTCTCTTCGTAGATGAGACCGGAGATTCGCTTCACACCTCCTCGCCGGGCAAGACGGCGGATGGCGGGCTTGGTGATACCCTGGATGTTGTCTCGGAGAACTTTACGGTGGCGCTTGGCACCTCCTTTGCCGAGTCCCTTTCCTCCTTTACCTCTGCCTGTCATTTCTGCAGTGCACGTACGTGGATTCGAAAGATGAGAATGAAGCCTTCCCGGCGAGCCGGCTCAGTTTTGTACGCCTTCGACAGAGGGGGGCAGAATGGCGGGAGCCAATGGGAAATCCGCTTTTCGGTTTGATTTCACGAATCAGGAGCATGCACGGCACCTTTCAGGGCAAAGCATATAAAGGCATGATTTTTGGTTGGCGCGATTGTTTGAAACGGAAACGCTTAGGACAAGCACGCGACAATGGCCCGGACTAAGCAAACTGCACGAAAATCCACCGGAGGCAAGGCCCCAAGGAAGCAGCTCGCCACAAAGGCAGCTAGGAAGAGCGCTCCCGCCACCGGAGGAGTGAAGAAGCCCCATAGGTACAGGCCAGGTACCGTGGCTCTTCGAGAAATCCGTCGCTACCAGAAGAGCACCGAGTTGCTCATCAGGAAGCTTCCTTTCCAGCGTCTCGTCCGCGAGATCGCTCAAGATTTCAAGACCGACTTGCGCTTCCAGAGTTCCGCAGTCATGGCTCTCCAGGAGGCCAGCGAGGCTTACCTCGTCGGTCTCTTCGAAGATACCAACTTGTGTGCCATCCACGCTAAGCGTGTCACTATCATGCCAAAGGACATCCAGCTCGCCCGCCGCATTCGTGGAGAGCGTGCTTAAGCGCATCCCGCTGCCCTTGGCAAACAATCGGTCCTTTTGAGGACCACAAATCCTACTTGGAAAGTACGTTTTGGTCGTATCTCTCTTTATTTTTATTATTATTGTCAATCCCTATCCTCGCGTTTATCCAAAAGTTATTTAAAATAATAACGCCGAAGCAATTGGGCGATATTTCATGAATATTCAGTTTTAATAATATATGGGTCAAAAGCTCTCGCTAAATCTTTAAATCTAATATCAGTTAGCGGTTTCTTGCTCGCAGTTCATTTCATAGAATCGATGGAAACGAAGTCAAACAAATTATGACTACATAATGTGACAAGTGTATTGCTTTCATGGTTTACATTTTTTTAAAAAAAAAATGCATGGATGGAAGGGAAAGGATGACACCGTGTCCGATGAAAAGAAAGGTTATAAGATTGAGTGATCGTGCAAATTCGCTCCTTCCAGGAGAATTTTGATGGTCCTCAGAAGGACCTTTTTATGGGGAACACTTGCGTGCTCAACCATTTTACTTCTTTTTTGGTGCAGCCTTCTTTGCTGCCTTGGGCTTGGCAGCCTTCTTTGGCTTTGGCGCCTTTGGTTTCTTGGGCGTCTTTGCCTTTTTCACTTTCGATGGAGACTTCTTTGGCTTTGCAACAGGTGCCTTCTTCTTTTCGCCGGTCTTCTTTGGTCGCTTGGCCGGGGCAGCTTTCTTTGCCGGTTTCTTCTCCTTGGGAGCCGAGCGTTTGGTCTTGGAAACAGCCCCGCTTTCCGGTTTCTCCTTCAGCGACGAAGCGCTGAGCTTGAAAGATCCGGAGGCACCCTTTCCTTTGGTTTGCACCAAAGAACCTGATGCCACGGCGCTCCTCAGGTACTTCTTGATGAAGGGCGCGAGCTTCTCGGCGTCGACCTTGTAGTTCTGGGTGATGTACTTCTTGATGGCCTGCAGGGAAGAGCCTCCGCGCTCCTTCAAGTTCTTGATAGCGTTGTTCACCATCTCGGATGTCCTGGGATGGGAAGGAGCCGTTCTCGGCTTTTTCGCCTTCGAGGACTTCTTGGGCGAAGCCGCCGTCGGGGCTGAGGGAGCTGATGCCGTATCTGCCATATCTACGCTCTTTTCGGAACGAAAATGAATCCCCGCGCTTGGTTTCGACCCCCTTTTCTCTCGGAGCGCGGACCGGAGCGAGAGCAGCTCTCAGGCGGGCCGAAGCAAACTGAAGTTTGTAGTTGCCACAACGGTAAGTGTGTTTCCTCCTCTTTCCAAGATTAATTTTTTCAGTGCTGAGCTAGAGAGCACCAGCATCCCTCGTTGTTGGGTACGTTCCGGAAACTTTGAAGTAGCCGTGAAGTGCCGCAGTCCGTCCCCACGACTTCCACGTTCCTCGCTTCCTTCGTGTCAAACTCACCGTAGGTGTACGCGCGACCTCCATATGCCCGTGATTTCCTTAGTTTTCTCTGAGAAAAGGTAGAAGGTGCGTCGGTTGCACGGAGGAGATGGAAGTTCAATCCTTCCCCTATTCTCTTGCTGAGAATCAGGTGCCTTGAGCATACGACAGGCCTCTCAAGCCAATCTCCGAAGTAGCGTGTGTCGCACACGCCTGTGTTTGAACGAAGCTGGCCTACTTCCAATGTATAGCCTTTAATTTCGTTTATAGGCGAAAATCTATCGCATGAGGACTGTGGTTCGATTCGAAAGCAGCCATTTGCACCGAAAGTTAGCGCGGCCCTTCCTGCTCTCCGCCGATAAATAATAATAATGTAATAGTTTGTGTCGAGGTGCCCGTTGCCTACTTTGGTTTGTGGGAATAGCGCGTATTCGAGAACTCGATGAAGTTGTCCGAAGATAGCACAAAAATAGGAAATAGCTAGGCTGGAGAGACTATATATATATATATATATATATATATATATATATATATATATATAACTACGCACTGGTAATGATCAGGCTGGAAAGTTCATACGAACTAACCGAGCCCAATCACTTTTTCGTTGTTAGGTCCTGGGTATATAGTGTGGAATCAAAAAGGTTGGTCATGAGATTCACTTTTATTCACTGCACTAAATTTTCTTCCCTATCTTGTAGCTTTTATGTTCACACATCTCTCGAAGGGTGTTAAAGCACATTTCTCACTATGACTACAATGAAATGTATAATTATTTGTTATGTTTCTTCTACACGTTCTTGGCAGTGCCCACGAGACGAGACATTTCCCCGAAAACGAGAAGTTGGACTATATGTACCTTACCGAAAGCAGTATCTTTCGCCAACGGCCATACCACGCTGAATATACCGGTTCTCGTCCGATCACCGAAGTCAAGCAGCGTCGGGCCTGGTCAGTACTTGGATGGGTGACCGCCTGGGAACACCAGGTGCTGTTGGCATCCTTTTTCTTTTTCAAGGTTCATAGTGGCCTTTTATTTGTGAATCGAAGCCGATCAATCACCCACAGTTTTTGCACAATCGCTTTTTTTTTTTTTTTTTTATGTACATGTCATCAAATAATAATAATAATAATATAAGTGAAGAATGTATATTAGTATATATGAATATCGGGGAAGGCGACGTTCTTCTGTTTTTTGTGGCGTGCGGGGTTGCAGGGTGCGTTCTTATTACCGGCGGCCGCCATAATCCCGGCGGGGAGCGCTGGCCTGCCCGGCGGATCCGCCGCGTCGCTCCCCGAAGAGGCCGGCGTTGGTAGTTTTCGGCGAGGATACGTGCCGGCGGTTGCAGGGAGTGTGTTTTTTGGGCGTTTTTATTTTTTTGCAAAATGCCATCGCCGTGGAAGGAGGCGTTCGCTAAAGGGATAGTCCCGGCCCGGCAACCCTGATCCGTTGGCAATTTCGCCCGAAACGCACCGGGGGGGGGGGGGGTGCACACGCAGAATAAAGAATTGGAAATGTCGCATACTCGTTGGCGAGGACACGTAAACCGAGGTTCTGTTTCAACCGATGCATGTCAAATCTCGCGTCTTTTCCCTTCGGAAAGGGAATGCTCGATCAGTGCAGTGATGTGAAAGTGTCCCCGCTAGTGGACAATTTAGCAGAAGGCAAGTGGGGAAGGTCCTGGTCGGAACGGTTACTTTTGGCAGCAAACGGTTACGAAACTGTTACTTTTGTCAGTAAACTGTTACAAAACGGTTACTTTTGGCAGTAAACTGTTACAAAACGGTTACTTTTGGCAGTAAACGGTTACAAAACGGTTACTTTTGGCAGTAAACGGTTAGTTTTAGCAGGGAACGGTTACAAAACCGTTACTTTTGGCAGCAGACGGTTACGAAATCGTTACTTTTGGCAGCAGACCGTTACATAACCGTTACTTTTTGCAGGAAACGAATTAACGATAAAATGACCATTCGGTATTTCTCGACTGGTCGGGAGTCGGGAAGTCATTTCCCGAAGTCGGGATCGGGACAGGATCCCCCCCCGGTCCCGACTTTTCGGGATCCCGCACACCCCTAATATTAATGCATAGGATGGAATGAACATTTTTTTTTTGCCATGCCAACGTAACCTAACCTCCCAGAGGATCTGGGTTCAGACGAACGCGAGACAAATTCCTGGAAAAAGGACCTTGCCTAAGACAACTTTGGTTCCTCTTCAAAAATTCGCGTACACTTTCGTTGTGTAGTCAGCATGTAATGATACCGAATGGAGGCATGTAGGCGTTCGAACCACACCCCTAACTGAACAAAAAAATGCTAATCTTCCGGGATCGTAAGTTGAAGTTCCACCCCCCCCCCCCCCCGATGCCGCCGCCCTCCGGAAACAACGTTCAGATCAATTCTTGGAGTAACCGATTTCTAATGCAACGGTTCCCGCCAAATGTCACAGTTCGTTGAGCGTACCAGTTCTCACCCTTTCATAGAAGTTAAGTGAGCCCTTTTAGTGCAAATTATGAATGTGACTGCCAAACTCTTCCTTTTTCCCTGCTCGTGGAGAAAACTTAAAGTAATTTTGAAAGTAAAATGAAGGAAAACACGAAAAATGAAATAAAATCACGACCTAACAAAACCTAACCTAATGTAACCCAACCGAGTATATGCAGATATTAATCTGTGTGTACCTTTCACTGCCATACTCTAGTAACAAACGTACAATTGTAAAATAGAAACGTGAAAGTTATTTTTGTTAAATATACAAGTTTATTTTATGTGTTCATCCAAAATAATAATGCGCCGAATCAATTGTTCCAAGTCTTAGGTTATTTTTTTGCAGAGGCATTTTGTCCAAATGTAACTCTAAAAGTCCTATTCAGCAAAAGAAACTAAAAAATTTGGAAATTTAGCCTATTTTTGTAAATTACGTGCTGGTTGACATTAACATTCATTCGTACCTTAAAAGCATTTTTTTTATATACGTAAGGTCAAAAATCTTTTCGCTTGCAGGCTGAGATATCGTTAGGTTATGTAAGTGTACGTTTCGGAGGGGTGGTAGACAAGTTCGTCCAATTCCAAGATTCAATTTTTGGCCCTAAAAAGGGCCTTTTTCGGCAAGGTAACTATTTCCTTGAGTTTACTTTGAGCTGGTGTACTTAGTCACGGCCTTGGTGCCTTCACTGACGGCGTGCTTGGCCAGTTCACCGGGGAGGAGCAGCCGGACGGCCGTCTGGATCTCCCTGCTGGTGATGGTCGATCGCTTGTTGTAATGAGCGAGCCTGGAAGCTTCGGCGGCAATGCGCTCGAAGATGTCGTTGACGAAGCTGTTCATGATGCTCATCGCCTTGCTGGAGATGCCGGTGTCAGGGTGAACTTGCTTCAACACCTTGTAGATGTAAATTGCGTAGCTCTCCTTCCTCCTCCGCTTCTTCTTTTTGTCTCCCTTGGAGATGTTCTTCTGGGCCTTTCCGGCCTTTTTGGCGGCTTTTCCACTTGTCTTTGGCGGCATGTTGCAGACAGACTCGATGTGCGCAAAAAAAAAAAAAAAAAAAAAAAAAAAAAAAAAAAAAAAAGAAAGGAAAAATCCCCGCCCCCAAAGGGCTCGCGGGGGTGAGTGGCGCCCGACCTGAGTCAACTGGCGACTGCACCGTAAGGCGCAGACCTCACGTGAGATGTTGATGCACTCTGGAGCACATCATAATCCCATGTTCGGTCTTTTGCCTAGGCGCGGCCTTCCCCTCAGAATAGATCCAGTCAAGCCGGATTTCTCCCTTGGGGAAGCCTCCATTCATGCTTGGCATGCACTAGTATGCTAACTACCTACATGACATCGGGATTTATTTAAACCTGGTTTCAATCTTGTAAAGAGATTTTTACCAGGCGGCGAAAATAGAAAGATGGTGAAAAAACTACAGCTAAGAAGAGGAACAAAGAGAAGGGAAGCTCCCGAGGGTAAAACCAAGTAAACTTGTAAAACCTCGGCTGCGTCTAGTATGCAAGCTTCGTCTAGATTCTGATGTGCGAAAAAAACCCACGTGAAGGGGGGTAAAAAACACACATCCTATTGGTTTCTATCCTTAATGGAGCCGTGAGGCGGCAGGTAGGATCGGGAATTGGAAGGTATGGTGTTTTTGGCTACAAGTAGCCTTTCAAGTCTTGTGTTAGTAGGACCTACTCATGCACACGTCGCTTCTCTGATGTTGGGGTGTGAAGGTTCATCTGACTTTCAAACCCTGGGGAGAGTTAACGGTGCGTGGGGTGCTCCTGTTCCTTGTTTCCTGTAGAGGTGGTCAGTGGCTGCTGGGGCTTTACGAAGGCAGCGCCGTAGACGAATTCGCGAGTGCACAAATACGGCACTCACGTTCCTCCACCGGCCCAGCTGAAGGCTTCAAAAGCCGGCTTAGTACTAAGACTGCCTTTGAAGAAGGCGAGCCGTGATCTGTGCCGCTGCTGAATTCTTTGGTCGTACGTGTGGCGTTGTCCCTTTTTGTTGTTTTCTTGTTTCCTGTAGAGGTGGTCAGTGGCTGCTGGCGCTTAGGAAGGCAGCGCCGTAGACGAATTCATGAGTGCACAAATACGGCACTCACGTTCCTCCACCGGCCTAGCTGAAGGCTTCAAAAGCCGGCTTAGTACTAAGACTGCCTTTGAAGAAGGCGAGCCGTGATCTGTGCCGCTGCTGAATTCTTTGGTCGTACATGTGGCGTTGTCCTTTTTGTTGTTTCAATTCCACCACTGTTGCCGTTGTTTACTTCAGAGGCTGCGCAGTAGACGAATTCGCGAGTGCACAAATGAGGCACTCACGTTCCTCCACCGGCCCAGCTGAAGGCTTCAAAAGCCGGCTTAGTACTAAGACTGCCTTTGAAGAAGGCGAGCCGTCACCTGTGCAGCTACTGAAGTCTGTGGTCATACTTGTTGCGGTGCCTCTTGTATTGCTACAACGGGAGTGGTGCTTATTGTCATCGGGGGTAATTCCATAGAACGCTCAGAGGTCTCTTGTGCTTGTAGCGCGTTCGCGGGTACGTGCCTAGATTCCTGATCAGCTCGTTGTCTATTTGATTTTTCTTTTTGTAGAGTTTGGTCATGATTTTTTCGTTGAAAGCTTCTATTTTTGGAAGCTTGTGCATAATGTGGATTGGAGTCATTCTGGTGCTCCAGGGTAGGTTCAGGATGTATCTGAGCATCCTGTTTTGGTATTTCTGTAGGAGGACTATATTGCCTTTGTTCCCACAGAACCAAGCGGGTGATCCGTACATTAGGATTGGCCTTATCATAAGTTTGTAAAGCAAGAGCTTGTGTGATAGTACTAACGGGCTGGCCGAGTATATCAGTGATTTGATTTGGTGGAAGCGGACTCTTGCTCTGTCGAGTACTATTTTAGTGTGCTGGGAGAAGCTAAGCTTGGAGTCAAGGGTGACTCCAAGGTATCTAACTTGTTGTTGCCAGGGTATGTTGACCCCTTCCAGGGTGATTTCTGGTGGGAGGGGTTGCCTTTTCTTAGTGAAGATGATCGCTTCCGTTTTATGGGCGTTGATCTTTATCTTCCATCGGTTATAGTATGTTTGGAGTGATTCTAGGTAAGTTTCTAGAATTCTGACTATTCTGAGACGTCTCCATGAAGATTGGTAGATAGCCACGTCATCGGCATAGACCGCTATTTGGGCTTCATGGTGACGGGGGATATCTGAGATATAGAGGTTGAATAGCAGAGGGCTGAGTATAGACCCCTGCGGAACTCCTGCTTCTATGTTTCTTATGTTCGATTTCTCCTGGAGAATTGATACAAAAAATTTCCGTCCGCTTATATAAGATTTTATCAATCTTATTAGCTTATCTGGTAATCCTAGTTTGATAAGTTTGTGTATGAGGCCTTCATGCCATACTCTGTCAAATGCTTTTTCTACATCTAATAGCACCATTCCTGTATCCTTTTTTTTGTTGTAGTGCTCAGTGACATGTTCTATAACGCGTGTGAGCTGGTGCACCGTGGAGTGTTTTTGTCTGAAGCCAAATTGCTCTGTCGGTAGCAATTGCTTTTGTTGCGTTATGAATTGCAGTCTCTTCATTACTACTCGTTCGAATATTTTTCCGAGGTTGTTGAGTAGACTGATCGGTCTGTAGTTTTGTGGAAACGTTTTGTCTTTACCCGGTTTGGGGAGACATATGATCTTGGCTATTTTCCAGTTTTCTGGGAAGTATGCGAGTTTGGCGCACGAGTTAAACAGCGCGGCAATGGCTTGCACCATGTTAATTGGGATGTGCTTGAAGAGCACGTTTTGGATCCCATCTGGTCCCGGTGCCTTGAAGTTGGGTAGATATTTGATTATGTGAAGTAATTCAGGGACGTTTGTGTGAATTATATCTTCATCATGATCACGGTTTGATGTGAAGAACCGTTCTACCGTGTCGGTTGTTTCGTCTTCGTCTTCGGAATCGATGTCAAGGTCTTCGTTTGGTTTGAATGCCTCTTCTAACGTGTCCGCGAGTGCGTTTGTCTTTTCCTCGTTTCCATACGCCATGCCGTTTTTCCCGTGGAGTATGGGGGTGTCAATATTGGTACGCGTGAGCCTTCTCGTGAATTTATATAATGAGAGGTCTTTTACGGCCAATTTGTCTACGCGAGCTTTCCATTTCTCGTTTCTGTGTTTCTTTATGTCGTCTTGGATTTCGTTCGACAGTGCTTTTTGTTCTTGTCTGTAGAACGGTTGTCTGGTACGCATGAATAATTTGCGAATTTTGTTCCGGAGCCTTATCTTTACTTTGATAGAGTCCGGCAGCGCTGCATCCGGTTGCAGTGGTTTGTGCAAGGGGATATGCTTGGCCATGGCGCCTTTTATTTTGCTTGTAATAAATGAGACGCGGGCGTTAATAGCTTGTTCTGAATTTAATTCTGTTTGAAATTCGTTCTTGGTGAAATTTGGTTCTAGATCTTTCTTGAAGGCATCCCAGTTTGCCTTATTGAAGTTGTATCTTTTGAACGGGGGACGATATCGTGGCTTGTCGAAGAGTGTGACTAACACTGGGTTGTGGTCCGATGTGAGGGCCGGTATTGACTCTTGGTCCGTTATTATGCGGGGACCTTTTAGAACTACCACGTCTAGGACGTCAGGTAGTTTATTTGGGTCTTCCGGGTAATAAGTCGGAGTAGTGGGCGCGTAGACAAGTAGTGGCGTATTTTGAATGTATCTGAATAACTTGTTGCCACTTGTGTTGTGCACTCGGCTGTGCCAGGCGGAATGTTTCGCGTTTAAGTCTCCTCCTATAAGGACTGAAGGCCCGAGACGGAGGAGTTTGTCTATGTCTCTAGGGTCTAGCTCGTTATTTGCTCGAGGAGATCGGTAAGCCGAAATGAATATTATGTCGCGATTTGCCATTTTTGCAGTGACCGCTACGGCTTCGAGCGTATTGAGTTTGGGGATCGGGATGCGAGAGTGGATTATATTGTTTTTAATGAATATGGCCACTCCTCCATGTGCGTGGTTGCTGATTTTGTCTTCCCTATGCATATCATACGTTGGGAGATAGACTCTGTCGGTGGGCTTTAGGTGCGTTTCGGATATAAGGGCTATTTCTGGTTGCTGCTCTAGCAGCCAGGGGTAAGCTTCGTGCATCTTATTTAGGAGACCTCTGGCGTTCCAATGGATTAGGTAGGCGCCCCGATTATTGCCTGCCATTGGTAGTCATTAGGGCACTTGTTAATTGCGCACAGATGGTCATCACCTGTTGCATAGTCTGGGCCATGGCAGCTTGCATTTGTTGCATTTGCTGCATGGTGTTTTTAAGGGCTTCCATCATTAGAGGGAGCCAGTCGGGCTGGTTGTTGGGAGTAGTATTTGTGTTAGCGCTTGAATCTGAATTTGAATTTGAAATTGAAATTCTGGGTTCGGATCTACACTCGACTTGCATGGGTGTATCTTGGTTTGTTTCGCTTGGTTCTGATATCTTGCGGCTGTCTGCAGTTTTATTTGTGCCGGTCACGGTTGACGTGCCAGGCTTTTGTGTGCCGGTGGCAGTTAATGTGCCGGTCACGGTTGAAGTGGCAGGCGTGCTTGATGTGCTGGGAGCTACTTGTGTGCCGGGCGCGCTTGCTGCGCCAGGCTCACCAGGTGCGCCGGCTTTTTTACTTGTGCCGGGTCGGATTTGTTTTGTTTTATTGGGTTGCGATTGACCTAATTGGATGGCGGGGGTTTTATTGTTTTGCTGTGCTGGCTCTTGCCTCGGGGGTTCGTTATTTGGGGCCCTGGGCTTGCCGGTAACAGTGTGGGTCTGGGCTGTCGCTTTTTGTTTATGCGGCACTTTGTTAGTTGGTATCGGGGGGGGGAGGAGGTTTCTTTGTCTCCTCACCTGGTTGACCCTTTTGTATATGGGACATTTTCTAGCGCTGGCAACATGGTCGCCATTGCAGTTGGTGCATTTAACCGGGTTTATTTCCCTGTCGCAGTCTTTGATGTCATGTGTTTGCCCACAGCGCACGCATTTGGGCATCATGTGGCAGGTGCTTCTTCCGTGGTGGAAGCCCTGGCATTGGTGGCATTGTAGTGGGAGACTCGATGTGCGCCCAAACCGTCGATTCTTTTTAAGAAAGGACGGTTGATATCAGACGGACCAATGGCGCTTCGAGACGTGTCTCCCGGACGCTCTCATTCGCGGCGATTCAACACTACTTAACAAAACCACCAAACTGGCTGGCAAAAATTTGTGTTTTCACGTTGTATCGATAGCAAGAGATCATCATGTCTGGACGCGGAAAGGGAGGAAAAGTGAAGGGAAAGAGCAAGTCTCGCTCCAGCCGAGCCGGACTTCAGTTCCCCGTCGGCAGAATCCACCGACTTTTGCGAAAGGGCAATTATGCCGAACGTGTCGGTGCCGGTGCACCGGTTTACCTGGCCGCCGTCATGGAATATTTGGCCGCCGAAGTCTTGGAGTTGGCCGGCAATGCTGCTCGCGATAACAAGAAGACCAGGATCATCCCCCGTCACTTGCAGTTGGCCATCAGAAACGACGAGGAGTTGAACAAGCTCCTTTCTGGGGTCACGATCGCCCAGGGTGGCGTGCTGCCCAACATCCAGGCGGTCCTTCTTCCCAAGAAAACCGAGAAGAAAGCTTAAGCTGACACCCTACCCCCTCAGCTTCTAGCAAATCGGCCCTTGTAAGGGCCACCAATTACCTTAGGAAAGGGTCATTGTCTACTCTATTTTTTTAAGTTTTCAAGTTTGAAGTCTGTAGTCTAATCAGGACTTGTAACTTGGCATGCAAATCCTGTGTTGATTCAATGTTGTTTGCCTATTTCCGATAATGTCAGAGAATAGTGGCTTACCTGTGCGTATACATCTTGTAAATTTTGATAGCATAGAGATTATGACGTGTGTTTTGTTTTCGGTGGAGTCAAGCTGCACTGAAAATAATAATAATAAAAAAATATATATATGTTCGCCTGAGTTATATTAATTGATGTTATAATTTGACAGAAGCAATCTGAATTTCACATAAATTCCTTTTGCTTTGCTAAACGACGAACGAAGAAGCAACGAGGGGTGGATAGTCATCTAGCGAATGCTGAGAGTCCTCGCGTGAATATTTTTTGTTGAATTCTCAATTATTTCAATCATTCTTATGTCATTATCAACTCCAGACGAGAGAAATCGTTCGAATCGAGGCTGGGATCAGGGGGTAAGGTTCGGGGAAAGTTGAAAGCTGACATTTCCTTCCTCAAAGAAAAGATTTGTGGCCCTTAGAAGGGCCGATTTTTCAAGATGGAGGACAGGCAAATTAGAGCCCTTAACCTCCGAAACCGTACAAGGTTCTGCCTTGACGTTTGAGTGCGTACACGACGTCCATGGCGGTTACGGTTTTCCTCTTGGCGTGCTCCGTGTAGGTGACGGCATCGCGGATAACGTTCTCCAAGAACACCTTGAGGACGCCGCGTGTCTCTTCGTAGATGAGACCGGAGATTCGCTTCACACCTCCTCGCCGGGCAAGACGGCGGATGGCGGGCTTGGTGATACCCTGGATGTTGTCTCGGAGAACTTTACGGTGGCGCTTGGCACCTCCTTTGCCGAGTCCCTTTCCTCCTTTACCTCTGCCTGTCATTTCTGCAGTGCACGTACGTGGATTCGAAAGATGAGAATGAAGCCTTCCCGGCGAGCCGGCTCAGTTTTGTACGCCTTCGACAGAGGGGGGCAGAATGGCGGGAGCCAATGGGAAATCCGCTTTTCGGTTTGATTTCACGAATCAGGAGCATGCACGGCACCTTTCAGGGCAAAGCATATAAAGGCATGATTTTTGGTTGGCGCGATTGTTTGAAACGGAAACGCTTAGGACAAGCACGCGACAATGGCCCGGACTAAGCAAACTGCACGAAAATCCACCGGAGGCAAGGCCCCAAGGAAGCAGCTCGCCACAAAGGCAGCTAGGAAGAGCGCTCCCGCCACCGGAGGAGTGAAGAAGCCCCATAGGTACAGGCCAGGTACCGTGGCTCTTCGAGAAATCCGTCGCTACCAGAAGAGCACCGAGTTGCTCATCAGGAAGCTTCCTTTCCAGCGTCTCGTCCGCGAGATCGCTCAAGATTTCAAGACCGACTTGCGCTTCCAGAGTTCCGCAGTCATGGCTCTCCAGGAGGCCAGCGAGGCTTACCTCGTCGGTCTCTTCGAAGATACCAACTTGTGTGCCATCCACGCTAAGCGTGTCACTATCATGCCAAAGGACATCCAGCTCGCCCGCCGCATTCGTGGAGAGCGTGCTTAAGCGCATCCCGCTGCCCTTGGCAAACAATCGGTCCTTTTGAGGACCACAAATCCTACTTGGAAAGTACGTTTTGGTCGTATCTCTCTTTATTTTTATTATTATTGTCAATCCCTATCCTCGCGTTTATCCAAAAGTTATTTAAAATAATAACGCCGAAGCAATTGGGCGATATTTCATGAATATTCAGTTTTAATAATATATGGGTCAAAAGCTCTCGCTAAATCTTTAAATCTAATATCAGTTAGCGGTTTCTTGCTCGCAGTTCATTTCATAGAATCGATGGAAACGAAGTCAAACAAATTATGACTACATAATGTGACAAGTGTATTGCTTTCATGGTTTACATTTTTTTAAAAAAAAAATGCATGGATGGAAGGGAAAGGATGACACCGTGTCCGATGAAAAGAAAGGTTATAAGATTGAGTGATCGTGCAAATTCGCTCCTTCCAGGAGAATTTTGATGGTCCTCAGAAGGACCTTTTTATGGGGAACACTTGCGTGCTCAACCATTTTACTTCTTTTTTGGTGCAGCCTTCTTTGCTGCCTTGGGCTTGGCAGCCTTCTTTGGCTTTGGCGCCTTTGGTTTCTTGGGCGTCTTTGCCTTTTTCACTTTCGATGGAGACTTCTTTGGCTTTGCAACAGGTGCCTTCTTCTTTTCGCCGGTCTTCTTTGGTCGCTTGGCCGGGGCAGCTTTCTTTGCCGGTTTCTTCTCCTTGGGAGCCGAGCGTTTGGTCTTGGAAACAGCCCCGCTTTCCGGTTTCTCCTTCAGCGACGAAGCGCTGAGCTTGAAAGATCCGGAGGCACCCTTTCCTTTGGTTTGCACCAAAGAACCTGATGCCACGGCGCTCCTCAGGTACTTCTTGATGAAGGGCGCGAGCTTCTCGGCGTCGACCTTGTAGTTCTGGGTGATGTACTTCTTGATGGCCTGCAGGGAAGAGCCTCCGCGCTCCTTCAAGTTCTTGATAGCGTTGTTCACCATCTCGGATGTCCTGGGATGGGAAGGAGCCGTTCTCGGCTTTTTCGCCTTCGAGGACTTCTTGGGCGAAGCCGCCGTCGGGGCTGAGGGAGCTGATGCCGTATCTGCCATATCTACGCTCTTTTCGGAACGAAAATGAATCCCCGCGCTTGGTTTCGACCCCCTTTTCTCTCGGAGCGCGGACCGGAGCGAGAGCAGCTCTCAGGCGGGCCGAAGCAAACTGAAGTTTGTAGTTGCCACAACGGTAAGTGTGTTTCCTCCTCTTTCCAAGATTAATTTTTTCAGTGCTGAGCTAGAGAGCACCAGCATCCCTCGTTGTTGGGTACGTTCCGGAAACTTTGAAGTAGCCGTGAAGTGCCGCAGTCCGTCCCCACGACTTCCACGTTCCTCGCTTCCTTCGTGTCAAACTCACCGTAGGTGTACGCGCGACCTCCATATGCCCGTGATTTCCTTAGTTTTCTCTGAGAAAAGGTAGAAGGTGCGTCGGTTGCACGGAGGAGATGGAAGTTCAATCCTTCCCCTATTCTCTTGCTGAGAATCAGGTGCCTTGAGCATACGACAGGCCTCTCAAGCCAATCTCCGAAGTAGCGTGTGTCGCACACGCCTGTGTTTGAACGAAGCTGGCCTACTTCCAATGTATAGCCTTTAATTTCGTTTATAGGCGAAAATCTATCGCATGAGGACTGTGGTTCGATTCGAAAGCAGCCATTTGCACCGAAAGTTAGCGCGGCCCTTCCTGCTCTCCGCCGATAAATAATAATAATGTAATAGTTTGTGTCGAGGTGCCCGTTGCCTACTTTGGTTTGTGGGAATAGCGCGTATTCGAGAACTCGATGAAGTTGTCCGAAGATAGCACAAAAATAGGAAATAGCTAGGCTGGAGAGACTATATATATATATATATATATATATATATATATATATATATATATAACTACGCACTGGTAATGATCAGGCTGGAAAGTTCATACGAACTAACCGAGCCCAATCACTTTTTCGTTGTTAGGTCCTGGGTATATAGTGTGGAATCAAAAAGGTTGGTCATGAGATTCACTTTTATTCACTGCACTAAATTTTCTTCCCTATCTTGTAGCTTTTATGTTCACACATCTCTCGAAGGGTGTTAAAGCACATTTCTCACTATGACTACAATGAAATGTATAATTATTTGTTATGTTTCTTCTACACGTTCTTGGCAGTGCCCACGAGACGAGACATTTCCCCGAAAACGAGAAGTTGGACTATATGTACCTTACCGAAAGCAGTATCTTTCGCCAACGGCCATACCACGCTGAATATACCGGTTCTCGTCCGATCACCGAAGTCAAGCAGCGTCGGGCCTGGTCAGTACTTGGATGGGTGACCGCCTGGGAACACCAGGTGCTGTTGGCATCCTTTTTCTTTTTCAAGGTTCATAGTGGCCTTTTATTTGTGAATCGAAGCCGATCAATCACCCACAGTTTTTGCACAATCGCTTTTTTTTTTTTTTTTTTATGTACATGTCATCAAATAATAATAATAATAATATAAGTGAAGAATGTATATTAGTATATATGAATATCGGGGAAGGCGACGTTCTTCTGTTTTTTGTGGCGTGCGGGGTTGCAGGGTGCGTTCTTATTACCGGCGGCCGCCATAATCCCGGCGGGGAGCGCTGGCCTGCCCGGCGGATCCGCCGCGTCGCTCCCCGAAGAGGCCGGCGTTGGTAGTTTTCGGCGAGGATACGTGCCGGCGGTTGCAGGGAGTGTGTTTTTTGGGCGTTTTTATTTTTTTGCAAAATGCCATCGCCGTGGAAGGAGGCGTTCGCTAAAGGGATAGTCCCGGCCCGGCAACCCTGATCCGTTGGCAATTTCGCCCGAAACGCACCGGGGGGGGGGGGGGTGCACACGCAGAATAAAGAATTGGAAATGTCGCATACTCGTTGGCGAGGACACGTAAACCGAGGTTCTGTTTCAACCGATGCATGTCAAATCTCGCGTCTTTTCCCTTCGGAAAGGGAATGCTCGATCAGTGCAGTGATGTGAAAGTGTCCCCGCTAGTGGACAATTTAGCAGAAGGCAAGTGGGGAAGGTCCTGGTCGGAACGGTTACTTTTGGCAGCAAACGGTTACGAAACTGTTACTTTTGTCAGTAAACTGTTACAAAACGGTTACTTTTGGCAGTAAACTGTTACAAAACGGTTACTTTTGGCAGTAAACGGTTACAAAACGGTTACTTTTGGCAGTAAACGGTTAGTTTTAGCAGGGAACGGTTACAAAACCGTTACTTTTGGCAGCAGACGGTTACGAAATCGTTACTTTTGGCAGCAGACCGTTACATAACCGTTACTTTTTGCAGGAAACGAATTAACGATAAAATGACCATTCGGTATTTCTCGACTGGTCGGGAGTCGGGAAGTCATTTCCCGAAGTCGGGATCGGGACAGGATCCCCCCCCGGTCCCGACTTTTCGGGATCCCGCACACCCCTAATATTAATGCATAGGATGGAATGAACATTTTTTTTTTGCCATGCCAACGTAACCTAACCTCCCAGAGGATCTGGGTTCAGACGAACGCGAGACAAATTCCTGGAAAAAGGACCTTGCCTAAGACAACTTTGGTTCCTCTTCAAAAATTCGCGTACACTTTCGTTGTGTAGTCAGCATGTAATGATACCGAATGGAGGCATGTAGGCGTTCGAACCACACCCCTAACTGAACAAAAAAATGCTAATCTTCCGGGATCGTAAGTTGAAGTTCCACCCCCCCCCCCCCCCGATGCCGCCGCCCTCCGGAAACAACGTTCAGATCAATTCTTGGAGTAACCGATTTCTAATGCAACGGTTCCCGCCAAATGTCACAGTTCGTTGAGCGTACCAGTTCTCACCCTTTCATAGAAGTTAAGTGAGCCCTTTTAGTGCAAATTATGAATGTGACTGCCAAACTCTTCCTTTTTCCCTGCTCGTGGAGAAAACTTAAAGTAATTTTGAAAGTAAAATGAAGGAAAACACGAAAAATGAAATAAAATCACGACCTAACAAAACCTAACCTAATGTAACCCAACCGAGTATATGCAGATATTAATCTGTGTGTACCTTTCACTGCCATACTCTAGTAACAAACGTACAATTGTAAAATAGAAACGTGAAAGTTATTTTTGTTAAATATACAAGTTTATTTTATGTGTTCATCCAAAATAATAATGCGCCGAATCAATTGTTCCAAGTCTTAGGTTATTTTTTTGCAGAGGCATTTTGTCCAAATGTAACTCTAAAAGTCCTATTCAGCAAAAGAAACTAAAAAATTTGGAAATTTAGCCTATTTTTGTAAATTACGTGCTGGTTGACATTAACATTCATTCGTACCTTAAAAGCATTTTTTTTATATACGTAAGGTCAAAAATCTTTTCGCTTGCAGGCTGAGATATCGTTAGGTTATGTAAGTGTACGTTTCGGAGGGGTGGTAGACAAGTTCGTCCAATTCCAAGATTCAATTTTTGGCCCTAAAAAGGGCCTTTTTCGGCAAGGTAACTATTTCCTTGAGTTTACTTTGAGCTGGTGTACTTAGTCACGGCCTTGGTGCCTTCACTGACGGCGTGCTTGGCCAGTTCACCGGGGAGGAGCAGCCGGACGGCCGTCTGGATCTCCCTGCTGGTGATGGTCGATCGCTTGTTGTAATGAGCGAGCCTGGAAGCTTCGGCGGCAATGCGCTCGAAGATGTCGTTGACGAAGCTGTTCATGATGCTCATCGCCTTGCTGGAGATGCCGGTGTCAGGGTGAACTTGCTTCAACACCTTGTAGATGTAAATTGCGTAGCTCTCCTTCCTCCTCCGCTTCTTCTTTTTGTCTCCCTTGGAGATGTTCTTCTGGGCCTTTCCGGCCTTTTTGGCGGCTTTTCCACTTGTCTTTGGCGGCATGTTGCAGACAGACTCGATGTGCGCCCAAACCGTCGATTCTTTTTAAGAAAGGACGGTTGATATCAGACGGACCAATGGCGCTTCGAGACGTGTCTCCCGGACGCTCTCATTCGCGGCGATTCAACACTACTTAACAAAACCACCAAACTGGCTGGCAAAAATTTGTGTTTTCACGTTGTATCGATAGCAAGAGATCATCATGTCTGGACGCGGAAAGGGAGGAAAAGTGAAGGGAAAGAGCAAGTCTCGCTCCAGCCGAGCCGGACTTCAGTTCCCCGTCGGCAGAATCCACCGACTTTTGCGAAAGGGCAATTATGCCGAACGTGTCGGTGCCGGTGCACCGGTTTACCTGGCCGCCGTCATGGAATATTTGGCCGCCGAAGTCTTGGAGTTGGCCGGCAATGCTGCTCGCGATAACAAGAAGACCAGGATCATCCCCCGTCACTTGCAGTTGGCCATCAGAAACGACGAGGAGTTGAACAAGCTCCTTTCTGGGGTCACGATCGCCCAGGGTGGCGTGCTGCCCAACATCCAGGCGGTCCTTCTTCCCAAGAAAACCGAGAAGAAAGCTTAAGCTGACACCCTACCCCCTCAGCTTCTAGCAAATCGGCCCTTGTAAGGGCCACCAATTACCTTAGGAAAGGGTCATTGTCTACTCTATTTTTTTAAGTTTTCAAATTTGAAGTCTGTAGTCTAATCAGGACTTGTAACTTGGCATGCAAATCCTGTGTTGATTCAATGTTGTTTGCCTATTTCCGATAATGTCAGAGAATAGTGGCTTACCTGTGCGTATACATCTTGTAAATTTTGATAGCATAGAGATTATGACGTGTGTTTTGTTTTCGGTGGAGTCAAGCTGCACTGAAAATAATAATAATAAAAAAATATATATATGTTCGCCTGAGTTATATTAATTGATGTTATAATTTGACAGAAGCAATCTGAATTTCACATAAATTCCTTTTGCTTTGCTAAACGACGAACGAAGAAGCAACGAGGGGTGGATAGTCATCTAGCGAATGCTGAGAGTCCTCGCGTGAATATTTTTTGTTGAATTCTCAATTATTTCAATCATTCTTATGTCATTATCAACTCCAGACGAGAGAAATCGTTCGAATCGAGGCTGGGATCAGGGGGTAAGGTTCGGGGAAAGTTGAAAGCTGACATTTCCTTCCTCAAAGAAAAGATTTGTGGCCCTTAGAAGGGCCGATTTTTCAAGATGGAGGACAGGCAAATTAGAGCCCTTAACCTCCGAAACCGTACAAGGTTCTGCCTTGACGTTTGAGTGCGTACACGACGTCCATGGCGGTTACGGTTTTCCTCTTGGCGTGCTCCGTGTAGGTGACGGCATCGCGGATAACGTTCTCCAAGAACACCTTGAGGACGCCGCGTGTCTCTTCGTAGATGAGACCGGAGATTCGCTTCACACCTCCTCGCCGGGCAAGACGGCGGATGGCGGGCTTGGTGATACCCTGGATGTTGTCTCGGAGAACTTTACGGTGGCGCTTGGCACCTCCTTTGCCGAGTCCCTTTCCTCCTTTACCTCTGCCTGTCATTTCTGCAGTGCACGTACGTGGATTCGAAAGATGAGAATGAAGCCTTCCCGGCGAGCCGGCTCAGTTTTGTACGCCTTCGACAGAGGGGGGCAGAATGGCGGGAGCCAATGGGAAATCCGCTTTTCGGTTTGATTTCACGAATCAGGAGCATGCACGGCACCTTTCAGGGCAAAGCATATAAAGGCATGATTTTTGGTTGGCGCGATTGTTTGAAACGGAAACGCTTAGGACAAGCACGCGACAATGGCCCGGACTAAGCAAACTGCACGAAAATCCACCGGAGGCAAGGCCCCAAGGAAGCAGCTCGCCACAAAGGCAGCTAGGAAGAGCGCTCCCGCCACCGGAGGAGTGAAGAAGCCCCATAGGTACAGGCCAGGTACCGTGGCTCTTCGAGAAATCCGTCGCTACCAGAAGAGCACCGAGTTGCTCATCAGGAAGCTTCCTTTCCAGCGTCTCGTCCGCGAGATCGCTCAAGATTTCAAGACCGACTTGCGCTTCCAGAGTTCCGCAGTCATGGCTCTCCAGGAGGCCAGCGAGGCTTACCTCGTCGGTCTCTTCGAAGATACCAACTTGTGTGCCATCCACGCTAAGCGTGTCACTATCATGCCAAAGGACATCCAGCTCGCCCGCCGCATTCGTGGAGAGCGTGCTTAAGCGCATCCCGCTGCCCTTGGCAAACAATCGGTCCTTTTGAGGACCACAAATCCTACTTGGAAAGTACGTTTTGGTCGTATCTCTCTTTATTTTTATTATTATTGTCAATCCCTATCCTCGCGTTTATCCAAAAGTTATTTAAAATAATAACGCCGAAGCAATTGGGCGATATTTCATGAATATTCAGTTTTAATAATATATGGGTCAAAAGCTCTCGCTAAATCTTTAAATCTAATATCAGTTAGCGGTTTCTTGCTCGCAGTTCATTTCATAGAATCGATGGAAACGAAGTCAAACAAATTATGACTACATAATGTGACAAGTGTATTGCTTTCATGGTTTACATTTTTTTAAAAAAAAAATGCATGGATGGAAGGGAAAGGATGACACCGTGTCCGATGAAAAGAAAGGTTATAAGATTGAGTGATCGTGCAAATTCGCTCCTTCCAGGAGAATTTTGATGGTCCTCAGAAGGACCTTTTTATGGGGAACACTTGCGTGCTCAACCATTTTACTTCTTTTTTGGTGCAGCCTTCTTTGCTGCCTTGGGCTTGGCAGCCTTCTTTGGCTTTGGCGCCTTTGGTTTCTTGGGCGTCTTTGCCTTTTTCACTTTCGATGGAGACTTCTTTGGCTTTGCAACAGGTGCCTTCTTCTTTTCGCCGGTCTTCTTTGGTCGCTTGGCCGGGGCAGCTTTCTTTGCCGGTTTCTTCTCCTTGGGAGCCGAGCGTTTGGTCTTGGAAACAGCCCCGCTTTCCGGTTTCTCCTTCAGCGACGAAGCGCTGAGCTTGAAAGATCCGGAGGCACCCTTTCCTTTGGTTTGCACCAAAGAACCTGATGCCACGGCGCTCCTCAGGTACTTCTTGATGAAGGGCGCGAGCTTCTCGGCGTCGACCTTGTAGTTCTGGGTGATGTACTTCTTGATGGCCTGCAGGGAAGAGCCTCCGCGCTCCTTCAAGTTCTTGATAGCGTTGTTCACCATCTCGGATGTCCTGGGATGGGAAGGAGCCGTTCTCGGCTTTTTCGCCTTCGAGGACTTCTTGGGCGAAGCCGCCGTCGGGGCTGAGGGAGCTGATGCCGTATCTGCCATATCTACGCTCTTTTCGGAACGAAAATGAATCCCCGCGCTCATCATCATCATCATTCATTGTGGTTTTCTTGTTTTCAGTTTCGTCCCTTGGGACCTGACTTGACTTGTGTGTTTGAGATTTGTGTGACAATGGTGGTTTGTATGGATTTTGATGGTAGTGGCACTCCCTGCAACTGCTACAGGGGGTGGAAGATGAGTTTTTGCTCCTTTGGATTGCTGGAGCGGGTGAGGTTTTGGAGGGGATTATTGTCCCCTCCGGGAGGCTGTTTTTTGTTTAGCCTATTGTGTGTGATTCCTCCTTGGAGGATTGATATGGCAGTACGGCATCAGGTGTTGTGTTGGCTTTGGTGTTAGCTCTTATGCAGGGTACAAGGTATATTGAACACTGGTATATGGAGAAAATACATGGAGAAGATACATGGTGGAGGATACGTAATGAAGTCGATATACATGATTATGGGTGGAGAAATACATGAGAATACATGGGAAGTACATGGAGAATACAAGGAAAATACATGGGAAATATATGGAGAGAATGCGTAGTGCAGGAGTTGAGTGGAGAATACATAGTGGTGGCAGTATTGGAGTGAGGGTTGGATTTGAATTATTGGAGCCTGGCTATGTTTTTGGGATCGTGTGGGCGAGGAGTTCTATGTTTCCATCGCAGGATGGGTGTTGTGCCAATGCTGCGGACAGCTGGATTCTGGTGGTTCGCCAATTGGCGCCAGAAGGTGAGTGTAATTTTACCTGTCTGGATCCGTAGCATCTCCAGGTTCAGGTCTTCATGGATTTGTATTATCCTGGTCCTTCTGTCGTGGCCTCCGACGAGTCTTGCAGCCCGGTTTTGAACGACTTGCAGCTTTTGGAAGGTTGTTGGTGCCACTTGGTGCCAGGCTGGAATGGCGTAGAGTAGTAGTGGGCGCACACATGCCTTGTAGATATGGAGTCTCGATTCCATCGACAATGTGAGCGCTCGGAGGATTGGATACAGCGCCGCGAGTCGTGCTCCGGCCCGCCGGCAGATGTCATCTACGTGCCTGGCAAAGGTCATCCTGCGGTCTAGGGTTAGGCCAAGGTATACTGCACTCTCTTTGTGTTGGATACGCTCCCCTAGCAAGGTGAGACGTCTCAGTTGTTGCGGTCTTCTCGCTCTGTAGATCACTGCAACGCTCTTGCCAGGATTTGGTTGGATCCTCCATCTTGTGGTCCAGGTTTCCAGAAGGTGTAGTTGTGCCTGCATCCGGATGTAGTTCTCGTACAGGTCTCGGTGTGATGTGAAGAATGCTGTATCATCCGCGAATACAGCTGGGGTGATCCTTGGTGCTATTGGCATGTCTGCTGTGTAGATGGCGTACAGCAGTGGGGCCAGTACGGATCCTTGTGGCACTCCCGCGTGGATGGTTTCTGGGGCGGCTGATTTTCCCTTCTGATGTACTATGAAGGATCTCCGGGTGAGATAGCTTGCGATGAGTTTTGTGTAGGTCACAGGGAAGTGGTAGGTGTGCAGTTTGTACACAAGTCCCTCGTGCCACACCTTATCAAAGGCGCTCTGGATGTCTAGGAAGACACCGAGGATGAGGTGCCGCCGGTTCATCATGCAGGTGATGTGGTCCACTACTCGGGCCAGCTGGGTGGTGGTGCTGTGCCCGGCCCGGAATCCAAATTGGTGTTCCGGGAGGATGTTGGCTGCTTCGACATGGTCTTGCAATCGGCGCAGGATCACTCTCTCACATATCTTGCTTATGTGCGAGAGCAAGCTGATTGGTCTGTAGCTTGTTGGCATCCTCTGGTTCTTCCCTGGTTTTGGGATCATCACCACCCTCGATGTCTTCCACTGTTCGGGGAACTCTGCAGTGATCATAATGCTGTTAATGATCCTGGTGAGTAGGACTATTGCTTTTCGTGGTGCCCTTTTGAGTGCCAATGGTGGTATCTTGTCGAGTCCTGGAGATTTGTTTGTTGGTAGTTGCTTGATGTATCGTGCCACTTCCCTGGGGTTTGTGAGTCTTGGTAGCCCCGCAACCGGTGTATGGCGGACTTCTCTCATTGTCTCCTGGACTTCTTGTAGGAAGGGAGGTGGTGGCGGCGGATTAGGTTGGAAGATTCCTCTGAGATGGCTGGCAAAGATATCCGCCTGGTGTTGTGGATCGACTTCTGGGCCATTTGGCCCGTTCAGTACTGTAGTGTACGAATCGGGCTTTGGCGTGGCGAGTTTTCGTATGATCCTCCAGAAGTCTCTGCCCATGGGCGCGATGTTCTTGAGCGCTCCTTCCCACTTTTCGGTGATGGAGTTTTCGATTCTCATCCTGACCCTTCGGCTCATGTTGTTATAAGCCTCCTTCCAGCGTCGGTCTCTGGTTTCCTGCCATTTCTTTCGGAATCTTCTTTTGGCTGTTAGGAGGAAGTGTAGTTTCTCGTCTTCCTCATCTTCCTGGCGATTATCTTCTATTGGTGGCTGGCGTGCATATTGTATGGCATCAGTCATGTGTTGGGTTAGTATGCCAACTGCCGTATTCACCTCTCTGTTGTTGTTTAACGGCATCCTTGGATCGACCAGTTGATTGAGTAGTCTGCAGTAGTCGTCCCAGTTGACCGGCGGTGGTTGTGGTGGCGGCGCGTTGTGGGTGATGATCCTGTGCGATACTGATGTATGCACTGGGACGTGATCAGAGTTCAGTGCTATATCAGCATATGGTTGCACCTGTATCCCACAGCCTGCATACAGGATCACATCGATGACATCAGGCTGCTGGTTTGCTGCATCAGGGTAGTGGGTTGGCTCTGTGGGTGCGGTAATGTCCAGGTGGGATCTGTCGAGGATTCTGTCTAGCTCTCTGCCTGCGTTATTTTCTTGTCTTGAATTCCAACGCCTATGTTTTGCGTTGAGATCGCCTGCGAGTACAACGTGCGGTCCTAATGCCTCGAGTGTCTGTATGTCCTGTTCCAGGAGTTGGTGCCCTGGTACTTTGTAGCATGAGGCGATGATCAGCGGTGCCCCGGGGGCGTGTATCTTGATGGCCATTGCCTCCATTTGCTGCAGTGGCGGAACTGTAATTTCTTCGGAAGGGATGCTTCTTTTGATGAGTATGGCTAGGCCTCCCCGGTCTGCGTGGAGGCGGTCTTTTCTATAGGTTTTATATGGTCTGGTGTTGAAGGTCCGGTTTGGTTTGAGGAAGGTCTCCTGGACGCATAGTACATCTGTTTTGTGGAGGTTTAGGTAATGGAGCACTTCTGTCTTCTGTTTGCGTAGTCCCCTAGCGTTGTAGGTTACTAGCCTTATGTTTCTGTGGAGGCTTGTTCGTTTAGATGCAGCCATCATTAATCATATCGGCAATCATAATAGTAACTGCAATGATTCGGGAGCAGTCGTCTTTTGCTGCCTTTAGTAGCGGGGCTGTCCTCATTATGTGAGGGATCATCCTGTTTTTGGTGGCTCCCTGGAAGGCTTGCAGAAATGAGGAGAAGGAGAAGAATTTGTCTTCCTCTTCATTTTGCCGTGGTTGCTCTTCCCGGCGTGGCTGGTTTCGACCCCCTTTTCTCTCGGAGCGCGGACCGGAGCGAGAGCAGCTCTCAGGCGGGCCGAAGCAAACTGAAGTTGTAGGCTGTCTGTTTTTTCTTCTGGGCATCTGGGAGCGGTTGGTTGTCTCCGTTCTCGGTATGGCCTGCCTGGTTTCTGTTGCATCTTCTTGGTCTACTCTGTTGGCAGCGTCTGGTCTGGTGCCCTTCGCCGGTCTGGAGTCGGCTGCCGGTCTGGCGTCTGCTGCCGGTCTGGTGCTGGCCGGCGGTCTGTTGTCGGCTGCCGGTCTGTTGTTGGCTGGCGGTCTGGTGTCGGCAGGTGGGCGGTTTTCGTCAGGTGGGCGGACATCTGCTGCTTGGGCGTACGTCTTGTTTGCCGTGGTTTTCGCAAAGACCCGACATCCCCGGTAATTGGCTGGGTGGGGTCCGTGGCAGTTGGCGCATTCGCACGGGTCGGTGCGATTTGGTTTGGTGCAGTCGCGGGCGTGGTGCTCGCCGGCACATCTGACGCATCTTGGAAGTGCTCTGCATTGCCTGGCGGGATGGCCGATCCTCTGGCATCTCCAGCATTGCAGCACGCCTGTTCCTCTGTATTCTTCTACGAGCACGTGGTGGTATGCGATGAATTCTTCCTGGTAAATGTCATTTATGCCAGGGCATCGGTGGAGCGAGACCAGGAAGAGTGGGATTGGGCGTCTTCCTTCTCCTGGTTTTCCCCTCTTCGTTAACTGCTTGACCTCTATGACGGGGTATTGCATTCTTATGAGGTCCTCCATGATGTCCTCCTTGGGAAAGTCCTCTGGTAGGTATCTAAGGACGACTCGGAGTGGTTTCGGGGTCCTCGGTATGCCGGTTGCGAATTGATATTTCTGCTGTTCGCAGAACGCCACTGTTTTGTCGAAGGCTTGCATGGTTTGAAATTGCAGGCGGACACCTTCCATCGTTGTTCTCACGTATGGCTGTTCGTTGACTGCGCGTGCTAATGACCCGACAAAGGTATTTGTTGGTGATGTTGTAAATGTAAATCACCGGTGGGCGCTGAGGAGCTCTTGGGGGGCACCGTCTCTCCCCCCCCTTTTGGTCTCTGGTGCCGTCTTCTTCGTCTTCTGCTCCTTCATTGGCGTTTTCTTGCCGAGTGTTCATATTGTCTCCGCATCCGAGTGATTGTTGAAGGAGGTGGAAGGGATTATAGGTAGCTGCTTCTGGCGGTTCTGTCGGTGTTGCTGGTCTTGACGGCGCCGTCTTCCTGGGAAACTGGAACCCTTCCTCTTCTAGTTGGTTTGCGCTTGCCTCGTCTGGTAGGACCGGGTAAGCCTGGGAGTTTATAGGTTCTTCCCGAAGCTGTTGTTGAAGATTTATCATCTGCTGGGGGGTTTTTCCCTCCTTTGCTGGGAGCTGATGGGGTTTCACAACTGGTTGACGGCCGGTGTCAGTGGTCTTCCTTCCTTCTTGGTATGGTAATTTGTGCTCAGGCGGCTGCATGTTACTGTCGCTGTGGGGGCTGGCTTCTTGCGCAATGTTGTATATCCCCTTTTGAATGGCTTCTTTCAGGAACGGTTGGAATAGATTGGTTGGTGCGGCGGGTGTAGTGAAGTTAACCCTTCGCGCAACGGCTTGCGAGATGCGGTCCTTTCTCGGGCGGCTCGTGTTTGCTGCTTTTTGTGTACGCGCGGCGGTATTGTTGTTATGAAGCGAGATGGTACTTCTTCTGCTGTTTTGCGCGTTTGTTTTGCCGCCTCGTCTGCTGGCGTTAAAAAGCGCCGGGGCTGGGCGATCCTGGCTCTGTCTTCTTGCCGCGTCTTTCGCTCGGATGAATTCGGGCGCGTTCGTGGCTGTTCGGACTTGTCCTCTGCACGTGGCGCGGCTGGACGCGGGAAGAATGATCGCGGGAGCTAGCCGGAGTTGGCCGGTTTCGCGGGCAGCGTCCTGATTGGCTGGCTGCGCGGGAGTGTCTGCTGCTCGGGTAGGTTCGGGCGCGCTCGGGTGTGCTCGGCACGTCTCGCTTTGCGGGGCGCGGGTGAAGTTTGCTGGAGCTGGGCGATCCTGAGTTCCTCTTTCTGCTACGACTGTCTCTCGGGTGGAGTCGGGCGTGTTCGTGATTGTTCGTGCTTGCTCCCCGCACGTGGCTTGGCTGGGCGCGGGAAAAGTGGTCCCGGGTGCTAGCGTGGGCTGGTTGGTTTCGCACGCTGGAGCTGGGTGATCCTGGATCCTTTTTTCCGCTGCTGCGGTTGCTGCTCGGGTGGAGTCGGGCGCGTTCGTGACTGTTCGTGCCAGCTCCCCGCACGTGGCTTGGCTGGACGCGGGAGTGTCTGCCGCTCGGGTGGGTTCGGGCGCGCTCGGGAGTGCTCGGTACGTCTCGCTTTTCGGGGCGCGGGCGAAGTTCTCTGGAGCTGGGCGATCCTGGATCCTTATCTCTGCTGCTGCGGTTGTTGCTCGGGTGGAGTCGGGCGCGTTCGTGATTGTTCGTGCCTGCTCCCCGCACGTGGCTTGGCTGGGCGCGGGAAAAGCGGTCTCGGGTGCTGGCCTGGGCTGGTTGATTTCGCGCGCTGTGTCCTGGTTGGCTGGCTCGGCGGGAGTGTCTGCTGCTCGGGTGGGTTCGTGCGCGCTCGGGGGTGCTCGGCACGTCTCGCTTTGAGGGGTGCTGGTGAAGTTCGCTGGAGCTAGGCGATCCTGGGTTTGTGTTTCTGCTTCGGCTGTCGCTCGGGTGGAGTCGGGCGCGTTCGTGTTTCCTTGTGCTTGCTCTCTGCACGTGGCGCGGCTGGGCGCGGGAAGAATGCTGGTTGCTCGTGTGGATTCGGGCGCACTCGGCTTTGCTCGGGAGTTCTTTCTTTGCGGCGCGCGGCCGTTTTCTGCTGGAGTCGGTGGGTGCCGGGGGTGTTCGGCCCCGCTCGGGTCTCTTCGGTCACGTTCGCTTCTTGTGCTGGTGGTAATTCTGATGAGAGCTGGGCGTTTCGTTCGGCGGCCTTCGGGTGCGATCGCGAGCTGCTCGGTGAGGGGGGAGAAGATTCTTACGCTGTCTGCTTCCTCCTCCTCGTGACTGCTGCTGGAGGGGGTGGGGGGCGCGCGGTATCTCTTCAGCGTGGAGCTCGTTTTCACAGCAGGTGTCGGCTCTTTGTCCCTCTTCGGCGCGGTTGATCTTCTCTCTTGTGTTTTGATGGTGGCAATGCCTGGGCCTCTGGGGGCGGGGGCAGGGCTGCCCTTCCTGGTAGATTGCAGGTTGCTGGGGGACGTCTTGGCTAAATTCCCCTTTGTCCTCAGCTTGCTGCGAATAGGTCTTGCTTCTCGAATGAATAAAGAAATGCTAGAATGGTCAGAGCGGCGACAAAGGTCCGTCTGGCTTCCAAACTTCTAACTGAGTATCCCCGCGCTTGGTTTCGACCCCCTTTTCTCTCGGAGCGCGGACCGGAGCGAGAGCAGCTCTCAGGCGGGCCGAAGCAAACTGAAGTTTGTAGTTGCCACAACGGTAAGTGTGTTTCCTCCTCTTTCCAAGATTAATTTTTTCAGTGCTGAGCTAGAGAGCACCAGCATCCCTCGTTGTTGGGTACGTTCCGGAAACTTTGAAGTAGCCGTGAAGTGCCGCAGTCCTTCCCCACGACTTCCACGTTCCTCGCTTCCTTCGTGTCAAACTCACCGTAGGTGTACGCGCGACCTCCATATGCCCGTGATTTCCTTAGTTTTCTCTGAGAAAAGGTAGAAGGTGCGTCGGTTGCACGGAGGAGATGGAAGTTCAATCCTTCCCCTATTCTCTTGCTGAGAATCAGGTGCCTTGAGCATACGACAGGCCTCTCAAGCCAATCTCCGAAGTAGCGTGTGTCGCACACGCCTGTGTTTGAACGAAGCTGGCCTACTTCCAATGTATAGCCTTTAATTTCGTTTATAGGCGAAAATCTATCGCATGAGGACTGTGGTTCGATTCGAAAGCAGCCATTTGCACCGAAAGTTAGCGCGGCCCTTCCTGCTCTCCGCCGATAAATAATAATAATGTAATAGTTTGTGTCGAGGTGCCCGTTGCCTACTTTGGTTTGTGGGAATAGCGCGTATTCGAGAACTCGATGAAGTTGTCCGAAGATAGCACAAAAATAGGAAATAGCTAGGCTGGAGAGACTATATATATATATATATATATATATATATATATATATATATATATAACTACGCACTGGTAATGATCAGGCTGGAAAGTTCATACGAACTAACCGAGCCCAATCACTTTTTCGTTGTTAGGTCCTGGGTATATAGTGTGGAATCAAAAAGGTTGGTCATGAGATTCACTTTTATTCACTGCACTAAATTTTCTTCCCTATCTTGTAGCTTTTATGTTCACACATCTCTCGAAGGGTGTTAAAGCACATTTCTCACTATGACTACAATGAAATGTATAATTATTTGTTATGTTTCTTCTACACGTTCTTGGCAGTGCCCACGAGACGAGACATTTCCCCGAAAACGAGAAGTTGGACTATATGTACCTTACCGAAAGCAGTATCTTTCGCCAACGGCCATACCACGCTGAATATACCGGTTCTCGTCCGATCACCGAAGTCAAGCAGCGTCGGGCCTGGTCAGTACTTGGATGGGTGACCGCCTGGGAACACCAGGTGCTGTTGGCATCCTTTTTCTTTTTCAAGGTTCATAGTGGCCTTTTATTTGTGAATCGAAGCCGATCAATCACCCACAGTTTTTGCACAATCGCTTTTTTTTTTTTTTTTTTATGTACATGTCATCAAATAATAATAATAATAATATAAGTGAAGAATGTATATTAGTATATATGAATATCGGGGAAGGCGACGTTCTTCTGTTTTTTGTGGCGTGCGGGGTTGCAGGGTGCGTTCTTATTACCGGCGGCCGCCATAATCCCGGCGGGGAGCGCTGGCCTGCCCGGCGGATCCGCCGCGTCGCTCCCCGAAGAGGCCGGCGTTGGTAGTTTTCGGCGAGGATACGTGCCGGCGGTTGCAGGGAGTGTGTTTTTTGGGCGTTTTTATTTTTTTGCAAAATGCCATCGCCGTGGAAGGAGGCGTTCGCTAAAGGGATAGTCCCGGCCCGGCAACCCTGATCCGTTGGCAATTTCGCCCGAAACGCACCGGGGGGGGGGGGGGTGCACACGCAGAATAAAGAATTGGAAATGTCGCATACTCGTTGGCGAGGACACGTAAACCGAGGTTCTGTTTCAACCGATGCATGTCAAATCTCGCGTCTTTTCCCTTCGGAAAGGGAATGCTCGATCAGTGCAGTGATGTGAAAGTGTCCCCGCTAGTGGACAATTTAGCAGAAGGCAAGTGGGGAAGGTCCTGGTCGGAACGGTTACTTTTGGCAGCAAACGGTTACGAAACTGTTACTTTTGTCAGTAAACTGTTACAAAACGGTTACTTTTGGCAGTAAACTGTTACAAAACGGTTACTTTTGGCAGTAAACGGTTACAAAACGGTTACTTTTGGCAGTAAACGGTTAGTTTTAGCAGGGAACGGTTACAAAACCGTTACTTTTGGCAGCAGACGGTTACGAAATCGTTACTTTTGGCAGCAGACCGTTACATAACCGTTACTTTTTGCAGGAAACGAATTAACGATAAAATGACCATTCGGTATTTCTCGACTGGTCGGGAGTCGGGAAGTCATTTCCCGAAGTCGGGATCGGGACAGGATCCCCCCCCGGTCCCGACTTTTCGGGATCCCGCACACCCCTAATATTAATGCATAGGATGGAATGAACATTTTTTTTTTGCCATGCCAACGTAACCTAACCTCCCAGAGGATCTGGGTTCAGACGAACGCGAGACAAATTCCTGGAAAAAGGACCTTGCCTAAGACAACTTTGGTTCCTCTTCAAAAATTCGCGTACACTTTCGTTGTGTAGTCAGCATGTAATGATACCGAATGGAGGCATGTAGGCGTTCGAACCACACCCCTAACTGAACAAAAAAATGCTAATCTTCCGGGATCGTAAGTTGAAGTTCCACCCCCCCCCCCCCCCGATGCCGCCGCCCTCCGGAAACAACGTTCAGATCAATTCTTGGAGTAACCGATTTCTAATGCAACGGTTCCCGCCAAATGTCACAGTTCGTTGAGCGTACCAGTTCTCACCCTTTCATAGAAGTTAAGTGAGCCCTTTTAGTGCAAATTATGAATGTGACTGCCAAACTCTTCCTTTTTCCCTGCTCGTGGAGAAAACTTAAAGTAATTTTGAAAGTAAAATGAAGGAAAACACGAAAAATGAAATAAAATCACGACCTAACAAAACCTAACCTAATGTAACCCAACCGAGTATATGCAGATATTAATCTGTGTGTACCTTTCACTGCCATACTCTAGTAACAAACGTACAATTGTAAAATAGAAACGTGAAAGTTATTTTTGTTAAATATACAAGTTTATTTTATGTGTTCATCCAAAATAATAATGCGCCGAATCAATTGTTCCAAGTCTTAGGTTATTTTTTTGCAGAGGCATTTTGTCCAAATGTAACTCTAAAAGTCCTATTCAGCAAAAGAAACTAAAAAATTTGGAAATTTAGCCTATTTTTGTAAATTACGTGCTGGTTGACATTAACATTCATTCGTACCTTAAAAGCATTTTTTTTATATACGTAAGGTCAAAAATCTTTTCGCTTGCAGGCTGAGATATCGTTAGGTTATGTAAGTGTACGTTTCGGAGGGGTGGTAGACAAGTTCGTCCAATTCCAAGATTCAATTTTTGGCCCTAAAAAGGGCCTTTTTCGGCAAGGTAACTATTTCCTTGAGTTTACTTTGAGCTGGTGTACTTAGTCACGGCCTTGGTGCCTTCACTGACGGCGTGCTTGGCCAGTTCACCGGGGAGGAGCAGCCGGACGGCCGTCTGGATCTCCCTGCTGGTGATGGTCGATCGCTTGTTGTAATGAGCGAGCCTGGAAGCTTCGGCGGCAATGCGCTCGAAGATGTCGTTGACGAAGCTGTTCATGATGCTCATCGCCTTGCTGGAGATGCCGGTGTCAGGGTGAACTTGCTTCAACACCTTGTAGATGTAAATTGCGTAGCTCTCCTTCCTCCTCCGCTTCTTCTTTTTGTCTCCCTTGGAGATGTTCTTCTGGGCCTTTCCGGCCTTTTTGGCGGCTTTTCCACTTGTCTTTGGCGGCATGTTGCAGACAGACTCGATGTGCTGGTCTGGTCTGGTCTTTCTTGGCGTTTGGAATAATCATGGAGTGTCGGGTCTGGCCCATGACTCCTATATGTGTTATGTTTTAGGAGTATGTTTGTTGTCGGTGTTTTTCTCCTATGCTTGTGTGGCTGACGGAGTTATTTTTTTTTTTTTTTTTTTTTTTTTTTTTTTTTTTTTTTTTTTTTTTTTTTTTTTTTTTTTTTTTTTTTTTTTTTTTTTTTTTTTTTTTTTTTCTGAGTTTTCGTGGCTGGGCGTCTGCCGATGTTCTGGACTGTTGGGTTTTCGTGGTTAAGTGTGTTTTGCCAGAACTTGTGCACTAGGTATCTGATGTGGTTATCCAGGGTTGTCATCTCCAGGTCTTCGTGGAGTTGAGTGATTCGTGTTGATCTTTCGTGTCCTGATATCATCCTACATGCCCTGTTTTGAATCACTTGTAGTAGGTACTGGTGGGATTTTGCGGCGTGTGCCCACGCCGGTGCTGCATACGTCAGTGCTGGTCGGATCATCGTGTTGTAGATTCTCACCCTTGTCTCTATGGTTAGGGCGCTGCTCTTGAAGATGGGGTAGAGGGCGAGTGCTCTGTTGAGTCCTTTTTTGCTTGAGTCTTGGAGGTGCTGTCGGAAGGTTAGTCCTGCGTCTAGTTTTACTCCCAGGTATTTGGTAGTAGTCTTCTTCGGGATGTCATTTCCGTGTAGTTGTAGCTGGTGTGGTGCTCTTGGTCGTCTCCTGGTGAACATGATAGCTTCACTTTTGGTTGCATTGACTTGCATTCGCCATTTTGTCGTCCAGTCCTCTAGTTTGCGTATCTGTTCTTGCATGGTTGGGTATAGCCATCTGATGTTCTTGCTGCTGGTGTAGTAGGCGACATCGTCTGCATACGTAGCTTGGTGGCATTGTTGCATTTGTGGCATGTCTGATGTGTAGATTGTGAACAGGAGTGGGGAGAGGGTCGATCCCTGTGGCACTCCTGCCCTGCTGGTCTTTGTTGACGATCTGCTTCCGGCGAAGGTGACGTAGAAACGTCTGTCTTGGAGGAATGATGATATTAATGCGGTGATCCATTGGGGGTATCCTTTTTGGGTGAGTTTGTAGATTAGTCCCTGTGTCCATATCTTGTCAAACGCCTTCTCGATGTCCAGGAACACTGCCAGGGTGTGTTCCTTGTTGTTGTATCCTGTGGTGATATGATCTATGAGTCGCACTAGCTGTGTGGTAGTCGAGTGGCCTGATCTGAATCCGTACTGGTGGTCTGGTATTATGTTGAGGGCTGCCGTGACGTTCCTGAGTCTTTGTAGTAGTACACGTTCGAAGAGCTTGCTGATGTGGTTTAGTAGGCTTATCGGTCGATAGTTCTGTGGGAAGAGCTTGTCTTTTCCTGGTTTAGGGATCATGATGACTTTAGCTGTCTTCCAGCTTATGGGTATGTGTCCGGTGAGCAGGATGGCGTTGAATAACTTCGTTGTTTGCACCAGCGTCTTCCTGGGGAGGTGTTTAAGTTGTTGGGTGCTGATCTTGTCCGGGCCAGGAGCTTTCCTTGCTGGCAGTTGGCGGATGATTCGGGCAACTTCTGCAGGTGAGGTGAGTATGGGATTCTCCTCTCCCTGTCTGTCTCTCTCCTCCTCTAGGGCTTCCTCCACTAGTGTGATGGTGTCTTCGTCGTATGGCTCGGCTGGGGTGTTGAACTGTTCCTCTAGATGATCAGCGAATATTTCGGCTTGTTCCTCAGGTTGGAAGGCCAGTCCTCTCGGTCCGTGTAGTAGTGGCGTGGTTCCTGTGGCTCTGTTGGTGAGTGAGCGAGTGATTTTCCAGAACTGCTGGTCCAGCTTCTGGTGTTCAGCCAGCAGGTCGTCCCATTTTTGCTGTTGGTGGTGCCACATTCGTTTCTTTAGCTTCCCTGCTAGCACGTTCCAGATGGTTTTGTATTGACGATTCTGCGTGCGCTGCCACTTCTTCCTTGCCCATCGTTTGAAGCTGATTATTAGTATTTCCACTGGGTCGAGGTCTTCGGTGGCTTCGGTCTTGGTTGTTGTGCTGCTGATGAGTGCTGCTGTGTTGATGTTTTCAATGATTGTTTGTGCGATTTGTTCAATCTCTTCAGGTGTTCTGATTTTGCAGTGTAGATCTGTGACTTCTGCGAGGTGGTCCATGAACTTCTGCCAGTCTATTGTGGTGGTTTGAGGTGGTCTTGGTTTTTGTTTTCGGTGAAGGTGAGTGAGTTGGAAGAGGACTGGTAAGTGGTCCGAGTCGAGGGCGTTCAGTGTTTCTGGCGTGTTTGGGATGGGTACGTTTCCTGTTATTATGACATCTAATACATCCGGGCGTCCTCCGCTTGCTGGGTAAAATGTTGGTTCTGGTGGGGCGTATACTTGGAGTCCTTGGGAGTTTGTTATGTCGCGCAGTTTCCTTCCGTTTGGATTTGTCATGCGGGAGTTCCAGTCCGGGTGCTTGCAGTTCAGGTCGCCTGCTACTATTGTTCTTTGGTCCATGTTCCTGAGGGCGATTATGTCGGCTTGGTCCAGAATTTGGTCAGGTGGTTTGTAGCCAGCTACCAGCGTTGTGGTTTTCCCTGTACTGTGTAGCTGGATTGCAGTACCTTCTATTGACTGGAGTTGAGGTAGCTGTACTGGCTGTGCTGGCAACGAGGTCCTGATGATTATGGCAGTCCCACCTTTCGGCCTGTTGAGTCTGTCTGTCCTGTATATGGTGAAGTTTCGAATGGACCATCTATGGATTGGCTTCAGATGTGTTTCTGAGACTAGAGCCACGTCAATGGAGTTGGTTTGAAGGAATTTTTCGAAGAGGCGGCGTTGCTTGAAAACACCATTGGCGTTCCAGTGGATACATCGTAGTTGATTATGAATTTCTCCTCTATTGTTGTGCCCCATTGTCCAGTATTTCTGAAAATATGTCGATGATGGTTATAATTTTACTGATGGTGTCCTTGCAGGTCTTTAATTTGTTGAGTCCTCCTTGGATTTTTCTCCATATACTCTGGATATTCCATGACCGAATGAGATCTAACAGGTCCTTGATGGAGTTTCCGGGGGGGTCTTCCGGGGTGGCTGCTTCATTCGGTGATCTGTTTGGTAATTTAGGCCAGGTTGTGGGTGCGGGCCTGGGTGCTGCTGCTTGGGTGTCCTGTCCTGTGTGTGAAGTGGTTCTCGTTGATTCTTGTTGTTTCCTGGTGGCTGCGAAGAGGGGGCAGCCTCTGTAGTTTGCTGGGTGGTCTGCCTTACAGTTGGCGCAGCGTGCAGGTGTTGTTCTTGGTTTTTGGCAGGTTTGTGAAAGGTGTGGTCCTCCGCAGCGCACGCAGGCGGGGTTGGCCCTGCAGTTTGTTTGGGCGTGTCCTAATCTTTGGCATCTGTAGCACTGCAGTTGCTGGCTGGGTCTGTATTCCTCCACTCGGATGCGATAGGCCAGGAGGGCTCCCACGTCGTATACGTTCTTAGCATGTTCATCCTTGATCAGGGTGGCCATGTAGAGGGGCATCTTCAGCTTTTCCGTTCTGGATTGGTCTTCGTCCTCTGGTGTGGGCTCCCTCTGCACCCTTTTGTGTAGTTGAACGACGTTCTCGACTTGGAAGCCCAGGTCTTGTAGGTCGAGTTTGATATCTTCTACGTTTGTGTCTCCCGGCATGTCTCGCAGTACCACCTTGATGGTGTTCTTGCGTGGGTTCCCGTGGGCGTACTGGATTCTCCTTTCTTCACAGATCTTTTTGGCTACTTCGAAGTCCTTCATGCTGTGAAAATGTATTTTGAGTCCGCTGGAGGTGTTGAACATGGTGGGACGACTCTGGGCGTTTCTTGTGATTGCCTGTCCTATTGAGTATGTCTGTGATGTCTCATATATGTATAGTGGAGGTGGTTTTATCCTGATTTGCCGTGCTGGTGCAGGTGATGATGGTTCTTCTCCAGACTCCTCTTCTTCTCCGGGCTCCTCTTCGTTGTTCCTATCTGATAGTGCTGCGAACTGGTTACTGATTGCTGTAGGTTTGTTTTGCAAGGAGGAGTGAGAAGGGCGGGCTACCTTCTTTGGAAACTGGTACCCCTCTGTGTCTTCTTGGTTGATTTCTTTCTGTGCTTCTTTGTGCTGGGTGGTCTGTGTATCTATCTGCGTATAGTCTTGGAAAGTGATCTGTGTATCTATCTGCGTATAGTCTTGGAAAGTGACGGTCCTTTTCTTGGTTGGCTTTTGATATGTGATTGTCACTTTGTCCTGCAGTTCTCCTTCTTTGTTTCCTGACGCAGTCGTTGTCGTGGGGGGTGGTTTAGGTCTACTGTGCGGGACTCGTCCCAGAGTCACGAACTGCATTTCCTCTGTTATTTGTCTTGGCTGGTTCTTAGGTGGGGTTCTTGGTCTTGCTTCTGTCGTTGTTTCCTCATAGAAGAACTCCATGGCCTTAGGGTGGTTCATTTCTGGTGTCTGCGGGTATCTCTTGTTGTTATTTGGGCTCCTGTCGCGGGTGTCCGGGGTCGTTTCGGCTCGCTGTGTATCGCCTACCAGTGGCTTGGGTGACGTAGTGGCTTCTGATTGGCTCTCGCTGGATCTCGCTCGCGGAGGTGCGGGTATGGTCGGCTGCCGGTCTTCTGCTGGGTTGGGGTCCCTTGTCGGAGCGCGGACCTGGGTGAGAGCGGGTCCCTTGTCGGAGCGCGGACCTGGGTGAGAGCGGGTCCGGTTTCGGGGCTCGGCTGCTTTAGCGGTAGGTGCCTCTGCTGGTTCCCGGTCTTCTGGTATGGTCGGCTGCCGGTCTTCTGTTGGATGGGGTCCCTTGTCGGAGCGCGGACCTGGGTGAGAGCGGGTCCCTTGTCGGAGCGCGGATCTGGGTGAGAGCGGGTCCGGTTTCGGGGCTCGGCTGCTTTGGCGGTAGGTGCCTCTGCTGGTTCCCGGTCTTCTGGTATGGTCGGCTGCCGGACTTCTGCTGGGTGGGGTCCCTTGTCGGAGCGCGGACCTGGGTGAGAGCGGGTCCCTTGTCGGAGCGCGGACCTGGGTGAGAGCGGGTCCGGTTTCGGGGCTTGGCTGCTTTGGCGGTAGGTGCCTCTGTTGATTCCCGGTCTTCTGGTATGGTCGGCTGCCGGTCTTCTGCTGGATGGGGTCCCTTGTCTGAGCGCGGACCTGGGTGAGAGCGGGTCCGGTTTCGGGGCTCGGCTGCTTTGGCGGTAGGTGCCTCTGCTGGTTCCCGGTCTTCTGGTATGGTCGGCTGCCGGACTTCTGCTGGGTGGGGTCCCTTGTCGGAGCGCGGACCTGGGTGAGAGCGGGTCCCTTGTCGGAGCGCGGACCTGGGTGAGAGCGGGTCCGGTTTCGGGGCTCGGCTGCTTTGGCGGTAGGTGCCTCTGCTGGTTCCCGGTCTTCTGGTCGGCTGCCGGACTTCTGCTGGGTGGGGTCCCTTGTCGGAGCGCGGACCTGGGTGAGAGCGGGTCCCTTGTCGGAGCGCGGACCTGGGTGAAAGCGGGGGCCGATCCTCGCGGGTGTCCGGGGTGGTCTCAGCTCGCTGTGTATCACCTTCCTTCGGCTCGGGTGACGTAGTGGCCTCTGATTGGCTCTCGCTGGATCTCGCTCGCGGAGGCGCGGGGACTCTCGGGGAGCGGTTCGCGGGTGTCCGGGGTCGTCTCTGCTCGCTGTGTATCACCTTCACGTGGCTCGGGTGACGTAGTGGCCTCTGATTGGCTCTCTCTGGATGTCGCTCGCGGAAGCGCGGGAACTCTCGGGGCGCGGTTCGCGGGTGTCCGGGGTCGTCTCTGCTCGCCGTGTATCACCTTTCTTCGTCGCGGGTGACGTAGGTGACTCTGGTTGGCTGTCTACGAACTCTTTTCGCGAAGCGCGGGAATACTCGGAAGGAGCGGGCGAATAGCGTGACTGCTTCCTTTGAAGTCCCAACGATGATGTCGATCCGATTGATACTCGATCTCGATGTGCGCCCAAACCGTCGATTCTTTTTAAGAAAGGACGGTTGATATCAGACGGACCAATGGCGCTTCGAGACGTGTCTCCCGGACGCTCTCATTCGCGGCGATTCAACACTACTTAACAAAACCACCAAACTGGCTGGCAAAAATTTGTGTTTTCACGTTGTATCGATAGCAAGAGATCATCATGTCTGGACGCGGAAAGGGAGGAAAAGTGAAGGGAAAGAGCAAGTCTCGCTCCAGCCGAGCCGGACTTCAGTTCCCCGTCGGCAGAATCCACCGACTTTTGCGAAAGGGCAATTATGCCGAACGTGTCGGTGCCGGTGCACCGGTTTACCTGGCCGCCGTCATGGAATATTTGGCCGCCGAAGTCTTGGAGTTGGCCGGCAATGCTGCTCGCGATAACAAGAAGACCAGGATCATCCCCCGTCACTTGCAGTTGGCCATCAGAAACGACGAGGAGTTGAACAAGCTCCTTTCTGGGGTCACGATCGCCCAGGGTGGCGTGCTGCCCAACATCCAGGCGGTCCTTCTTCCCAAGAAAACCGAGAAGAAAGCTTAAGCTGACACCCTACCCCCTCAGCTTCTAGCAAATCGGCCCTTGTAAGGGCCACCAATTACCTTAGGAAAGGGTCATTGTCTACTCTATTTTTTTAAGTTTTCAAGTTTGAAGTCTGTAGTCTAATCAGGACTTGTAACTTGGCATGCAAATCCTGTGTTGATTCAATGTTGTTTGCCTATTTCCGATAATGTCAGAGAATAGTGGCTTACCTGTGCGTATACATCTTGTAAATTTTGATAGCATAGAGATTATGACGTGTGTTTTGTTTTCGGTGGAGTCAAGCTGCACTGAAAATAATAATAATAAAAAAATATATATATGTTCGCCTGAGTTATATTAATTGATGTTATAATTTGACAGAAGCAATCTGAATTTCACATAAATTCCTTTTGCTTTGCTAAACGACGAACGAAGAAGCAACGAGGGGTGGATAGTCATCTAGCGAATGCTGAGAGTCCTCGCGTGAATATTTTTTGTTGAATTCTCAATTATTTCAATCATTCTTATGTCATTATCAACTCCAGACGAGAGAAATCGTTCGAATCGAGGCTGGGATCAGGGGGTAAGGTTCGGGGAAAGTTGAAAGCTGACATTTCCTTCCTCAAAGAAAAGATTTGTGGCCCTTAGAAGGGCCGATTTTTCAAGATGGAGGACAGGCAAATTAGAGCCCTTAACCTCCGAAACCGTACAAGGTTCTGCCTTGACGTTTGAGTGCGTACACGACGTCCATGGCGGTTACGGTTTTCCTCTTGGCGTGCTCCGTGTAGGTGACGGCATCGCGGATAACGTTCTCCAAGAACACCTTGAGGACGCCGCGTGTCTCTTCGTAGATGAGACCGGAGATTCGCTTCACACCTCCTCGCCGGGCAAGACGGCGGATGGCGGGCTTGGTGATACCCTGGATGTTGTCTCGGAGAACTTTACGGTGGCGCTTGGCACCTCCTTTGCCGAGTCCCTTTCCTCCTTTACCTCTGCCTGTCATTTCTGCAGTGCACGTACGTGGATTCGAAAGATGAGAATGAAGCCTTCCCGGCGAGCCGGCTCAGTTTTGTACGCCTTCGACAGAGGGGGGCAGAATGGCGGGAGCCAATGGGAAATCCGCTTTTCGGTTTGATTTCACGAATCAGGAGCATGCACGGCACCTTTCAGGGCAAAGCATATAAAGGCATGATTTTTGGTTGGCGCGATTGTTTGAAACGGAAACGCTTAGGACAAGCACGCGACAATGGCCCGGACTAAGCAAACTGCACGAAAATCCACCGGAGGCAAGGCCCCAAGGAAGCAGCTCGCCACAAAGGCAGCTAGGAAGAGCGCTCCCGCCACCGGAGGAGTGAAGAAGCCCCATAGGTACAGGCCAGGTACCGTGGCTCTTCGAGAAATCCGTCGCTACCAGAAGAGCACCGAGTTGCTCATCAGGAAGCTTCCTTTCCAGCGTCTCGTCCGCGAGATCGCTCAAGATTTCAAGACCGACTTGCGCTTCCAGAGTTCCGCAGTCATGGCTCTCCAGGAGGCCAGCGAGGCTTACCTCGTCGGTCTCTTCGAAGATACCAACTTGTGTGCCATCCACGCTAAGCGTGTCACTATCATGCCAAAGGACATCCAGCTCGCCCGCCGCATTCGTGGAGAGCGTGCTTAAGCGCATCCCGCTGCCCTTGGCAAACAATCGGTCCTTTTGAGGACCACAAATCCTACTTGGAAAGTACGTTTTGGTCGTATCTCTCTTTATTTTTATTATTATTGTCAATCCCTATCCTCGCGTTTATCCAAAAGTTATTTAAAATAATAACGCCGAAGCAATTGGGCGATATTTCATGAATATTCAGTTTTAATAATATATGGGTCAAAAGCTCTCGCTAAATCTTTAAATCTAATATCAGTTAGCGGTTTCTTGCTCGCAGTTCATTTCATAGAATCGATGGAAACGAAGTCAAACAAATTATGACTACATAATGTGACAAGTGTATTGCTTTCATGGTTTACATTTTTTTAAAAAAAAAATGCATGGATGGAAGGGAAAGGATGACACCGTGTCCGATGAAAAGAAAGGTTATAAGATTGAGTGATCGTGCAAATTCGCTCCTTCCAGGAGAATTTTGATGGTCCTCAGAAGGACCTTTTTATGGGGAACACTTGCGTGCTCAACCATTTTACTTCTTTTTTGGTGCAGCCTTCTTTGCTGCCTTGGGCTTGGCAGCCTTCTTTGGCTTTGGCGCCTTTGGTTTCTTGGGCGTCTTTGCCTTTTTCACTTTCGATGGAGACTTCTTTGGCTTTGCAACAGGTGCCTTCTTCTTTTCGCCGGTCTTCTTTGGTCGCTTGGCCGGGGCAGCTTTCTTTGCCGGTTTCTTCTCCTTGGGAGCCGAGCGTTTGGTCTTGGAAACAGCCCCGCTTTCCGGTTTCTCCTTCAGCGACGAAGCGCTGAGCTTGAAAGATCCGGAGGCACCCTTTCCTTTGGTTTGCACCAAAGAACCTGATGCCACGGCGCTCCTCAGGTACTTCTTGATGAAGGGCGCGAGCTTCTCGGCGTCGACCTTGTAGTTCTGGGTGATGTACTTCTTGATGGCCTGCAGGGAAGAGCCTCCGCGCTCCTTCAAGTTCTTGATAGCGTTGTTCACCATCTCGGATGTCCTGGGATGGGAAGGAGCCGTTCTCTGGGCGAAGCCGCCGTCGGGGCTGAGGGAGCTGATGCCGTATCTGCCATATCTACGCTCTTTTCGGAACGAAAATGAATCCACGCGCCGAGTTTCGACCCCCTTTTCTCTCGGAGCGCGGACCGGAGCGAGAGCAGCTCTCAGGCGGGCCGAAGCAAACTGAAGTTTGTAGTTGCCACAACGGTAAGTGTGTTTCCTCCTCTTTCCAAGATTAATTTTTTCAGTGCTGAGCTAGAGAGCACCAGCATCCCTCGTTGTTGGGTACGTTCCGGAAACTTTGAAGTAGCCGTGAAGTGCCGCAGTCCGTCCCCACGACTTCCACGTTCCTCGCTTCCTTCGTGTCAAACTCACCGTAGGTGTACGCGCGACCTCCATATGCCCGTGATTTCCTTAGTTTTCTCTGAGAAAAGGTAGAAGGTGCGTCGGTTGCACGGAGGAGATGGAAGTTCAATCCTTCCCCTATTCTCTTGCTGAGAATCAGGTGCCTTGAGCATACGACAGGCCTCTCAAGCCAATCTCCGAAGTAGCGTGTGTCGCACACGCCTGTGTTTGAACGAAGCTGGCCTACTTCCAATGTATAGCCTTTAATTTCGTTTATAGGCGAAAATCTATCGCATGAGGACTGTGGTTCGATTCGAAAGCAGCCATTTGCACCGAAAGTTAGCGCGGTCCTTCCTGCTCTCCGCCGATAAATAATAATAATGTAATAGTTTGTGTCGAGGTGCCCGTTGCCTACTTTGGTTTGTGGGAATAGCGCGTATTCGAGAACTCGATGAAGTTGTCCGAAGATAGCACAAAAATAGGAAATAGCTATATATATATATATATATATATATATATAACTACGCACTGGTAATGATCAGGCTGGAATGTTCATACGAACTAACCGAGCCCAATCACTTTTTCGTTGTTAGGTCCTGGGTATATAGTGTGGAATCAAAAAGGTTGGTCATGAGATTCACTTTTATTCACTGCACTAAATTTTCTTCTCTATCTTGTAGCTTTTATGTTCACACATCTCTGGAAGGGTGTTAAAGCACATTTCTCACTATGACTACAATGAAATGTATAATTATTTGTTATGTTTCTTCTACACGTTCTTGGCAGTGCCCATGAGACGAGACATTTCCCCGAAAACGAGAAGTTGGACTATATGTACCTTACCGAAAGCAGTATCTTTCGCCAACGGCCATACCACGCTGAATATACCGGTTCTCGTCCGATCACCGAAGTCAAGCAGCGTCGGGCCTGGTCAGTACTTGGATGGGTGACCGCCTGGGAACACCAGGTGCTGTTGGCATCCTTTTTGTTTTTCAAGGTTGAAAGTGGCCTTTTATTTGTGAATTGAAGCCAATCAATCACCCACAGTTTTTGCAGAATCGCTTTTTTTTTTTTTTTTTTTTTTTTTTTTTTTAATATACCTGTCATCAAATAATAATAATAATGTAAGTGAAGAATGTATATTAGTATATATGAATATCGGGGAAGGCGACTTTCTTCTGTTTTTTGGGGCTTGCGGGGTTGCAGGGTGCGTTCTTATTACCGGCGGCCGCCATAATCCCGGCGGGGAGCGCTGGCCTGCCCGGCGGATCCGCCGCGTCGCTCCCCGAAGAGCCCGGCGTTGGTAGTTTTCGGCGAGGATACGTGCCGGCGGTTGCAGGGAGTGTGTTTTTTGGGCGTTTTTATTTTTTTGCAAAATGCCATCGCCGTGGAAGGAGGCGTTCGCTAAAGGGATAGTCCCGGCCCGGCAACCCTGATCCGTTGGCAATTTCGCCCGAAACGCACCGGGGCGGGGGGGGGGGGGGTGCACACGCAGAATAAAGAATTGGAAATGTCGCATACTCGTTGGCGAGGACACGTAAACCGAGGTTCTGTTTCAACCGATGCATGTCAAATCTCGCGTCTTTTCCCTTCGGAAAGGGAATGCTCGATCAGTGCAGTGATGTGAAAGTGTCCCCGCTAGTGGACAATTTAGCAGAAGGCAAGTGGGGAAGGTCCTGGTCAGAACGGTTACTTTTGGCAGCAAACGGTTACGAAACTGTTACTTTTGTCAGTAAACTGTTACAAAACGGTTACTTTTGGCAGTAAACTGTTACGAAACGGTTACGAAACTGTTAGTTTTAGCAGGGAACGGTTACAAAACCGTTACTTTTGGCAGCAGACGGTTACGAAATCGTTACTTTTGGCAGCAGACCGTTACATAACCGTTACTTTTTGCAGCAAACGAATTAACGATAAAATGACCATTCGGTATTTCTCGACTGGTCGGGAGTCGGGAAGTCATTTCCCGAAGTCGGGATCGGGACAGGATCCCCCCCCGGTCCCGACTTTTCGGGATCCCGCACACCCCTAATATTAATGCATAGGATGGAATGAACATTTTTTTTTTGCCATGTCAACGTAACCTAACCTCCCAGAGGATCTGGGTTCAGACGAACGCGAGACAAATTCCTGGAAAAAGGACCTTGCGTAAGACAACTTTGGTTCCTCTTCAAAAATTCGCGTACACTTTCGTTGTGTAGTCAGCATGTAATGATACCGAATGGAGGCATGTAGGCGTTCGAACCCCACCCCTAACTGAACAAAAAAATGCTAATCGTCCGGGATCGTAAGTTGAAGTTCCACCCCCCCCCCCCCCGATGCCGCCGCCCTCTGGAAACAACGTTCAGATCAATTCTTGGAGTAACCGATTTCAAATGCAACGGTTCCCGCCAAATGTCACACTTCGTTGAGCGTACCAGTTCTCACCCTTTCATAGAAGTTAAGTGAGCCCTTTTAGTGCAAATTATGAATGTGACTGCCAAACTCTTCCTTTTTCCCTGCTCGTGGAGAAAACTTAAAGTAATTTTGAAAGTAAAATGAAGGAAAACACGAAAAATGAAATAAAATCACGACCTAACAAAACCTAACCTAATGTAACCCAACCGAGTATATGCAGATATTAATCTGTGTGTACCTTTCACTGCCATACTCTAGTAACAAACGTACAATTGTGAAATAGAAACCTGAAAGTTATTTTTGTTAAATATACAAGTTTATTTTATGTGTTCATCCAAAATAATAATGCGCCGAATCAATAATTGTTCCAAGTCTTAGGTAATTTTTTTGCAGTGGCATTTTGTCCAAATGTAACTCTAAAAGTCCTATTCAGCAAAAGAAACTAAAAAATTTGGAAATTTAGCCTATTTTTGTAAATTACGTGCTGGTTAAGGTCGTACCTTAAAAGCATTTTTTTTTTTATATATACGTAAGGTCAAAAATCTTCTCGCTTGCAGGCTGAGATATCGTTAGGTTATGTAAGTGTACGTTTCGGAGGGGTGGTAGACAAGTTCGTCCAATTCCAAGATTCAATTTTTGGCCCTAAAAAGGGCCTTTTTCGGCAAGGTAATTATTTCCTTGAGTTTACTTTGAGCTGGTGTACTTAGTCACGGCCTTGGTGCCTTCACTGACGGCGTGCTTGGCCAGTTCACCGGGGAGGAGCAGCCGAACGGCCGTCTGGATCTCCCTGCTGGTGATGGTCGATCGCTTGTTGTAATGAGCGAGCCTGGAAGCTTCGGCGGCAATGCGCTCGAAGATGTCGTTGACGAAGCTGTTCATGATGCTCATCGCCTTGCTGGAGATGCCGGTGTCAGGGTGAACTTGCTTCAACACCTTGTAGATGTAAATTGCGTAGCTCTCCTTCCTCCTCCGCTTCTTCTTTTTGTCTCCCTTGGAGATGTTCTTCTGGGCCTTTCCGGCCTTTTTGGCGGCTTTTCCACTTGTCTTTGGCGGCATGTTGCAGACAGACTCGATGGGCGCCACCTCCGTCGATTCGTTTTTAAGAAAGGACGGTTGATATCAGACGGACCAATGGCGCTTCGAGACGTGTCTCCCGGACGCTCTCATTCGCGGCGATTCAATACTACTTAACAAAACCACCAAACTGGCTGGCAAAAATTTGTGTTTTCACGTTGTATCGATAGCAAGAGATCATCATGTCTGGACGCGGAAAGGGAGGAAAAGTGAAGGGAAAGAGCAAGTCTCGCTCCAGCCGAGCCGGACTTCAGTTCCCCGTCGGCAGAATCCACCGACTTTTGCGAAAGGGCAATTATGCCGAACGTGTCGGTGCCGGTGCACCGGTTTACCTGGCCGCCGTCATGGAATATTTGGCAGCCGAAGTCTTGGAGTTGGCCGGCAATGCTGCTCGCGATAACAAGAAGACCAGGATCATCCCCCGTCACTTGCAGTTGGCCATCAGAAACGACGAGGAGTTGAACAAGCTCCTTTCTGGGGTCACGATCGCCCAGGGTGGCGTGCTGCCCAACATCCAGGCGGTCCTTCTTCCCAAGAAAACCGAGAAGAAAGCTTAAGCTGACACCCTACCCCCTCAGCTTCTAGCAAATCGGCCCTTGTAAGGGCCACCAATTACCTTAGGAAAGGGTCATTGTCTACTCCATTTTTTTAAGTTTTCAAGTTTGAAGTCTGTAGTCTAATCAGGACTTGGCATGCAAATCCTGTGTTGATTCAATGTTTTTTGCCTATTTCCGATAATGTCAGAGAATAGTGGCTTACCTGTACGTATACATCTTGTAAATTTTGATAGCATAGAGATTATGACGTGTGTTTTGTTTTCGGTGGAGTCAAGCTGCACTGAAAATAATAATAATAAAAAATATATATATATGTTCGCCTGAGTTATATTAATTGATGTTATAATTTGACAGAAGCAATCTGAATTTCACATAAATTTCTTTTGCTTTGCTAAACGACGAACGAAGGGTGGGTAGTCATCTAGCGAATGCTGAGAGTCCTCGCGTGAATATTTTTTGTTGAATTCTCAATTATTTCAATCATTCTTATGTCATTATGAACTCGAGACGAGAGAAATCGTTCGAATCGAGGCTGGGATCAGGGGGTAAGGTTCGGGGAAAGTTGAAAGCTGACATTTCCTTCCTCAAAGAAAAGATTTGTGGCCCTTAGAAGGGCCGATTTTTCAAGATGGAGGACAGGCAAACTAGAGCCCTTAACCTCCGAAACCGTACAAGGTTCTGCCTTGACGTTTGAGTGCGTACACGACGTCCATGGCGGTTACGGTTTTCCTCTTGGCGTGCTCCGTGTAGGTGACGGCATCGCGGATAACGTTCTCCAAGAACACCTTGAGGACGCCGCGTGTCTCTTCGTAGATGAGACCGGAGATTCGCTTCACACCTCCTCGCCGGGCAAGACGGCGGATGGCGGGCTTGGTGATACCCTGGATGTTGTCTCGGAGAACTTTACGGTGGCGCTTGGCACCTCCTTTGCCGAGTCCCTTTCCTCCTTTACCTCTGCCTGTCATTTCTGCAGTGCACGTACGTGGATTCGAAAGATGAGAATGAAGCCTTCCCGGCGAGCCGTCTCAGTTTTGTACGCCTTCGACAGAGGGGGGCAGAATGGCGGGAGCCAATGGGAAATCCGCTTTTCGGTTTGATTTCACGAATCAGGAGCATGCACGGCACCTTTCAGGGCAAAGCATATAAAGGCATGATTTTTGGTTGGCGCGATTGTTTGAAACGGAAACGCTTAGGACAAGCACGCGACAATGGCCCGGACTAAGCAAACTGCACGAAAATCCACCGGAGGCAAGGCCCCAAGGAAGCAGCTCGCCACAAAGGCAGCTAGGAAGAGCGCTCCCGCCACCGGAGGAGTGAAGAAGCCCCATAGGTACAGGCCAGGTACCGTGGCTCTTCGAGAAATCCGTCGCTACCAGAAGAGCACCGAGTTGCTCATCAGGAAGCTTCCTTTCCAGCGTCTCGTCCGCGAGATCGCTCAAGATTTCAAGACCGACTTGCGCTTCCAGAGTTCCGCAGTCATGGCTCTCCAGGAGGCCAGCGAGGCTTACCTCGTCGGTCTCTTCGAAGATACCAACTTGTGTGCCATCCACGCTAAGCGTGTCACTATCATGCCAAAGGACATCCAGCTCGCCCGCCGCATTCGTGGAGAGCGTGCTTAAGCGCATCCCGCTGCCCTTGGCAAACAATCGGTCCTTTTGAGGACCACAAATCCTACTTGGAAAGTACGTTTTGGTCGTATCTCTCTTTATTTTTATTATTATTGTCAATCCCTATCCTCGCGTTTATCCAAAAGTTATTTAAAAAAATAATAATGCCGAAGCAATTGGGCGATATTTCATGAATATTCAGTTTTAATAATAAAGCTCTCGCTAAATCTTTAAATCTAATATCAGTTAGCGATTTCTTACTCGCAGTTCATTTCATAGAATCGATGGAAACGAAGTCAAACAAATTATGACGACATAATGTGACTAGTGTATTGCTTTCATTTTTTTAAAAAAGAAAATGCATGGATGGAAGGGAAAGGATGACACCGTGTCCGATGAAAAGAAAGGTTATAAGATTGAGTGATCGTGCAAATTCGCTCCTTCCAGGAGAATTTTGATGGTCCTCAGAAGGACCTTTTTATGGGGAACACTTGCGTGCTCAACCATTTTACTTCTTTTTTGGTGCAGCCTTCTTTGCTGCCTTGGGCTTGGCAGCCTTCTTTGGCTTTGGCGCCTTTGGTTTCTTGGGCGTCTTTGCCTTTTTCACTTTCGATGGAGACTTCTTTGGCTTTGCAACAGGTGCCTTCTTCTTTTCGCCGGTCTTCTTTGGTCGCTTGGCCGGGGCAGCTTTCTTTGCCGGTTTCTTCTCCTTGGGAGCCGAGCGTTTGGTCTTGGAAACAGCCCCGCTTTCCGGTTTCTCCTTCAGCGACGAAGCGCTGAGTTTGAAAGATCCGGAGGCACCCTTTCCTTTGGTTTGCACCAAAGAACCTGATGCCACGGCGCTCCTCAGGTACTTCTTGATGAAGGGCGCGAGCTTCTCGGCGTCGACCTTGTAGTTCTGGGTGATGTACTTCTTGATGGCCTGCAGGGAAGAGCCTCCGCGCTCCTTCAAGTTCTTGATAGCGTTGTTCACCATCTCGGATGTCCTGGGATGGGAAGGAGCCGTTCTCGGCTTTTTCGCCTTCGAGGACTTCTTGGGCGAAGCCGCCGTCGGGGCTGAGGGAGCTGATGCCGTATCTGCCATATCTACGCTCTTTTCGGAACGAAAATGAATCCACGCGCCGAGTTTCGACCCCCTTTTCTCTCGGAGCGCGGACCGGAGCGAGAGCAGCTCTCAGGCGGGCCGAAGCAAACTGAAGTTTGTAGTTGCCACAACGGTAAGTGTGTTTCCTCCTCTTTCCAAGATTAATTTTTTCAGTGCTGAGCTAGAGAGCACCAGCATCCCTCGTTGTTGGGTACGTTCCGGAAACTTTGAAGTAGCCGTGAAGTGCCGCAGTCCGTCCCCACGACTTCCACGTTCCTCGCTTCCTTCGTGTCAAACTCACCGTAGGTGTACGCGCGACCTCCATATGCCCGTGATTTCCTTAGTTTTCTCTGAGAAAAGGTAGAAGGTGCGTCGGTTGCACGGAGGAGATGGAAGTTCAATCCTTCCCCTATTCTCTTGCTGAGAATCAGGTGCCTTGAGCATACGACAGGCCTCTCAAGCCAATCTCCGAAGTAGCGTGTGTCGCACACGCCTGTGTTTGAACGAAGCTGGCCTACTTCCAATGTATAGCCTTTAATTTCGTTTATAGGCGAAAATCTATCGCATGAGGACTGTGGTTCGATTCGAAAGCAGCCATTTGCACCGAAAGTTAGCGCGGTCCTTCCTGCTCTCCGCCGATAAATAATAATAATGTAATAGTTTGTGTCGAGGTGCCCGTTGCCTACTTTGGTTTGTGGGAATAGCGCGTATTCGAGAACTCGATGAAGTTGTCCGAAGATAGCACAAAAATAGGAAATAGCTATATATATATATATATATATATATATATAACTACGCACTGGTAATGATCAGGCTGGAATGTTCATACGAACTAACCGAGCCCAATCACTTTTTCGTTGTTAGGTCCTGGGTATATAGTGTGGAATCAAAAAGGTTGGTCATGAGATTCACTTTTATTCACTGCACTAAATTTTCTTCTCTATCTTGTAGCTTTTATGTTCACACATCTCTGGAAGGGTGTTAAAGCACATTTCTCACTATGACTACAATGAAATGTATAATTATTTGTTATGTTTCTTCTACACGTTCTTGGCAGTGCCCATGAGACGAGACATTTCCCCGAAAACGAGAAGTTGGACTATATGTACCTTACCGAAAGCAGTATCTTTCGCCAACGGCCATACCACGCTGAATATACCGGTTCTCGTCCGATCACCGAAGTCAAGCAGCGTCGGGCCTGGTCAGTACTTGGATGGGTGACCGCCTGGGAACACCAGGTGCTGTTGGCATCCTTTTTGTTTTTCAAGGTTGAAAGTGGCCTTTTATTTGTGAATTGAAGCCAATCAATCACCCACAGTTTTTGCAGAATCGCTTTTTTTTTTTTTTTTTTTTTTTTTTTTTTTAATATACCTGTCATCAAATAATAATAATAATGTAAGTGAAGAATGTATATTAGTATATATGAATATCGGGGAAGGCGACTTTCTTCTGTTTTTTGGGGCTTGCGGGGTTGCAGGGTGCGTTCTTATTACCGGCGGCCGCCATAATCCCGGCGGGGAGCGCTGGCCTGCCCGGCGGATCCGCCGCGTCGCTCCCCGAAGAGCCCGGCGTTGGTAGTTTTCGGCGAGGATACGTGCCGGCGGTTGCAGGGAGTGTGTTTTTTGGGCGTTTTTATTTTTTTGCAAAATGCCATCGCCGTGGAAGGAGGCGTTCGCTAAAGGGATAGTCCCGGCCCGGCAACCCTGATCCGTTGGCAATTTCGCCCGAAACGCACCGGGGCGGGGGGGGGGGGGGTGCACACGCAGAATAAAGAATTGGAAATGTCGCATACTCGTTGGCGAGGACACGTAAACCGAGGTTCTGTTTCAACCGATGCATGTCAAATCTCGCGTCTTTTCCCTTCGGAAAGGGAATGCTCGATCAGTGCAGTGATGTGAAAGTGTCCCCGCTAGTGGACAATTTAGCAGAAGGCAAGTGGGGAAGGTCCTGGTCAGAACGGTTACTTTTGGCAGCAAACGGTTACGAAACTGTTACTTTTGTCAGTAAACTGTTACAAAACGGTTACTTTTGGCAGTAAACTGTTACGAAACGGTTACGAAACTGTTAGTTTTAGCAGGGAACGGTTACAAAACCGTTACTTTTGGCAGCAGACGGTTACGAAATCGTTACTTTTGGCAGCAGACCGTTACATAACCGTTACTTTTTGCAGCAAACGAATTAACGATAAAATGACCATTCGGTATTTCTCGACTGGTCGGGAGTCGGGAAGTCATTTCCCGAAGTCGGGATCGGGACAGGATCCCCCCCCGGTCCCGACTTTTCGGGATCCCGCACACCCCTAATATTAATGCATAGGATGGAATGAACATTTTTTTTTTGCCATGTCAACGTAACCTAACCTCCCAGAGGATCTGGGTTCAGACGAACGCGAGACAAATTCCTGGAAAAAGGACCTTGCGTAAGACAACTTTGGTTCCTCTTCAAAAATTCGCGTACACTTTCGTTGTGTAGTCAGCATGTAATGATACCGAATGGAGGCATGTAGGCGTTCGAACCCCACCCCTAACTGAACAAAAAAATGCTAATCGTCCGGGATCGTAAGTTGAAGTTCCACCCCCCCCCCCCCCGATGCCGCCGCCCTCTGGAAACAACGTTCAGATCAATTCTTGGAGTAACCGATTTCAAATGCAACGGTTCCCGCCAAATGTCACACTTCGTTGAGCGTACCAGTTCTCACCCTTTCATAGAAGTTAAGTGAGCCCTTTTAGTGCAAATTATGAATGTGACTGCCAAACTCTTCCTTTTTCCCTGCTCGTGGAGAAAACTTAAAGTAATTTTGAAAGTAAAATGAAGGAAAACACGAAAAATGAAATAAAATCACGACCTAACAAAACCTAACCTAATGTAACCCAACCGAGTATATGCAGATATTAATCTGTGTGTACCTTTCACTGCCATACTCTAGTAACAAACGTACAATTGTGAAATAGAAACCTGAAAGTTATTTTTGTTAAATATACAAGTTTATTTTATGTGTTCATCCAAAATAATAATGCGCCGAATCAATAATTGTTCCAAGTCTTAGGTAATTTTTTTGCAGTGGCATTTTGTCCAAATGTAACTCTAAAAGTCCTATTCAGCAAAAGAAACTAAAAAATTTGGAAATTTAGCCTATTTTTGTAAATTACGTGCTGGTTAAGGTCGTACCTTAAAAGCATTTTTTTTTTTATATATACGTAAGGTCAAAAATCTTCTCGCTTGCAGGCTGAGATATCGTTAGGTTATGTAAGTGTACGTTTCGGAGGGGTGGTAGACAAGTTCGTCCAATTCCAAGATTCAATTTTTGGCCCTAAAAAGGGCCTTTTTCGGCAAGGTAATTATTTCCTTGAGTTTACTTTGAGCTGGTGTACTTAGTCACGGCCTTGGTGCCTTCACTGACGGCGTGCTTGGCCAGTTCACCGGGGAGGAGCAGCCGAACGGCCGTCTGGATCTCCCTGCTGGTGATGGTCGATCGCTTGTTGTAATGAGCGAGCCTGGAAGCTTCGGCGGCAATGCGCTCGAAGATGTCGTTGACGAAGCTGTTCATGATGCTCATCGCCTTGCTGGAGATGCCGGTGTCAGGGTGAACTTGCTTCAACACCTTGTAGATGTAAATTGCGTAGCTCTCCTTCCTCCTCCGCTTCTTCTTTTTGTCTCCCTTGGAGATGTTCTTCTGGGCCTTTCCGGCCTTTTTGGCGGCTTTTCCACTTGTCTTTGGCGGCATGTTGCAGACAGACTCGATGGGCGCCACCTCCGTCGATTCGTTTTTAAGAAAGGACGGTTGATATCAGACGGACCAATGGCGCTTCGAGACGTGTCTCCCGGACGCTCTCATTCGCGGCGATTCAATACTACTTAACAAAACCACCAAACTGGCTGGCAAAAATTTGTGTTTTCACGTTGTATCGATAGCAAGAGATCATCATGTCTGGACGCGGAAAGGGAGGAAAAGTGAAGGGAAAGAGCAAGTCTCGCTCCAGCCGAGCCGGACTTCAGTTCCCCGTCGGCAGAATCCACCGACTTTTGCGAAAGGGCAATTATGCCGAACGTGTCGGTGCCGGTGCACCGGTTTACCTGGCCGCCGTCATGGAATATTTGGCAGCCGAAGTCTTGGAGTTGGCCGGCAATGCTGCTCGCGATAACAAGAAGACCAGGATCATCCCCCGTCACTTGCAGTTGGCCATCAGAAACGACGAGGAGTTGAACAAGCTCCTTTCTGGGGTCACGATCGCCCAGGGTGGCGTGCTGCCCAACATCCAGGCGGTCCTTCTTCCCAAGAAAACCGAGAAGAAAGCTTAAGCTGACACCCTACCCCCTCAGCTTCTAGCAAATCGGCCCTTGTAAGGGCCACCAATTACCTTAGGAAAGGGTCATTGTCTACTCCATTTTTTTAAGTTTTCAAGTTTGAAGTCTGTAGTCTAATCAGGACTTGGCATGCAAATCCTGTGTTGATTCAATGTTTTTTGCCTATTTCCGATAATGTCAGAGAATAGTGGCTTACCTGTACGTATACATCTTGTAAATTTTGATAGCATAGAGATTATGACGTGTGTTTTGTTTTCGGTGGAGTCAAGCTGCACTGAAAATAATAATAATAAAAAATATATATATATGTTCGCCTGAGTTATATTAATTGATGTTATAATTTGACAGAAGCAATCTGAATTTCACATAAATTTCTTTTGCTTTGCTAAACGACGAACGAAGGGTGGGTAGTCATCTAGCGAATGCTGAGAGTCCTCGCGTGAATATTTTTTGTTGAATTCTCAATTATTTCAATCATTCTTATGTCATTATGAACTCGAGACGAGAGAAATCGTTCGAATCGAGGCTGGGATCAGGGGGTAAGGTTCGGGGAAAGTTGAAAGCTGACATTTCCTTCCTCAAAGAAAAGATTTGTGGCCCTTAGAAGGGCCGATTTTTCAAGATGGAGGACAGGCAAACTAGAGCCCTTAACCTCCGAAACCGTACAAGGTTCTGCCTTGACGTTTGAGTGCGTACACGACGTCCATGGCGGTTACGGTTTTCCTCTTGGCGTGCTCCGTGTAGGTGACGGCATCGCGGATAACGTTCTCCAAGAACACCTTGAGGACGCCGCGTGTCTCTTCGTAGATGAGACCGGAGATTCGCTTCACACCTCCTCGCCGGGCAAGACGGCGGATGGCGGGCTTGGTGATACCCTGGATGTTGTCTCGGAGAACTTTACGGTGGCGCTTGGCACCTCCTTTGCCGAGTCCCTTTCCTCCTTTACCTCTGCCTGTCATTTCTGCAGTGCACGTACGTGGATTCGAAAGATGAGAATGAAGCCTTCCCGGCGAGCCGTCTCAGTTTTGTACGCCTTCGACAGAGGGGGGCAGAATGGCGGGAGCCAATGGGAAATCCGCTTTTCGGTTTGATTTCACGAATCAGGAGCATGCACGGCACCTTTCAGGGCAAAGCATATAAAGGCATGATTTTTGGTTGGCGCGATTGTTTGAAACGGAAACGCTTAGGACAAGCACGCGACAATGGCCCGGACTAAGCAAACTGCACGAAAATCCACCGGAGGCAAGGCCCCAAGGAAGCAGCTCGCCACAAAGGCAGCTAGGAAGAGCGCTCCCGCCACCGGAGGAGTGAAGAAGCCCCATAGGTACAGGCCAGGTACCGTGGCTCTTCGAGAAATCCGTCGCTACCAGAAGAGCACCGAGTTGCTCATCAGGAAGCTTCCTTTCCAGCGTCTCGTCCGCGAGATCGCTCAAGATTTCAAGACCGACTTGCGCTTCCAGAGTTCCGCAGTCATGGCTCTCCAGGAGGCCAGCGAGGCTTACCTCGTCGGTCTCTTCGAAGATACCAACTTGTGTGCCATCCACGCTAAGCGTGTCACTATCATGCCAAAGGACATCCAGCTCGCCCGCCGCATTCGTGGAGAGCGTGCTTAAGCGCATCCCGCTGCCCTTGGCAAACAATCGGTCCTTTTGAGGACCACAAATCCTACTTGGAAAGTACGTTTTGGTCGTATCTCTCTTTATTTTTATTATTATTGTCAATCCCTATCCTCGCGTTTATCCAAAAGTTATTTAAAAAAATAATAATGCCGAAGCAATTGGGCGATATTTCATGAATATTCAGTTTTAATAATAAAGCTCTCGCTAAATCTTTAAATCTAATATCAGTTAGCGATTTCTTACTCGCAGTTCATTTCATAGAATCGATGGAAACGAAGTCAAACAAATTATGACGACATAATGTGACTAGTGTATTGCTTTCATTTTTTTAAAAAAGAAAATGCATGGATGGAAGGGAAAGGATGACACCGTGTCCGATGAAAAGAAAGGTTATAAGATTGAGTGATCGTGCAAATTCGCTCCTTCCAGGAGAATTTTGATGGTCCTCAGAAGGACCTTTTTATGGGGAACACTTGCGTGCTCAACCATTTTACTTCTTTTTTGGTGCAGCCTTCTTTGCTGCCTTGGGCTTGGCAGCCTTCTTTGGCTTTGGCGCCTTTGGTTTCTTGGGCGTCTTTGCCTTTTTCACTTTCGATGGAGACTTCTTTGGCTTTGCAACAGGTGCCTTCTTCTTTTCGCCGGTCTTCTTTGGTCGCTTGGCCGGGGCAGCTTTCTTTGCCGGTTTCTTCTCCTTGGGAGCCGAGCGTTTGGTCTTGGAAACAGCCCCGCTTTCCGGTTTCTCCTTCAGCGACGAAGCGCTGAGTTTGAAAGATCCGGAGGCACCCTTTCCTTTGGTTTGCACCAAAGAACCTGATGCCACGGCGCTCCTCAGGTACTTCTTGATGAAGGGCGCGAGCTTCTCGGCGTCGACCTTGTAGTTCTGGGTGATGTACTTCTTGATGGCCTGCAGGGAAGAGCCTCCGCGCTCCTTCAAGTTCTTGATAGCGTTGTTCACCATCTCGGATGTCCTGGGATGGGAAGGAGCCGTTCTCGGCTTTTTCGCCTTCGAGGACTTCTTGGGCGAAGCCGCCGTCGGGGCTGAGGGAGCTGATGCCGTATCTGCCATATCTACGCTCTTTTCGGAACGAAAATGAATCCACGCGCCGAGTTTCGACCCCCTTTTCTCTCGGAGCGCGGACCGGAGCGAGAGCAGCTCTCAGGCGGGCCGAAGCAAACTGAAGTTTGTAGTTGCCACAACGGTAAGTGTGTTTCCTCCTCTTTCCAAGATTAATTTTTTCAGTGCTGAGCTAGAGAGCACCAGCATCCCTCGTTGTTGGGTACGTTCCGGAAACTTTGAAGTAGCCGTGAAGTGCCGCAGTCCGTCCCCACGACTTCCACGTTCCTCGCTTCCTTCGTGTCAAACTCACCGTAGGTGTACGCGCGACCTCCATATGCCCGTGATTTCCTTAGTTTTCTCTGAGAAAAGGTAGAAGGTGCGTCGGTTGCACGGAGGAGATGGAAGTTCAATCCTTCCCCTATTCTCTTGCTGAGAATCAGGTGCCTTGAGCATACGACAGGCCTCTCAAGCCAATCTCCGAAGTAGCGTGTGTCGCACACGCCTGTGTTTGAACGAAGCTGGCCTACTTCCAATGTATAGCCTTTAATTTCGTTTATAGGCGAAAATCTATCGCATGAGGACTGTGGTTCGATTCGAAAGCAGCCATTTGCACCGAAAGTTAGCGCGGTCCTTCCTGCTCTCCGCCGATAAATAATAATAATGTAATAGTTTGTGTCGAGGTGCCCGTTGCCTACTTTGGTTTGTGGGAATAGCGCGTATTCGAGAACTCGATGAAGTTGTCCGAAGATAGCACAAAAATAGGAAATAGCTATATATATATATATATATATATATATATAACTACGCACTGGTAATGATCAGGCTGGAATGTTCATACGAACTAACCGAGCCCAATCACTTTTTCGTTGTTAGGTCCTGGGTATATAGTGTGGAATCAAAAAGGTTGGTCATGAGATTCACTTTTATTCACTGCACTAAATTTTCTTCTCTATCTTGTAGCTTTTATGTTCACACATCTCTGGAAGGGTGTTAAAGCACATTTCTCACTATGACTACAATGAAATGTATAATTATTTGTTATGTTTCTTCTACACGTTCTTGGCAGTGCCCATGAGACGAGACATTTCCCCGAAAACGAGAAGTTGGACTATATGTACCTTACCGAAAGCAGTATCTTTCGCCAACGGCCATACCACGCTGAATATACCGGTTCTCGTCCGATCACCGAAGTCAAGCAGCGTCGGGCCTGGTCAGTACTTGGATGGGTGACCGCCTGGGAACACCAGGTGCTGTTGGCATCCTTTTTGTTTTTCAAGGTTGAAAGTGGCCTTTTATTTGTGAATTGAAGCCAATCAATCACCCACAGTTTTTGCAGAATCGCTTTTTTTTTTTTTTTTTTTTTTTTTTTTTTTAATATACCTGTCATCAAATAATAATAATAATGTAAGTGAAGAATGTATATTAGTATATATGAATATCGGGGAAGGCGACTTTCTTCTGTTTTTTGGGGCTTGCGGGGTTGCAGGGTGCGTTCTTATTACCGGCGGCCGCCATAATCCCGGCGGGGAGCGCTGGCCTGCCCGGCGGATCCGCCGCGTCGCTCCCCGAAGAGCCCGGCGTTGGTAGTTTTCGGCGAGGATACGTGCCGGCGGTTGCAGGGAGTGTGTTTTTTGGGCGTTTTTATTTTTTTGCAAAATGCCATCGCCGTGGAAGGAGGCGTTCGCTAAAGGGATAGTCCCGGCCCGGCAACCCTGATCCGTTGGCAATTTCGCCCGAAACGCACCGGGGCGGGGGGGGGGGGGGTGCACACGCAGAATAAAGAATTGGAAATGTCGCATACTCGTTGGCGAGGACACGTAAACCGAGGTTCTGTTTCAACCGATGCATGTCAAATCTCGCGTCTTTTCCCTTCGGAAAGGGAATGCTCGATCAGTGCAGTGATGTGAAAGTGTCCCCGCTAGTGGACAATTTAGCAGAAGGCAAGTGGGGAAGGTCCTGGTCAGAACGGTTACTTTTGGCAGCAAACGGTTACGAAACTGTTACTTTTGTCAGTAAACTGTTACAAAACGGTTACTTTTGGCAGTAAACTGTTACGAAACGGTTACGAAACTGTTAGTTTTAGCAGGGAACGGTTACAAAACCGTTACTTTTGGCAGCAGACGGTTACGAAATCGTTACTTTTGGCAGCAGACCGTTACATAACCGTTACTTTTTGCAGCAAACGAATTAACGATAAAATGACCATTCGGTATTTCTCGACTGGTCGGGAGTCGGGAAGTCATTTCCCGAAGTCGGGATCGGGACAGGATCCCCCCCCGGTCCCGACTTTTCGGGATCCCGCACACCCCTAATATTAATGCATAGGATGGAATGAACATTTTTTTTTTGCCATGTCAACGTAACCTAACCTCCCAGAGGATCTGGGTTCAGACGAACGCGAGACAAATTCCTGGAAAAAGGACCTTGCGTAAGACAACTTTGGTTCCTCTTCAAAAATTCGCGTACACTTTCGTTGTGTAGTCAGCATGTAATGATACCGAATGGAGGCATGTAGGCGTTCGAACCCCACCCCTAACTGAACAAAAAAATGCTAATCGTCCGGGATCGTAAGTTGAAGTTCCACCCCCCCCCCCCCCGATGCCGCCGCCCTCTGGAAACAACGTTCAGATCAATTCTTGGAGTAACCGATTTCAAATGCAACGGTTCCCGCCAAATGTCACACTTCGTTGAGCGTACCAGTTCTCACCCTTTCATAGAAGTTAAGTGAGCCCTTTTAGTGCAAATTATGAATGTGACTGCCAAACTCTTCCTTTTTCCCTGCTCGTGGAGAAAACTTAAAGTAATTTTGAAAGTAAAATGAAGGAAAACACGAAAAATGAAATAAAATCACGACCTAACAAAACCTAACCTAATGTAACCCAACCGAGTATATGCAGATATTAATCTGTGTGTACCTTTCACTGCCATACTCTAGTAACAAACGTACAATTGTGAAATAGAAACCTGAAAGTTATTTTTGTTAAATATACAAGTTTATTTTATGTGTTCATCCAAAATAATAATGCGCCGAATCAATAATTGTTCCAAGTCTTAGGTAATTTTTTTGCAGTGGCATTTTGTCCAAATGTAACTCTAAAAGTCCTATTCAGCAAAAGAAACTAAAAAATTTGGAAATTTAGCCTATTTTTGTAAATTACGTGCTGGTTAAGGTCGTACCTTAAAAGCATTTTTTTTTTTATATATACGTAAGGTCAAAAATCTTCTCGCTTGCAGGCTGAGATATCGTTAGGTTATGTAAGTGTACGTTTCGGAGGGGTGGTAGACAAGTTCGTCCAATTCCAAGATTCAATTTTTGGCCCTAAAAAGGGCCTTTTTCGGCAAGGTAATTATTTCCTTGAGTTTACTTTGAGCTGGTGTACTTAGTCACGGCCTTGGTGCCTTCACTGACGGCGTGCTTGGCCAGTTCACCGGGGAGGAGCAGCCGAACGGCCGTCTGGATCTCCCTGCTGGTGATGGTCGATCGCTTGTTGTAATGAGCGAGCCTGGAAGCTTCGGCGGCAATGCGCTCGAAGATGTCGTTGACGAAGCTGTTCATGATGCTCATCGCCTTGCTGGAGATGCCGGTGTCAGGGTGAACTTGCTTCAACACCTTGTAGATGTAAATTGCGTAGCTCTCCTTCCTCCTCCGCTTCTTCTTTTTGTCTCCCTTGGAGATGTTCTTCTGGGCCTTTCCGGCCTTTTTGGCGGCTTTTCCACTTGTCTTTGGCGGCATGTTGCAGACAGACTCGATGGGCGCCACCTCCGTCGATTCGTTTTTAAGAAAGGACGGTTGATATCAGACGGACCAATGGCGCTTCGAGACGTGTCTCCCGGACGCTCTCATTCGCGGCGATTCAATACTACTTAACAAAACCACCAAACTGGCTGGCAAAAATTTGTGTTTTCACGTTGTATCGATAGCAAGAGATCATCATGTCTGGACGCGGAAAGGGAGGAAAAGTGAAGGGAAAGAGCAAGTCTCGCTCCAGCCGAGCCGGACTTCAGTTCCCCGTCGGCAGAATCCACCGACTTTTGCGAAAGGGCAATTATGCCGAACGTGTCGGTGCCGGTGCACCGGTTTACCTGGCCGCCGTCATGGAATATTTGGCAGCCGAAGTCTTGGAGTTGGCCGGCAATGCTGCTCGCGATAACAAGAAGACCAGGATCATCCCCCGTCACTTGCAGTTGGCCATCAGAAACGACGAGGAGTTGAACAAGCTCCTTTCTGGGGTCACGATCGCCCAGGGTGGCGTGCTGCCCAACATCCAGGCGGTCCTTCTTCCCAAGAAAACCGAGAAGAAAGCTTAAGCTGACACCCTACCCCCTCAGCTTCTAGCAAATCGGCCCTTGTAAGGGCCACCAATTACCTTAGGAAAGGGTCATTGTCTACTCCATTTTTTTAAGTTTTCAAGTTTGAAGTCTGTAGTCTAATCAGGACTTGGCATGCAAATCCTGTGTTGATTCAATGTTTTTTGCCTATTTCCGATAATGTCAGAGAATAGTGGCTTACCTGTACGTATACATCTTGTAAATTTTGATAGCATAGAGATTATGACGTGTGTTTTGTTTTCGGTGGAGTCAAGCTGCACTGAAAATAATAATAATAAAAAATATATATATATGTTCGCCTGAGTTATATTAATTGATGTTATAATTTGACAGAAGCAATCTGAATTTCACATAAATTTCTTTTGCTTTGCTAAACGACGAACGAAGGGTGGGTAGTCATCTAGCGAATGCTGAGAGTCCTCGCGTGAATATTTTTTGTTGAATTCTCAATTATTTCAATCATTCTTATGTCATTATGAACTCGAGACGAGAGAAATCGTTCGAATCGAGGCTGGGATCAGGGGGTAAGGTTCGGGGAAAGTTGAAAGCTGACATTTCCTTCCTCAAAGAAAAGATTTGTGGCCCTTAGAAGGGCCGATTTTTCAAGATGGAGGACAGGCAAACTAGAGCCCTTAACCTCCGAAACCGTACAAGGTTCTGCCTTGACGTTTGAGTGCGTACACGACGTCCATGGCGGTTACGGTTTTCCTCTTGGCGTGCTCCGTGTAGGTGACGGCATCGCGGATAACGTTCTCCAAGAACACCTTGAGGACGCCGCGTGTCTCTTCGTAGATGAGACCGGAGATTCGCTTCACACCTCCTCGCCGGGCAAGACGGCGGATGGCGGGCTTGGTGATACCCTGGATGTTGTCTCGGAGAACTTTACGGTGGCGCTTGGCACCTCCTTTGCCGAGTCCCTTTCCTCCTTTACCTCTGCCTGTCATTTCTGCAGTGCACGTACGTGGATTCGAAAGATGAGAATGAAGCCTTCCCGGCGAGCCGTCTCAGTTTTGTACGCCTTCGACAGAGGGGGGCAGAATGGCGGGAGCCAATGGGAAATCCGCTTTTCGGTTTGATTTCACGAATCAGGAGCATGCACGGCACCTTTCAGGGCAAAGCATATAAAGGCATGATTTTTGGTTGGCGCGATTGTTTGAAACGGAAACGCTTAGGACAAGCACGCGACAATGGCCCGGACTAAGCAAACTGCACGAAAATCCACCGGAGGCAAGGCCCCAAGGAAGCAGCTCGCCACAAAGGCAGCTAGGAAGAGCGCTCCCGCCACCGGAGGAGTGAAGAAGCCCCATAGGTACAGGCCAGGTACCGTGGCTCTTCGAGAAATCCGTCGCTACCAGAAGAGCACCGAGTTGCTCATCAGGAAGCTTCCTTTCCAGCGTCTCGTCCGCGAGATCGCTCAAGATTTCAAGACCGACTTGCGCTTCCAGAGTTCCGCAGTCATGGCTCTCCAGGAGGCCAGCGAGGCTTACCTCGTCGGTCTCTTCGAAGATACCAACTTGTGTGCCATCCACGCTAAGCGTGTCACTATCATGCCAAAGGACATCCAGCTCGCCCGCCGCATTCGTGGAGAGCGTGCTTAAGCGCATCCCGCTGCCCTTGGCAAACAATCGGTCCTTTTGAGGACCACAAATCCTACTTGGAAAGTACGTTTTGGTCGTATCTCTCTTTATTTTTATTATTATTGTCAATCCCTATCCTCGCGTTTATCCAAAAGTTATTTAAAAAAATAATAATGCCGAAGCAATTGGGCGATATTTCATGAATATTCAGTTTTAATAATAAAGCTCTCGCTAAATCTTTAAATCTAATATCAGTTAGCGATTTCTTACTCGCAGTTCATTTCATAGAATCGATGGAAACGAAGTCAAACAAATTATGACGACATAATGTGACTAGTGTATTGCTTTCATTTTTTTAAAAAAGAAAATGCATGGATGGAAGGGAAAGGATGACACCGTGTCCGATGAAAAGAAAGGTTATAAGATTGAGTGATCGTGCAAATTCGCTCCTTCCAGGAGAATTTTGATGGTCCTCAGAAGGACCTTTTTATGGGGAACACTTGCGTGCTCAACCATTTTACTTCTTTTTTGGTGCAGCCTTCTTTGCTGCCTTGGGCTTGGCAGCCTTCTTTGGCTTTGGCGCCTTTGGTTTCTTGGGCGTCTTTGCCTTTTTCACTTTCGATGGAGACTTCTTTGGCTTTGCAACAGGTGCCTTCTTCTTTTCGCCGGTCTTCTTTGGTCGCTTGGCCGGGGCAGCTTTCTTTGCCGGTTTCTTCTCCTTGGGAGCCGAGCGTTTGGTCTTGGAAACAGCCCCGCTTTCCGGTTTCTCCTTCAGCGACGAAGCGCTGAGTTTGAAAGATCCGGAGGCACCCTTTCCTTTGGTTTGCACCAAAGAACCTGATGCCACGGCGCTCCTCAGGTACTTCTTGATGAAGGGCGCGAGCTTCTCGGCGTCGACCTTGTAGTTCTGGGTGATGTACTTCTTGATGGCCTGCAGGGAAGAGCCTCCGCGCTCCTTCAAGTTCTTGATAGCGTTGTTCACCATCTCGGATGTCCTGGGATGGGAAGGAGCCGTTCTCGGCTTTTTCGCCTTCGAGGACTTCTTGGGCGAAGCCGCCGTCGGGGCTGAGGGAGCTGATGCCGTATCTGCCATATCTACGCTCTTTTCGGAACGAAAATGAATCCACGCGCCATCATCATCATCATTCATTGTGGTTTTTCTTGTTTTCAGTTTCGTCCCTTGGGACCTGACTTGACTTGTGTGTTTGGGATTTGTGTGACGATGGTGATTTGTGTTTCCTCCTCTTTCCAAGATTAATTTTTTCAGTGCTGAGCTAGAGAGCACCAGCATCCCTCGTTGTTGGGTACGTTCCGGAAACTTTGAAGTAGCCGTGAAGTGCCGCAGTCCGTCCCCACGACTTCCACGTTCCTCGCTTCCTTCGTGTCAAACTCACCGTAGGTGTACGCGCGACCTCCATATGCCCGTGATTTCCTTAGTTTTCTCTGAGAAAAGGTAGAAGGTGCGTCGGTTGCACGGAGGAGATGGAAGTTCAATCCTTCCCCTATTCTCTTGCTGAGAATCAGGTGCCTTGAGCATACGACAGGCCTCTCAAGCCAATCTCCGAAGTAGCGTGTGTCGCACACGCCTGTGTTTGAACGAAGCTGGCCTACTTCCAATGTATAGCCTTTAATTTCGTTTATAGGCGAAAATCTATCGCATGAGGACTGTGGTTCGATTCGAAAGCAGCCATTTGCACCGAAAGTTAGCGCGGTCCTTCCTGCTCTCCGCCGATAAATAATAATAATGTAATAGTTTGTGTCGAGGTGCCCGTTGCCTACTTTGGTTTGTGGGAATAGCGCGTATTCGAGAACTCGATGAAGTTGTCCGAAGATAGCACAAAAATAGGAAATAGCTATATATATATATATATATATATATATATAACTACGCACTGGTAATGATCAGGCTGGAATGTTCATACGAACTAACCGAGCCCAATCACTTTTTCGTTGTTAGGTCCTGGGTATATAGTGTGGAATCAAAAAGGTTGGTCATGAGATTCACTTTTATTCACTGCACTAAATTTTCTTCTCTATCTTGTAGCTTTTATGTTCACACATCTCTGGAAGGGTGTTAAAGCACATTTCTCACTATGACTACAATGAAATGTATAATTATTTGTTATGTTTCTTCTACACGTTCTTGGCAGTGCCCATGAGACGAGACATTTCCCCGAAAACGAGAAGTTGGACTATATGTACCTTACCGAAAGCAGTATCTTTCGCCAACGGCCATACCACGCTGAATATACCGGTTCTCGTCCGATCACCGAAGTCAAGCAGCGTCGGGCCTGGTCAGTACTTGGATGGGTGACCGCCTGGGAACACCAGGTGCTGTTGGCATCCTTTTTGTTTTTCAAGGTTGAAAGTGGCCTTTTATTTGTGAATTGAAGCCAATCAATCACCCACAGTTTTTGCAGAATCGCTTTTTTTTTTTTTTTTTTTTTTTTTTTTTTTAATATACCTGTCATCAAATAATAATAATAATGTAAGTGAAGAATGTATATTAGTATATATGAATATCGGGGAAGGCGACTTTCTTCTGTTTTTTGGGGCTTGCGGGGTTGCAGGGTGCGTTCTTATTACCGGCGGCCGCCATAATCCCGGCGGGGAGCGCTGGCCTGCCCGGCGGATCCGCCGCGTCGCTCCCCGAAGAGCCCGGCGTTGGTAGTTTTCGGCGAGGATACGTGCCGGCGGTTGCAGGGAGTGTGTTTTTTGGGCGTTTTTATTTTTTTGCAAAATGCCATCGCCGTGGAAGGAGGCGTTCGCTAAAGGGATAGTCCCGGCCCGGCAACCCTGATCCGTTGGCAATTTCGCCCGAAACGCACCGGGGCGGGGGGGGGGGGGGTGCACACGCAGAATAAAGAATTGGAAATGTCGCATACTCGTTGGCGAGGACACGTAAACCGAGGTTCTGTTTCAACCGATGCATGTCAAATCTCGCGTCTTTTCCCTTCGGAAAGGGAATGCTCGATCAGTGCAGTGATGTGAAAGTGTCCCCGCTAGTGGACAATTTAGCAGAAGGCAAGTGGGGAAGGTCCTGGTCAGAACGGTTACTTTTGGCAGCAAACGGTTACGAAACTGTTACTTTTGTCAGTAAACTGTTACAAAACGGTTACTTTTGGCAGTAAACTGTTACGAAACGGTTACGAAACTGTTAGTTTTAGCAGGGAACGGTTACAAAACCGTTACTTTTGGCAGCAGACGGTTACGAAATCGTTACTTTTGGCAGCAGACCGTTACATAACCGTTACTTTTTGCAGCAAACGAATTAACGATAAAATGACCATTCGGTATTTCTCGACTGGTCGGGAGTCGGGAAGTCATTTCCCGAAGTCGGGATCGGGACAGGATCCCCCCCCGGTCCCGACTTTTCGGGATCCCGCACACCCCTAATATTAATGCATAGGATGGAATGAACATTTTTTTTTTGCCATGTCAACGTAACCTAACCTCCCAGAGGATCTGGGTTCAGACGAACGCGAGACAAATTCCTGGAAAAAGGACCTTGCGTAAGACAACTTTGGTTCCTCTTCAAAAATTCGCGTACACTTTCGTTGTGTAGTCAGCATGTAATGATACCGAATGGAGGCATGTAGGCGTTCGAACCCCACCCCTAACTGAACAAAAAAATGCTAATCGTCCGGGATCGTAAGTTGAAGTTCCACCCCCCCCCCCCCCGATGCCGCCGCCCTCTGGAAACAACGTTCAGATCAATTCTTGGAGTAACCGATTTCAAATGCAACGGTTCCCGCCAAATGTCACACTTCGTTGAGCGTACCAGTTCTCACCCTTTCATAGAAGTTAAGTGAGCCCTTTTAGTGCAAATTATGAATGTGACTGCCAAACTCTTCCTTTTTCCCTGCTCGTGGAGAAAACTTAAAGTAATTTTGAAAGTAAAATGAAGGAAAACACGAAAAATGAAATAAAATCACGACCTAACAAAACCTAACCTAATGTAACCCAACCGAGTATATGCAGATATTAATCTGTGTGTACCTTTCACTGCCATACTCTAGTAACAAACGTACAATTGTGAAATAGAAACCTGAAAGTTATTTTTGTTAAATATACAAGTTTATTTTATGTGTTCATCCAAAATAATAATGCGCCGAATCAATAATTGTTCCAAGTCTTAGGTAATTTTTTTGCAGTGGCATTTTGTCCAAATGTAACTCTAAAAGTCCTATTCAGCAAAAGAAACTAAAAAATTTGGAAATTTAGCCTATTTTTGTAAATTACGTGCTGGTTAAGGTCGTACCTTAAAAGCATTTTTTTTTTTATATATACGTAAGGTCAAAAATCTTCTCGCTTGCAGGCTGAGATATCGTTAGGTTATGTAAGTGTACGTTTCGGAGGGGTGGTAGACAAGTTCGTCCAATTCCAAGATTCAATTTTTGGCCCTAAAAAGGGCCTTTTTCGGCAAGGTAATTATTTCCTTGAGTTTACTTTGAGCTGGTGTACTTAGTCACGGCCTTGGTGCCTTCACTGACGGCGTGCTTGGCCAGTTCACCGGGGAGGAGCAGCCGAACGGCCGTCTGGATCTCCCTGCTGGTGATGGTCGATCGCTTGTTGTAATGAGCGAGCCTGGAAGCTTCGGCGGCAATGCGCTCGAAGATGTCGTTGACGAAGCTGTTCATGATGCTCATCGCCTTGCTGGAGATGCCGGTGTCAGGGTGAACTTGCTTCAACACCTTGTAGATGTAAATTGCGTAGCTCTCCTTCCTCCTCCGCTTCTTCTTTTTGTCTCCCTTGGAGATGTTCTTCTGGGCCTTTCCGGCCTTTTTGGCGGCTTTTCCACTTGTCTTTGGCGGCATGTTGCAGACAGACTCGATGGGCGCCACCTCCGTCGATTCGTTTTTAAGAAAGGACGGTTGATATCAGACGGACCAATGGCGCTTCGAGACGTGTCTCCCGGACGCTCTCATTCGCGGCGATTCAATACTACTTAACAAAACCACCAAACTGGCTGGCAAAAATTTGTGTTTTCACGTTGTATCGATAGCAAGAGATCATCATGTCTGGACGCGGAAAGGGAGGAAAAGTGAAGGGAAAGAGCAAGTCTCGCTCCAGCCGAGCCGGACTTCAGTTCCCCGTCGGCAGAATCCACCGACTTTTGCGAAAGGGCAATTATGCCGAACGTGTCGGTGCCGGTGCACCGGTTTACCTGGCCGCCGTCATGGAATATTTGGCAGCCGAAGTCTTGGAGTTGGCCGGCAATGCTGCTCGCGATAACAAGAAGACCAGGATCATCCCCCGTCACTTGCAGTTGGCCATCAGAAACGACGAGGAGTTGAACAAGCTCCTTTCTGGGGTCACGATCGCCCAGGGTGGCGTGCTGCCCAACATCCAGGCGGTCCTTCTTCCCAAGAAAACCGAGAAGAAAGCTTAAGCTGACACCCTACCCCCTCAGCTTCTAGCAAATCGGCCCTTGTAAGGGCCACCAATTACCTTAGGAAAGGGTCATTGTCTACTCCATTTTTTTAAGTTTTCAAGTTTGAAGTCTGTAGTCTAATCAGGACTTGGCATGCAAATCCTGTGTTGATTCAATGTTTTTTGCCTATTTCCGATAATGTCAGAGAATAGTGGCTTACCTGTACGTATACATCTTGTAAATTTTGATAGCATAGAGATTATGACGTGTGTTTTGTTTTCGGTGGAGTCAAGCTGCACTGAAAATAATAATAATAAAAAATATATATATATGTTCGCCTGAGTTATATTAATTGATGTTATAATTTGACAGAAGCAATCTGAATTTCACATAAATTTCTTTTGCTTTGCTAAACGACGAACGAAGGGTGGGTAGTCATCTAGCGAATGCTGAGAGTCCTCGCGTGAATATTTTTTGTTGAATTCTCAATTATTTCAATCATTCTTATGTCATTATGAACTCGAGACGAGAGAAATCGTTCGAATCGAGGCTGGGATCAGGGGGTAAGGTTCGGGGAAAGTTGAAAGCTGACATTTCCTTCCTCAAAGAAAAGATTTGTGGCCCTTAGAAGGGCCGATTTTTCAAGATGGAGGACAGGCAAACTAGAGCCCTTAACCTCCGAAACCGTACAAGGTTCTGCCTTGACGTTTGAGTGCGTACACGACGTCCATGGCGGTTACGGTTTTCCTCTTGGCGTGCTCCGTGTAGGTGACGGCATCGCGGATAACGTTCTCCAAGAACACCTTGAGGACGCCGCGTGTCTCTTCGTAGATGAGACCGGAGATTCGCTTCACACCTCCTCGCCGGGCAAGACGGCGGATGGCGGGCTTGGTGATACCCTGGATGTTGTCTCGGAGAACTTTACGGTGGCGCTTGGCACCTCCTTTGCCGAGTCCCTTTCCTCCTTTACCTCTGCCTGTCATTTCTGCAGTGCACGTACGTGGATTCGAAAGATGAGAATGAAGCCTTCCCGGCGAGCCGTCTCAGTTTTGTACGCCTTCGACAGAGGGGGGCAGAATGGCGGGAGCCAATGGGAAATCCGCTTTTCGGTTTGATTTCACGAATCAGGAGCATGCACGGCACCTTTCAGGGCAAAGCATATAAAGGCATGATTTTTGGTTGGCGCGATTGTTTGAAACGGAAACGCTTAGGACAAGCACGCGACAATGGCCCGGACTAAGCAAACTGCACGAAAATCCACCGGAGGCAAGGCCCCAAGGAAGCAGCTCGCCACAAAGGCAGCTAGGAAGAGCGCTCCCGCCACCGGAGGAGTGAAGAAGCCCCATAGGTACAGGCCAGGTACCGTGGCTCTTCGAGAAATCCGTCGCTACCAGAAGAGCACCGAGTTGCTCATCAGGAAGCTTCCTTTCCAGCGTCTCGTCCGCGAGATCGCTCAAGATTTCAAGACCGACTTGCGCTTCCAGAGTTCCGCAGTCATGGCTCTCCAGGAGGCCAGCGAGGCTTACCTCGTCGGTCTCTTCGAAGATACCAACTTGTGTGCCATCCACGCTAAGCGTGTCACTATCATGCCAAAGGACATCCAGCTCGCCCGCCGCATTCGTGGAGAGCGTGCTTAAGCGCATCCCGCTGCCCTTGGCAAACAATCGGTCCTTTTGAGGACCACAAATCCTACTTGGAAAGTACGTTTTGGTCGTATCTCTCTTTATTTTTATTATTATTGTCAATCCCTATCCTCGCGTTTATCCAAAAGTTATTTAAAAAAATAATAATGCCGAAGCAATTGGGCGATATTTCATGAATATTCAGTTTTAATAATAAAGCTCTCGCTAAATCTTTAAATCTAATATCAGTTAGCGATTTCTTACTCGCAGTTCATTTCATAGAATCGATGGAAACGAAGTCAAACAAATTATGACGACATAATGTGACTAGTGTATTGCTTTCATTTTTTTAAAAAAGAAAATGCATGGATGGAAGGGAAAGGATGACACCGTGTCCGATGAAAAGAAAGGTTATAAGATTGAGTGATCGTGCAAATTCGCTCCTTCCAGGAGAATTTTGATGGTCCTCAGAAGGACCTTTTTATGGGGAACACTTGCGTGCTCAACCATTTTACTTCTTTTTTGGTGCAGCCTTCTTTGCTGCCTTGGGCTTGGCAGCCTTCTTTGGCTTTGGCGCCTTTGGTTTCTTGGGCGTCTTTGCCTTTTTCACTTTCGATGGAGACTTCTTTGGCTTTGCAACAGGTGCCTTCTTCTTTTCGCCGGTCTTCTTTGGTCGCTTGGCCGGGGCAGCTTTCTTTGCCGGTTTCTTCTCCTTGGGAGCCGAGCGTTTGGTCTTGGAAACAGCCCCGCTTTCCGGTTTCTCCTTCAGCGACGAAGCGCTGAGTTTGAAAGATCCGGAGGCACCCTTTCCTTTGGTTTGCACCAAAGAACCTGATGCCACGGCGCTCCTCAGGTACTTCTTGATGAAGGGCGCGAGCTTCTCGGCGTCGACCTTGTAGTTCTGGGTGATGTACTTCTTGATGGCCTGCAGGGAAGAGCCTCCGCGCTCCTTCAAGTTCTTGATAGCGTTGTTCACCATCTCGGATGTCCTGGGATGGGAAGGAGCCGTTCTCGGCTTTTTCGCCTTCGAGGACTTCTTGGGCGAAGCCGCCGTCGGGGCTGAGGGAGCTGATGCCGTATCTGCCATATCTACGCTCTTTTCGGAACGAAAATGAATCCACGCGCCGAGTTTCGACCCCCTTTTCTCTCGGAGCGCGGACCGGAGCGAGAGCAGCTCTCAGGCGGGCCGAAGCAAACTGAAGTTTGTAGTTGCCACAACGGTAAGTGTGTTTCCTCCTCTTTCCAAGATTAATTTTTTCAGTGCTGAGCTAGAGAGCACCAGCATCCCTCGTTGTTGGGTACGTTCCGGAAACTTTGAAGTAGCCGTGAAGTGCCGCAGTCCGTCCCCACGACTTCCACGTTCCTCGCTTCCTTCGTGTCAAACTCACCGTAGGTGTACGCGCGACCTCCATATGCCCGTGATTTCCTTAGTTTTCTCTGAGAAAAGGTAGAAGGTGCGTCGGTTGCACGGAGGAGATGGAAGTTCAATCCTTCCCCTATTCTCTTGCTGAGAATCAGGTGCCTTGAGCATACGACAGGCCTCTCAAGCCAATCTCCGAAGTAGCGTGTGTCGCACACGCCTGTGTTTGAACGAAGCTGGCCTACTTCCAATGTATAGCCTTTAATTTCGTTTATAGGCGAAAATCTATCGCATGAGGACTGTGGTTCGATTCGAAAGCAGCCATTTGCACCGAAAGTTAGCGCGGTCCTTCCTGCTCTCCGCCGATAAATAATAATAATGTAATAGTTTGTGTCGAGGTGCCCGTTGCCTACTTTGGTTTGTGGGAATAGCGCGTATTCGAGAACTCGATGAAGTTGTCCGAAGATAGCACAAAAATAGGAAATAGCTATATATATATATATATATATATATATATAACTACGCACTGGTAATGATCAGGCTGGAATGTTCATACGAACTAACCGAGCCCAATCACTTTTTCGTTGTTAGGTCCTGGGTATATAGTGTGGAATCAAAAAGGTTGGTCATGAGATTCACTTTTATTCACTGCACTAAATTTTCTTCTCTATCTTGTAGCTTTTATGTTCACACATCTCTGGAAGGGTGTTAAAGCACATTTCTCACTATGACTACAATGAAATGTATAATTATTTGTTATGTTTCTTCTACACGTTCTTGGCAGTGCCCATGAGACGAGACATTTCCCCGAAAACGAGAAGTTGGACTATATGTACCTTACCGAAAGCAGTATCTTTCGCCAACGGCCATACCACGCTGAATATACCGGTTCTCGTCCGATCACCGAAGTCAAGCAGCGTCGGGCCTGGTCAGTACTTGGATGGGTGACCGCCTGGGAACACCAGGTGCTGTTGGCATCCTTTTTGTTTTTCAAGGTTGAAAGTGGCCTTTTATTTGTGAATTGAAGCCAATCAATCACCCACAGTTTTTGCAGAATCGCTTTTTTTTTTTTTTTTTTTTTTTTTTTTTTTTAATATACCTGTCATCAAATAATAATAATAATGTAAGTGAAGAATGTATATTAGTATATATGAATATCGGGGAAGGCGACTTTCTTCTGTTTTTTGGGGCTTGCGGGGTTGCAGGCTCGTCCGATCACCGAAGTCAAGCAGCGTCGGGCCTGGTCAGTACTTGGATGGGTGACCGCCTGGGAACACCAGGTGCTGTTGGCATCCTTTTTGTTTTTCAAGGTTGAAAGTGGCCTTTTATTTGTGAATTGAAGCCAATCAATCACCCACAGTTTTTGCAGAATCGCTTTTTTTTTTTTTTTTTTTTTTTTTTTTTTTAATATACCTGTCATCAAATAATAATAATAATGTAAGTGAAGAATGTATATTAGTATATATGAATATCGGGGAAGGCGACTTTCTTCTGTTTTTTGGGGCTTGCGGGGTTGCAGGGTGCGTTCTTATTACCGGCGGCCGCCATAATCCCGGCGGGGAGCGCTGGCCTGCCCGGCGGATCCGCCGCGTCGCTCCCCGAAGAGCCCGGCGTTGGTAGTTTTCGGCGAGGATACGTGCCGGCGGTTGCAGGGAGTGTGTTTTTTGGGCGTTTTTATTTTTTTGCAAAATGCCATCGCCGTGGAAGGAGGCGTTCGCTAAAGGGATAGTCCCGGCCCGGCAACCCTGATCCGTTGGCAATTTCGCCCGAAACGCACCGGGGCGGGGGGGGGGGGGGTGCACACGCAGAATAAAGAATTGGAAATGTCGCATACTCGTTGGCGAGGACACGTAAACCGAGGTTCTGTTTCAACCGATGCATGTCAAATCTCGCGTCTTTTCCCTTCGGAAAGGGAATGCTCGATCAGTGCAGTGATGTGAAAGTGTCCCCGCTAGTGGACAATTTAGCAGAAGGCAAGTGGGGAAGGTCCTGGTCAGAACGGTTACTTTTGGCAGCAAACGGTTACGAAACTGTTACTTTTGTCAGTAAACTGTTACAAAACGGTTACTTTTGGCAGTAAACTGTTACGAAACGGTTACGAAACTGTTAGTTTTAGCAGGGAACGGTTACAAAACCGTTACTTTTGGCAGCAGACGGTTACGAAATCGTTACTTTTGGCAGCAGACCGTTACATAACCGTTACTTTTTGCAGCAAACGAATTAACGATAAAATGACCATTCGGTATTTCTCGACTGGTCGGGAGTCGGGAAGTCATTTCCCGAAGTCGGGATCGGGACAGGATCCCCCCCCGGTCCCGACTTTTCGGGATCCCGCACACCCCTAATATTAATGCATAGGATGGAATGAACATTTTTTTTTTGCCATGTCAACGTAACCTAACCTCCCAGAGGATCTGGGTTCAGACGAACGCGAGACAAATTCCTGGAAAAAGGACCTTGCGTAAGACAACTTTGGTTCCTCTTCAAAAATTCGCGTACACTTTCGTTGTGTAGTCAGCATGTAATGATACCGAATGGAGGCATGTAGGCGTTCGAACCCCACCCCTAACTGAACAAAAAAATGCTAATCGTCCGGGATCGTAAGTTGAAGTTCCACCCCCCCCCCCCCCGATGCCGCCGCCCTCTGGAAACAACGTTCAGATCAATTCTTGGAGTAACCGATTTCAAATGCAACGGTTCCCGCCAAATGTCACACTTCGTTGAGCGTACCAGTTCTCACCCTTTCATAGAAGTTAAGTGAGCCCTTTTAGTGCAAATTATGAATGTGACTGCCAAACTCTTCCTTTTTCCCTGCTCGTGGAGAAAACTTAAAGTAATTTTGAAAGTAAAATGAAGGAAAACACGAAAAATGAAATAAAATCACGACCTAACAAAACCTAACCTAATGTAACCCAACCGAGTATATGCAGATATTAATCTGTGTGTACCTTTCACTGCCATACTCTAGTAACAAACGTACAATTGTGAAATAGAAACCTGAAAGTTATTTTTGTTAAATATACAAGTTTATTTTATGTGTTCATCCAAAATAATAATGCGCCGAATCAATAATTGTTCCAAGTCTTAGGTAATTTTTTTGCAGTGGCATTTTGTCCAAATGTAACTCTAAAAGTCCTATTCAGCAAAAGAAACTAAAAAATTTGGAAATTTAGCCTATTTTTGTAAATTACGTGCTGGTTAAGGTCGTACCTTAAAAGCATTTTTTTTTTTATATATACGTAAGGTCAAAAATCTTCTCGCTTGCAGGCTGAGATATCGTTAGGTTATGTAAGTGTACGTTTCGGAGGGGTGGTAGACAAGTTCGTCCAATTCCAAGATTCAATTTTTGGCCCTAAAAAGGGCCTTTTTCGGCAAGGTAATTATTTCCTTGAGTTTACTTTGAGCTGGTGTACTTAGTCACGGCCTTGGTGCCTTCACTGACGGCGTGCTTGGCCAGTTCACCGGGGAGGAGCAGCCGAACGGCCGTCTGGATCTCCCTGCTGGTGATGGTCGATCGCTTGTTGTAATGAGCGAGCCTGGAAGCTTCGGCGGCAATGCGCTCGAAGATGTCGTTGACGAAGCTGTTCATGATGCTCATCGCCTTGCTGGAGATGCCGGTGTCAGGGTGAACTTGCTTCAACACCTTGTAGATGTAAATTGCGTAGCTCTCCTTCCTCCTCCGCTTCTTCTTTTTGTCTCCCTTGGAGATGTTCTTCTGGGCCTTTCCGGCCTTTTTGGCGGCTTTTCCACTTGTCTTTGGCGGCATGTTGCAGACAGACTCGATGGGCGCCACCTCCGTCGATTCGTTTTTAAGAAAGGACGGTTGATATCAGACGGACCAATGGCGCTTCGAGACGTGTCTCCCGGACGCTCTCATTCGCGGCGATTCAATACTACTTAACAAAACCACCAAACTGGCTGGCAAAAATTTGTGTTTTCACGTTGTATCGATAGCAAGAGATCATCATGTCTGGACGCGGAAAGGGAGGAAAAGTGAAGGGAAAGAGCAAGTCTCGCTCCAGCCGAGCCGGACTTCAGTTCCCCGTCGGCAGAATCCACCGACTTTTGCGAAAGGGCAATTATGCCGAACGTGTCGGTGCCGGTGCACCGGTTTACCTGGCCGCCGTCATGGAATATTTGGCAGCCGAAGTCTTGGAGTTGGCCGGCAATGCTGCTCGCGATAACAAGAAGACCAGGATCATCCCCCGTCACTTGCAGTTGGCCATCAGAAACGACGAGGAGTTGAACAAGCTCCTTTCTGGGGTCACGATCGCCCAGGGTGGCGTGCTGCCCAACATCCAGGCGGTCCTTCTTCCCAAGAAAACCGAGAAGAAAGCTTAAGCTGACACCCTACCCCCTCAGCTTCTAGCAAATCGGCCCTTGTAAGGGCCACCAATTACCTTAGGAAAGGGTCATTGTCTACTCCATTTTTTTAAGTTTTCAAGTTTGAAGTCTGTAGTCTAATCAGGACTTGGCATGCAAATCCTGTGTTGATTCAATGTTTTTTGCCTATTTCCGATAATGTCAGAGAATAGTGGCTTACCTGTACGTATACATCTTGTAAATTTTGATAGCATAGAGATTATGACGTGTGTTTTGTTTTCGGTGGAGTCAAGCTGCACTGAAAATAATAATAATAAAAAATATATATATATGTTCGCCTGAGTTATATTAATTGATGTTATAATTTGACAGAAGCAATCTGAATTTCACATAAATTTCTTTTGCTTTGCTAAACGACGAACGAAGGGTGGGTAGTCATCTAGCGAATGCTGAGAGTCCTCGCGTGAATATTTTTTGTTGAATTCTCAATTATTTCAATCATTCTTATGTCATTATGAACTCGAGACGAGAGAAATCGTTCGAATCGAGGCTGGGATCAGGGGGTAAGGTTCGGGGAAAGTTGAAAGCTGACATTTCCTTCCTCAAAGAAAAGATTTGTGGCCCTTAGAAGGGCCGATTTTTCAAGATGGAGGACAGGCAAACTAGAGCCCTTAACCTCCGAAACCGTACAAGGTTCTGCCTTGACGTTTGAGTGCGTACACGACGTCCATGGCGGTTACGGTTTTCCTCTTGGCGTGCTCCGTGTAGGTGACGGCATCGCGGATAACGTTCTCCAAGAACACCTTGAGGACGCCGCGTGTCTCTTCGTAGATGAGACCGGAGATTCGCTTCACACCTCCTCGCCGGGCAAGACGGCGGATGGCGGGCTTGGTGATACCCTGGATGTTGTCTCGGAGAACTTTACGGTGGCGCTTGGCACCTCCTTTGCCGAGTCCCTTTCCTCCTTTACCTCTGCCTGTCATTTCTGCAGTGCACGTACGTGGATTCGAAAGATGAGAATGAAGCCTTCCCGGCGAGCCGTCTCAGTTTTGTACGCCTTCGACAGAGGGGGGCAGAATGGCGGGAGCCAATGGGAAATCCGCTTTTCGGTTTGATTTCACGAATCAGGAGCATGCACGGCACCTTTCAGGGCAAAGCATATAAAGGCATGATTTTTGGTTGGCGCGATTGTTTGAAACGGAAACGCTTAGGACAAGCACGCGACAATGGCCCGGACTAAGCAAACTGCACGAAAATCCACCGGAGGCAAGGCCCCAAGGAAGCAGCTCGCCACAAAGGCAGCTAGGAAGAGCGCTCCCGCCACCGGAGGAGTGAAGAAGCCCCATAGGTACAGGCCAGGTACCGTGGCTCTTCGAGAAATCCGTCGCTACCAGAAGAGCACCGAGTTGCTCATCAGGAAGCTTCCTTTCCAGCGTCTCGTCCGCGAGATCGCTCAAGATTTCAAGACCGACTTGCGCTTCCAGAGTTCCGCAGTCATGGCTCTCCAGGAGGCCAGCGAGGCTTACCTCGTCGGTCTCTTCGAAGATACCAACTTGTGTGCCATCCACGCTAAGCGTGTCACTATCATGCCAAAGGACATCCAGCTCGCCCGCCGCATTCGTGGAGAGCGTGCTTAAGCGCATCCCGCTGCCCTTGGCAAACAATCGGTCCTTTTGAGGACCACAAATCCTACTTGGAAAGTACGTTTTGGTCGTATCTCTCTTTATTTTTATTATTATTGTCAATCCCTATCCTCGCGTTTATCCAAAAGTTATTTAAAAAAATAATAATGCCGAAGCAATTGGGCGATATTTCATGAATATTCAGTTTTAATAATAAAGCTCTCGCTAAATCTTTAAATCTAATATCAGTTAGCGATTTCTTACTCGCAGTTCATTTCATAGAATCGATGGAAACGAAGTCAAACAAATTATGACGACATAATGTGACTAGTGTATTGCTTTCATTTTTTTAAAAAAGAAAATGCATGGATGGAAGGGAAAGGATGACACCGTGTCCGATGAAAAGAAAGGTTATAAGATTGAGTGATCGTGCAAATTCGCTCCTTCCAGGAGAATTTTGATGGTCCTCAGAAGGACCTTTTTATGGGGAACACTTGCGTGCTCAACCATTTTACTTCTTTTTTGGTGCAGCCTTCTTTGCTGCCTTGGGCTTGGCAGCCTTCTTTGGCTTTGGCGCCTTTGGTTTCTTGGGCGTCTTTGCCTTTTTCACTTTCGATGGAGACTTCTTTGGCTTTGCAACAGGTGCCTTCTTCTTTTCGCCGGTCTTCTTTGGTCGCTTGGCCGGGGCAGCTTTCTTTGCCGGTTTCTTCTCCTTGGGAGCCGAGCGTTTGGTCTTGGAAACAGCCCCGCTTTCCGGTTTCTCCTTCAGCGACGAAGCGCTGAGTTTGAAAGATCCGGAGGCACCCTTTCCTTTGGTTTGCACCAAAGAACCTGATGCCACGGCGCTCCTCAGGTACTTCTTGATGAAGGGCGCGAGCTTCTCGGCGTCGACCTTGTAGTTCTGGGTGATGTACTTCTTGATGGCCTGCAGGGAAGAGCCTCCGCGCTCCTTCAAGTTCTTGATAGCGTTGTTCACCATCTCGGATGTCCTGGGATGGGAAGGAGCCGTTCTCGGCTTTTTCGCCTTCGAGGACTTCTTGGGCGAAGCCGCCGTCGGGGCTGAGGGAGCTGATGCCGTATCTGCCATATCTACGCTCTTTTCGGAACGAAAATGAATCCACGCGCCGAGTTTCGACCCCCTTTTCTCTCGGAGCGCGGACCGGAGCGAGAGCAGCTCTCAGGCGGGCCGAAGCAAACTGAAGTTTGTAGTTGCCACAACGGTAAGTGTGTTTCCTCCTCTTTCCAAGATTAATTTTTTCAGTGCTGAGCTAGAGAGCACCAGCATCCCTCGTTGTTGGGTACGTTCCGGAAACTTTGAAGTAGCCGTGAAGTGCCGCAGTCCGTCCCCACGACTTCCACGTTCCTCGCTTCCTTCGTGTCAAACTCACCGTAGGTGTACGCGCGACCTCCATATGCCCGTGATTTCCTTAGTTTTCTCTGAGAAAAGGTAGAAGGTGCGTCGGTTGCACGGAGGAGATGGAAGTTCAATCCTTCCCCTATTCTCTTGCTGAGAATCAGGTGCCTTGAGCATACGACAGGCCTCTCAAGCCAATCTCCGAAGTAGCGTGTGTCGCACACGCCTGTGTTTGAACGAAGCTGGCCTACTTCCAATGTATAGCCTTTAATTTCGTTTATAGGCGAAAATCTATCGCATGAGGACTGTGGTTCGATTCGAAAGCAGCCATTTGCACCGAAAGTTAGCGCGGTCCTTCCTGCTCTCCGCCGATAAATAATAATAATGTAATAGTTTGTGTCGAGGTGCCCGTTGCCTACTTTGGTTTGTGGGAATAGCGCGTATTCGAGAACTCGATGAAGTTGTCCGAAGATAGCACAAAAATAGGAAATAGCTATATATATATATATATATATATATATATAACTACGCACTGGTAATGATCAGGCTGGAATGTTCATACGAACTAACCGAGCCCAATCACTTTTTCGTTGTTAGGTCCTGGGTATATAGTGTGGAATCAAAAAGGTTGGTCATGAGATTCACTTTTATTCACTGCACTAAATTTTCTTCTCTATCTTGTAGCTTTTATGTTCACACATCTCTGGAAGGGTGTTAAAGCACATTTCTCACTATGACTACAATGAAATGTATAATTATTTGTTATGTTTCTTCTACACGTTCTTGGCAGTGCCCATGAGACGAGACATTTCCCCGAAAACGAGAAGTTGGACTATATGTACCTTACCGAAAGCAGTATCTTTCGCCAACGGCCATACCACGCTGAATATACCGGTTCTCGTCCGATCACCGAAGTCAAGCAGCGTCGGGCCTGGTCAGTACTTGGATGGGTGACCGCCTGGGAACACCAGGTGCTGTTGGCATCCTTTTTGTTTTTCAAGGTTGAAAGTGGCCTTTTATTTGTGAATTGAAGCCAATCAATCACCCACAGTTTTTGCAGAATCGCTTTTTTTTTTTTTTTTTTTTTTTTTTTTTTTTAATATACCTGTCATCAAATAATAATAATAATGTAAGTGAAGAATGTATATTAGTATATATGAATATCGGGGAAGGCGACTTTCTTCTGTTTTTTGGGGCTTGCGGGGTTGCAGGGTGCGTTCTTATTACCGGCGGCCGCCATAATCCCGGCGGGGAGCGCTGGCCTGCCCGGCGGATCCGCCGCGTCGCTCCCCGAAGAGCCCGGCGTTGGTAGTTTTCGGCGAGGATACGTGCCGGCGGTTGCAGGGAGTGTGTTTTTTGGGCGTTTTTATTTTTTTGCAAAATGCCATCGCCGTGGAAGGAGGCGTTCGCTAAAGGGATAGTCCCGGCCCGGCAACCCTGATCCGTTGGCAATTTCGCCCGAAACGCACCGGGGCGGGGGGGGGGGGGGTGCACACGCAGAATAAAGAATTGGAAATGTCGCATACTCGTTGGCGAGGACACGTAAACCGAGGTTCTGTTTCAACCGATGCATGTCAAATCTCGCGTCTTTTCCCTTCGGAAAGGGAATGCTCGATCAGTGCAGTGATGTGAAAGTGTCCCCGCTAGTGGACAATTTAGCAGAAGGCAAGTGGGGAAGGTCCTGGTCAGAACGGTTACTTTTGGCAGCAAACGGTTACGAAACTGTTACTTTTGTCAGTAAACTGTTACAAAACGGTTACTTTTGGCAGTAAACTGTTACGAAACGGTTACGAAACTGTTAGTTTTAGCAGGGAACGGTTACAAAACCGTTACTTTTGGCAGCAGACGGTTACGAAATCGTTACTTTTGGCAGCAGACCGTTACATAACCGTTACTTTTTGCAGCAAACGAATTAACGATAAAATGACCATTCGGTATTTCTCGACTGGTCGGGAGTCGGGAAGTCATTTCCCGAAGTCGGGATCGGGACAGGATCCCCCCCCGGTCCCGACTTTTCGGGATCCCGCACACCCCTAATATTAATGCATAGGATGGAATGAACATTTTTTTTTTGCCATGTCAACGTAACCTAACCTCCCAGAGGATCTGGGTTCAGACGAACGCGAGACAAATTCCTGGAAAAAGGACCTTGCGTAAGACAACTTTGGTTCCTCTTCAAAAATTCGCGTACACTTTCGTTGTGTAGTCAGCATGTAATGATACCGAATGGAGGCATGTAGGCGTTCGAACCCCACCCCTAACTGAACAAAAAAATGCTAATCGTCCGGGATCGTAAGTTGAAGTTCCACCCCCCCCCCCCCCGATGCCGCCGCCCTCTGGAAACAACGTTCAGATCAATTCTTGGAGTAACCGATTTCAAATGCAACGGTTCCCGCCAAATGTCACACTTCGTTGAGCGTACCAGTTCTCACCCTTTCATAGAAGTTAAGTGAGCCCTTTTAGTGCAAATTATGAATGTGACTGCCAAACTCTTCCTTTTTCCCTGCTCGTGGAGAAAACTTAAAGTAATTTTGAAAGTAAAATGAAGGAAAACACGAAAAATGAAATAAAATCACGACCTAACAAAACCTAACCTAATGTAACCCAACCGAGTATATGCAGATATTAATCTGTGTGTACCTTTCACTGCCATACTCTAGTAACAAACGTACAATTGTGAAATAGAAACCTGAAAGTTATTTTTGTTAAATATACAAGTTTATTTTATGTGTTCATCCAAAATAATAATGCGCCGAATCAATAATTGTTCCAAGTCTTAGGTAATTTTTTTGCAGTGGCATTTTGTCCAAATGTAACTCTAAAAGTCCTATTCAGCAAAAGAAACTAAAAAATTTGGAAATTTAGCCTATTTTTGTAAATTACGTGCTGGTTAAGGTCGTACCTTAAAAGCATTTTTTTTTTTATATATACGTAAGGTCAAAAATCTTCTCGCTTGCAGGCTGAGATATCGTTAGGTTATGTAAGTGTACGTTTCGGAGGGGTGGTAGACAAGTTCGTCCAATTCCAAGATTCAATTTTTGGCCCTAAAAAGGGCCTTTTTCGGCAAGGTAATTATTTCCTTGAGTTTACTTTGAGCTGGTGTACTTAGTCACGGCCTTGGTGCCTTCACTGACGGCGTGCTTGGCCAGTTCACCGGGGAGGAGCAGCCGAACGGCCGTCTGGATCTCCCTGCTGGTGATGGTCGATCGCTTGTTGTAATGAGCGAGCCTGGAAGCTTCGGCGGCAATGCGCTCGAAGATGTCGTTGACGAAGCTGTTCATGATGCTCATCGCCTTGCTGGAGATGCCGGTGTCAGGGTGAACTTGCTTCAACACCTTGTAGATGTAAATTGCGTAGCTCTCCTTCCTCCTCCGCTTCTTCTTTTTGTCTCCCTTGGAGATGTTCTTCTGGGCCTTTCCGGCCTTTTTGGCGGCTTTTCCACTTGTCTTTGGCGGCATGTTGCAGACAGACTCGATGTGCGCCCAAACCGTCGATTCTTTTTAAGAAAGGACGGTTGATATCAGACGGACCAATGGCGCTTCGAGACGTGTCTCCCGGACGCTCTCATTCGCGGCGATTCAACACTACTTAACAAAACCACCAAACTGGCTGGCAAAAATTTGTGTTTTCACGTTGTATCGATAGCAAGAGATCATCATGTCTGGACGCGGAAAGGGAGGAAAAGTGAAGGGAAAGAGCAAGTCTCGCTCCAGCCGAGCCGGACTTCAGTTCCCCGTCGGCAGAATCCACCGACTTTTGCGAAAGGGCAATTATGCCGAACGTGTCGGTGCCGGTGCACCGGTTTACCTGGCCGCCGTCATGGAATATTTGGCCGCCGAAGTCTTGGAGTTGGCCGGCAATGCTGCTCGCGATAACAAGAAGACCAGGATCATCCCCCGTCACTTGCAGTTGGCCATCAGAAACGACGAGGAGTTGAACAAGCTCCTTTCTGGGGTCACGATCGCCCAGGGTGGCGTGCTGCCCAACATCCAGGCGGTCCTTCTTCCCAAGAAAACCGAGAAGAAAGCTTAAGCTGACACCCTACCCCCTCAGCTTCTAGCAAATCGGCCCTTGTAAGGGCCACCAATTACCTTAGGAAAGGGTCATTGTCTACTCTATTTTTTTAAGTTTTCAAGTTTGAAGTCTGTAGTCTAATCAGGACTTGTAACTTGGCATGCAAATCCTGTGTTGATTCAATGTTGTTTGCCTATTTCCGATAATGTCAGAGAATAGTGGCTTACCTGTGCGTATACATCTTGTAAATTTTGATAGCATAGAGATTATGACGTGTGTTTTGTTTTCGGTGGAGTCAAGCTGCACTGAAAATAATAATAATAAAAAAATATATATATGTTCGCCTGAGTTATATTAATTGATGTTATAATTTGACAGAAGCAATCTGAATTTCACATAAATTCCTTTTGCTTTGCTAAACGACGAACGAAGAAGCAACGAGGGGTGGATAGTCATCTAGCGAATGCTGAGAGTCCTCGCGTGAATATTTTTTGTTGAATTCTCAATTATTTCAATCATTCTTATGTCATTATCAACTCCAGACGAGAGAAATCGTTCGAATCGAGGCTGGGATCAGGGGGTAAGGTTCGGGGAAAGTTGAAAGCTGACATTTCCTTCCTCAAAGAAAAGATTTGTGGCCCTTAGAAGGGCCGATTTTTCAAGATGGAGGACAGGCAAATTAGAGCCCTTAACCTCCGAAACCGTACAAGGTTCTGCCTTGACGTTTGAGTGCGTACACGACGTCCATGGCGGTTACGGTTTTCCTCTTGGCGTGCTCCGTGTAGGTGACGGCATCGCGGATAACGTTCTCCAAGAACACCTTGAGGACGCCGCGTGTCTCTTCGTAGATGAGACCGGAGATTCGCTTCACACCTCCTCGCCGGGCAAGACGGCGGATGGCGGGCTTGGTGATACCCTGGATGTTGTCTCGGAGAACTTTACGGTGGCGCTTGGCACCTCCTTTGCCGAGTCCCTTTCCTCCTTTACCTCTGCCTGTCATTTCTGCAGTGCACGTACGTGGATTCGAAAGATGAGAATGAAGCCTTCCCGGCGAGCCGGCTCAGTTTTGTACGCCTTCGACAGAGGGGGGCAGAATGGCGGGAGCCAATGGGAAATCCGCTTTTCGGTTTGATTTCACGAATCAGGAGCATGCACGGCACCTTTCAGGGCAAAGCATATAAAGGCATGATTTTTGGTTGGCGCGATTGTTTGAAACGGAAACGCTTAGGACAAGCACGCGACAATGGCCCGGACTAAGCAAACTGCACGAAAATCCACCGGAGGCAAGGCCCCAAGGAAGCAGCTCGCCACAAAGGCAGCTAGGAAGAGCGCTCCCGCCACCGGAGGAGTGAAGAAGCCCCATAGGTACAGGCCAGGTACCGTGGCTCTTCGAGAAATCCGTCGCTACCAGAAGAGCACCGAGTTGCTCATCAGGAAGCTTCCTTTCCAGCGTCTCGTCCGCGAGATCGCTCAAGATTTCAAGACCGACTTGCGCTTCCAGAGTTCCGCAGTCATGGCTCTCCAGGAGGCCAGCGAGGCTTACCTCGTCGGTCTCTTCGAAGATACCAACTTGTGTGCCATCCACGCTAAGCGTGTCACTATCATGCCAAAGGACATCCAGCTCGCCCGCCGCATTCGTGGAGAGCGTGCTTAAGCGCATCCCGCTGCCCTTGGCAAACAATCGGTCCTTTTGAGGACCACAAATCCTACTTGGAAAGTACGTTTTGGTCGTATCTCTCTTTATTTTTATTATTATTGTCAATCCCTATCCTCGCGTTTATCCAAAAGTTATTTAAAATAATAACGCCGAAGCAATTGGGCGATATTTCATGAATATTCAGTTTTAATAATATATGGGTCAAAAGCTCTCGCTAAATCTTTAAATCTAATATCAGTTAGCGGTTTCTTGCTCGCAGTTCATTTCATAGAATCGATGGAAACGAAGTCAAACAAATTATGACTACATAATGTGACAAGTGTATTGCTTTCATGGTTTACATTTTTTTAAAAAAAAAATGCATGGATGGAAGGGAAAGGATGACACCGTGTCCGATGAAAAGAAAGGTTATAAGATTGAGTGATCGTGCAAATTCGCTCCTTCCAGGAGAATTTTGATGGTCCTCAGAAGGACCTTTTTATGGGGAACACTTGCGTGCTCAACCATTTTACTTCTTTTTTGGTGCAGCCTTCTTTGCTGCCTTGGGCTTGGCAGCCTTCTTTGGCTTTGGCGCCTTTGGTTTCTTGGGCGTCTTTGCCTTTTTCACTTTCGATGGAGACTTCTTTGGCTTTGCAACAGGTGCCTTCTTCTTTTCGCCGGTCTTCTTTGGTCGCTTGGCCGGGGCAGCTTTCTTTGCCGGTTTCTTCTCCTTGGGAGCCGAGCGTTTGGTCTTGGAAACAGCCCCGCTTTCCGGTTTCTCCTTCAGCGACGAAGCGCTGAGCTTGAAAGATCCGGAGGCACCCTTTCCTTTGGTTTGCACCAAAGAACCTGATGCCACGGCGCTCCTCAGGTACTTCTTGATGAAGGGCGCGAGCTTCTCGGCGTCGACCTTGTAGTTCTGGGTGATGTACTTCTTGATGGCCTGCAGGGAAGAGCCTCCGCGCTCCTTCAAGTTCTTGATAGCGTTGTTCACCATCTCGGATGTCCTGGGATGGGAAGGAGCCGTTCTCGGCTTTTTCGCCTTCGAGGACTTCTTGGGCGAAGCCGCCGTCGGGGCTGAGGGAGCTGATGCCGTATCTGCCATATCTACGCTCTTTTCGGAACGAAAATGAATCCCCGCGCTTGGTTTCGACCCCCTTTTCTCTCGGAGCGCGGACCGGAGCGAGAGCAGCTCTCAGGCGGGCCGAAGCAAACTGAAGTTTGTAGTTGCCACAACGGTAAGTGTGTTTCCTCCTCTTTCCAAGATTAATTTTTTCAGTGCTGAGCTAGAGAGCACCAGCATCCCTCGTTGTTGGGTACGTTCCGGAAACTTTGAAGTAGCCGTGAAGTGCCGCAGTCCGTCCCCACGACTTCCACGTTCCTCGCTTCCTTCGTGTCAAACTCACCGTAGGTGTACGCGCGACCTCCATATGCCCGTGATTTCCTTAGTTTTCTCTGAGAAAAGGTAGAAGGTGCGTCGGTTGCACGGAGGAGATGGAAGTTCAATCCTTCCCCTATTCTCTTGCTGAGAATCAGGTGCCTTGAGCATACGACAGGCCTCTCAAGCCAATCTCCGAAGTAGCGTGTGTCGCACACGCCTGTGTTTGAACGAAGCTGGCCTACTTCCAATGTATAGCCTTTAATTTCGTTTATAGGCGAAAATCTATCGCATGAGGACTGTGGTTCGATTCGAAAGCAGCCATTTGCACCGAAAGTTAGCGCGGCCCTTCCTGCTCTCCGCCGATAAATAATAATAATGTAATAGTTTGTGTCGAGGTGCCCGTTGCCTACTTTGGTTTGTGGGAATAGCGCGTATTCGAGAACTCGATGAAGTTGTCCGAAGATAGCACAAAAATAGGAAATAGCTAGGCTGGAGAGACTATATATATATATATATATATATATATATATATATATATATATATAACTACGCACTGGTAATGATCAGGCTGGAAAGTTCATACGAACTAACCGAGCCCAATCACTTTTTCGTTGTTAGGTCCTGGGTATATAGTGTGGAATCAAAAAGGTTGGTCATGAGATTCACTTTTATTCACTGCACTAAATTTTCTTCCCTATCTTGTAGCTTTTATGTTCACACATCTCTCGAAGGGTGTTAAAGCACATTTCTCACTATGACTACAATGAAATGTATAATTATTTGTTATGTTTCTTCTACACGTTCTTGGCAGTGCCCACGAGACGAGACATTTCCCCGAAAACGAGAAGTTGGACTATATGTACCTTACCGAAAGCAGTATCTTTCGCCAACGGCCATACCACGCTGAATATACCGGTTCTCGTCCGATCACCGAAGTCAAGCAGCGTCGGGCCTGGTCAGTACTTGGATGGGTGACCGCCTGGGAACACCAGGTGCTGTTGGCATCCTTTTTCTTTTTCAAGGTTCATAGTGGCCTTTTATTTGTGAATCGAAGCCGATCAATCACCCACAGTTTTTGCACAATCGCTTTTTTTTTTTTTTTTTTATGTACATGTCATCAAATAATAATAATAATAATATAAGTGAAGAATGTATATTAGTATATATGAATATCGGGGAAGGCGACGTTCTTCTGTTTTTTGTGGCGTGCGGGGTTGCAGGGTGCGTTCTTATTACCGGCGGCCGCCATAATCCCGGCGGGGAGCGCTGGCCTGCCCGGCGGATCCGCCGCGTCGCTCCCCGAAGAGGCCGGCGTTGGTAGTTTTCGGCGAGGATACGTGCCGGCGGTTGCAGGGAGTGTGTTTTTTGGGCGTTTTTATTTTTTTGCAAAATGCCATCGCCGTGGAAGGAGGCGTTCGCTAAAGGGATAGTCCCGGCCCGGCAACCCTGATCCGTTGGCAATTTCGCCCGAAACGCACCGGGGGGGGGGGGGGTGCACACGCAGAATAAAGAATTGGAAATGTCGCATACTCGTTGGCGAGGACACGTAAACCGAGGTTCTGTTTCAACCGATGCATGTCAAATCTCGCGTCTTTTCCCTTCGGAAAGGGAATGCTCGATCAGTGCAGTGATGTGAAAGTGTCCCCGCTAGTGGACAATTTAGCAGAAGGCAAGTGGGGAAGGTCCTGGTCGGAACGGTTACTTTTGGCAGCAAACGGTTACGAAACTGTTACTTTTGTCAGTAAACTGTTACAAAACGGTTACTTTTGGCAGTAAACTGTTACAAAACGGTTACTTTTGGCAGTAAACGGTTACAAAACGGTTACTTTTGGCAGTAAACGGTTAGTTTTAGCAGGGAACGGTTACAAAACCGTTACTTTTGGCAGCAGACGGTTACGAAATCGTTACTTTTGGCAGCAGACCGTTACATAACCGTTACTTTTTGCAGGAAACGAATTAACGATAAAATGACCATTCGGTATTTCTCGACTGGTCGGGAGTCGGGAAGTCATTTCCCGAAGTCGGGATCGGGACAGGATCCCCCCCCGGTCCCGACTTTTCGGGATCCCGCACACCCCTAATATTAATGCATAGGATGGAATGAACATTTTTTTTTTGCCATGCCAACGTAACCTAACCTCCCAGAGGATCTGGGTTCAGACGAACGCGAGACAAATTCCTGGAAAAAGGACCTTGCCTAAGACAACTTTGGTTCCTCTTCAAAAATTCGCGTACACTTTCGTTGTGTAGTCAGCATGTAATGATACCGAATGGAGGCATGTAGGCGTTCGAACCACACCCCTAACTGAACAAAAAAATGCTAATCTTCCGGGATCGTAAGTTGAAGTTCCACCCCCCCCCCCCCCCGATGCCGCCGCCCTCCGGAAACAACGTTCAGATCAATTCTTGGAGTAACCGATTTCTAATGCAACGGTTCCCGCCAAATGTCACAGTTCGTTGAGCGTACCAGTTCTCACCCTTTCATAGAAGTTAAGTGAGCCCTTTTAGTGCAAATTATGAATGTGACTGCCAAACTCTTCCTTTTTCCCTGCTCGTGGAGAAAACTTAAAGTAATTTTGAAAGTAAAATGAAGGAAAACACGAAAAATGAAATAAAATCACGACCTAACAAAACCTAACCTAATGTAACCCAACCGAGTATATGCAGATATTAATCTGTGTGTACCTTTCACTGCCATACTCTAGTAACAAACGTACAATTGTAAAATAGAAACGTGAAAGTTATTTTTGTTAAATATACAAGTTTATTTTATGTGTTCATCCAAAATAATAATGCGCCGAATCAATTGTTCCAAGTCTTAGGTTATTTTTTTGCAGAGGCATTTTGTCCAAATGTAACTCTAAAAGTCCTATTCAGCAAAAGAAACTAAAAAATTTGGAAATTTAGCCTATTTTTGTAAATTACGTGCTGGTTGACATTAACATTCATTCGTACCTTAAAAGCATTTTTTTTATATACGTAAGGTCAAAAATCTTTTCGCTTGCAGGCTGAGATATCGTTAGGTTATGTAAGTGTACGTTTCGGAGGGGTGGTAGACAAGTTCGTCCAATTCCAAGATTCAATTTTTGGCCCTAAAAAGGGCCTTTTTCGGCAAGGTAACTATTTCCTTGAGTTTACTTTGAGCTGGTGTACTTAGTCACGGCCTTGGTGCCTTCACTGACGGCGTGCTTGGCCAGTTCACCGGGGAGGAGCAGCCGGACGGCCGTCTGGATCTCCCTGCTGGTGATGGTCGATCGCTTGTTGTAATGAGCGAGCCTGGAAGCTTCGGCGGCAATGCGCTCGAAGATGTCGTTGACGAAGCTGTTCATGATGCTCATCGCCTTGCTGGAGATGCCGGTGTCAGGGTGAACTTGCTTCAACACCTTGTAGATGTAAATTGCGTAGCTCTCCTTCCTCCTCCGCTTCTTCTTTTTGTCTCCCTTGGAGATGTTCTTCTGGGCCTTTCCGGCCTTTTTGGCGGCTTTTCCACTTGTCTTTGGCGGCATGTTGCAGACAGACTCGATGTGCTGGTCTGGTCTGGTCTTTCTTGGCGTTTGGAATAATCATGGAGTGTCGGGTCTGGCCCATGACTCCTATATGTGTTATGTTTTAGGAGTATGTTTGTTGTCGGTGTTTTTCTCCTATGCTTGTGTGGCTGACGGAGTTATTTTTTTTTTTTTTTTTTTTTTTTTTTTTTTTTCTGAGTTTACAGAAGTTACTGTCTAGGCATGGCGTGTACCTGTCTCGTGGCTGGGCGTCTGCCGATGTTCTGGACTGTTGGGTTTTCGTGGTTAAGTGTGTTTTGCCAGAACTTGTGCACTAGGTATCTGATGTGGTTATCCAGGGTTGTCATCTCCAGGTCTTCGTGGAGTTGAGTGATTCGTGTTGATCTTTCGTGTCCTGATATCATCCTACATGCCCTGTTTTGAATCACTTGTAGTAGGTACTGGTGGGATTTTGCGGCGTGTGCCCACGCCGGTGCTGCATACGTCAGTGCTGGTCGGATCATCGTGTTGTAGATTCTCACCCTTGTCTCTATGGTTAGGGCGCTGCTCTTGAAGATGGGGTAGAGGGCGAGTGCTCTGTTGAGTCCTTTTTTGCTTGAGTCTTGGAGGTGCTGTCGGAAGGTTAGTCCTGCGTCTAGTTTTACTCCCAGGTATTTGGTAGTAGTCTTCTTCGGGATGTCATTTCCGTGTAGTTGTAGCTGGTGTGGTGCTCTTGGTCGTCTCCTGGTGAACATGATAGCTTCACTTTTGGTTGCATTGACTTGCATTCGCCATTTTGTCGTCCAGTCCTCTAGTTTGCGTAGCTGTTCTTGCATGGTTGGGTATAGCCATCTGATGTTCTTGCTGCTGGTGTAGTAGGCGACATCGTCTGCATACGTAGCTTGGTGGCATTGTTGCATTTGTGGCATGTCTGACGTGTAGATTGTGAACAGGAGTGGGGAGAGGGTCGATCCCTGTGGCACTCCTGCCCTGCTGGTCTTTGTTGACGATCTGCTTCCGGCGAAGGTGACGTAGAAACGTCTGTCTTGGAGGAATGATGATATTAATGCGGTGATCCATTGGGGGTATCCTTTTTGGGTGAGTTTGTAGATTAGTCCCTGTGTCCATATCTTGTCAAACGCCTTCTCGATGTCCAGGAACACTGCCAGGGTGTGTTCCTTGTTGTTGTATCCTGTGGTGATATGATCTATGAGTCGCACTAGCTGTGTGGTAGTCGAGTGGCCTGATCTGAATCCGTACTGGTGGTCTGGTATTATGTTGAGGGCTGCCGTGACGTTCCTGAGTCTTTGTAGTAGTACACGTTCGAAGAGCTTGCTGATGTGGTTTAGTAGGCTTATCGGTCGATAGTTCTGTGGGAAGAGCTTGTCTTTTCCTGGTTTAGGGATCATGATGACTTTAGCTGTCTTCCAGCTTATGGGTATGTGTCCGGTGAGCAGGATGGCGTTGAATAACTTCGTTGTTTGCACCAGCGTCTTCCTGGGGAGGTGTTTAAGTTGTTGGGTGCTGATCTTGTCCGGGCCAGGAGCTTTCCTTGCTGGCAGTTGGCGGATGATTCGGGCAACTTCTGCAGGTGAGGTGAGTATGGGATTCTCCTCTCCCTGTCTGTCTCTCTCCTCCTCTAGGGCTTCCTCCACTAGTGTGATGGTGTCTTCGTCGTATGGCTCGGCTGGGGTGTTGAACTGTTCCTCTAGATGATCAGCGAATATTTCGGCTTGTTCCTCAGGTTGGAAGGCCAGTCCTCTCGGTCCGTGTAGTAGTGGCGTGGTTCCTGTGGCTCTGTTGGTGAGTGAGCGAGTGATTTTCCAGAACTGCTGGTCCAGCTTCTGGTGTTCAGCCAGCAGGTCGTCCCATTTTTGCTGTTGGTGGTGCCACATTCGTTTCTTTAGCTTCCCTGCTAGCACGTTCCAGATGGTTTTGTATTGACGATTCTGCGTGCGCTGCCACTTCTTCCTTGCCCATCGTTTGAAGCTGATTATTAGTATTTCCACTGGGTCGAGGTCTTCGGTGGCTTCGGTCTTGGTTGTTGTGCTGCTGATGAGTGCTGCTGTGTTGATGTTTTCAATGATTGTTTGTGCGATTTGTTCAATCTCTTCAGGTGTTCTGATTTTGCAGTGTAGATCTGTGACTTCTGCGAGGTGGTCCATGAACTTCTGCCAGTCTATTGTGGTGGTTTGAGGTGGTCTTGGTTTTTGTTTTCGGTGAAGGTGAGTGAGTTGGAAGAGGACTGGTAAGTGGTCCGAGTCGAGGGCGTTCAGTGTTTCTGGCGTGTTTGGGATGGGTACGTTTCCTGTTATTATGACATCTAATACATCCGGGCGTCCTCCGCTTGCTGGGTAAAATGTTGGTTCTGGTGGGGCGTATACTTGGAGTCCTTGGGAGTTTGTTATGTCGCGCAGTTTCCTTCCGTTTGGATTTGTCATGCGGGAGTTCCAGTCCGGGTGCTTGCAGTTCAGGTCGCCTGCTACTATTGTTCTTTGGTCCATGTTCCTGAGGGCGATTATGTCGGCTTGGTCCAGAATTTGGTCAGGTGGTTTGTAGCCAGCTACCAGCGTTGTGGTTTTCCCTGTACTGTGTAGCTGGATTGCAGTACCTTCTATTGACTGGAGTTGAGGTAGCTGTACTGGCTGTGCTGGCAACGAGGTCCTGATGATTATGGCAGTCCCACCTTTCGGCCTGTTGAGTCTGTCTGTCCTGTATATGGTGAAGTTTCGAATGGACCATCTATGGATTGGCTTCAGATGTGTTTCTGAGACTAGAGCCACGTCAATGGAGTTGGTTTGAAGGAATTTTTCGAAGAGGCGGCGTTGCTTGAAAACACCATTGGCGTTCCAGTGGATACATCGTAGTTGATTATGAATTTCTCCTCTATTGTTGTGCCCCATTGTCCAGTATTTCTGAAAATATGTCGATGATGGTTATAATTTTACTGATGGTGTCCTTGCAGGTCTTTAATTTGTTGAGTCCTCCTTGGATTTTTCTCCATATACTCTGGATATTCCATGACCGAATGAGATCTAACAGGTCCTTGATGGAGTTTCCGGGGGGGTCTTCCGGGGTGGCTGCTTCATTCGGTGATCTGTTTGGTAATTTAGGCCAGGTTGTGGGTGCGGGCCTGGGTGCTGCTGCTTGGGTGTCCTGTCCTGTGTGTGAAGTGGTTCTCGTTGATTCTTGTTGTTTCCTGGTGGCTGCGAAGAGGGGGCAGCCTCTGTAGTTTGCTGGGTGGTCTGCCTTACAGTTGGCGCAGCGTGCAGGTGTTGTTCTTGGTTTTTGGCAGGTTTGTGAAAGGTGTGGTCCTCCGCAGCGCACGCAGGCGGGGTTGGCCCTGCAGTTTGTTTGGGCGTGTCCTAATCTTTGGCATCTGTAGCACTGCAGTTGCTGGCTGGGTCTGTATTCCTCCACTCGGATGCGATAGGCCAGGAGGGCTCCCACGTCGTATACGTTCTTAGCATGTTCATCCTTGATCAGGGTGGCCATGTAGAGGGGCATCTTCAGCTTTTCCGTTCTGGATTGGTCTTCGTCCTCTGGTGTGGGCTCCCTCTGCACCCTTTTGTGTAGTTGAACGACGTTCTCGACTTGGAAGCCCAGGTCTTGTAGGTCGAGTTTGATATCTTCTACGTTTGTGTCTCCCGGCATGTCTCGCAGTACCACCTTGATGGTGTTCTTGCGTGGGTTCCCGTGGGCGTACTGGATTCTCCTTTCTTCACAGATCTTTTTGGCTACTTCGAAGTCCTTCATGCTGTGAAAATGTATTTTGAGTCCGCTGGAGGTGTTGAACATGGTGGGACGACTCTGGGCGTTTCTTGTGATTGCCTGTCCTATTGAGTATGTCTGTGATGTCTCATATATGTATAGTGGAGGTGGTTTTATCCTGATTTGCCGTGCTGGTGCAGGTGATGATGGTTCTTCTCCAGACTCCTCTTCTTCTCCGGGCTCCTCTTCGTTGTTCCTATCTGATAGTGCTGCGAACTGGTTACTGATTGCTGTAGGTTTGTTTTGCAAGGAGGAGTGAGAAGGGCGGGCTACCTTCTTTGGAAACTGGTACCCCTCTGTGTCTTCTTGGTTGATTTCTTTCTGTGCTTCTTTGTGCTGGGTGGTCTGTGTATCTATCTGCGTATAGTCTTGGAAAGTGACGGTCCTTTTCTTGGTTGGCTTTTGATATGTGATTGTCACTTTGTCCTGCAGTTCTCCTTCTTTGTTTCCTGACGCAGTCGTTGTCGTGGGGGGTGGTTTAGGTCTACTGTGCGGGACTCGTCCCAGAGTCACGAACTGCATTTCCTCTGTTATTTGTCTTGGCTGGTTCTTAGGTGGGGTTCTTGGTCTTGCTTCTGTCGTTGTTTCCTCATAGAAGAACTCCATGGCCTTAGGGTGGTTCATTTCTGGTGTCTGCGGGTATCTCTTGTTGTTATTTGGGCTCCTGTCGCGGGTGTCCGGGGTCGTTTCGGCTCGCTGTGTATCGCCTACCAGTGGCTTGGGTGACGTAGTGGCTTCTGATTGGCTCTCGCTGGATCTCGCTCGCGGAGGTGCGGGTATGGTCGGCTGCCGGTCTTCTGCTGGGTTGGGGTCCCTTGTCGGAGCGCGGACCTGGGTGAGAGCGGGTCCCTTGTCGGAGCGCGGACCTGGGTGAGAGCGGGTCCGGTTTCGGGGCTCGGCTGCTTTAGCGGTAGGTGCCTCTGCTGGTTCCCGGTCTTCTGGTATGGTCGGCTGCCGGTCTTCTGTTGGATGGGGTCCCTTGTCGGAGCGCGGACCTGGGTGAGAGCGGGTCCCTTGTCGGAGCGCGGATCTGGGTGAGAGCGGGTCCGGTTTCGGGGCTCGGCTGCTTTGGCGGTAGGTGCCTCTGCTGGTTCCCGGTCTTCTGGTATGGTCGGCTGCCGGACTTCTGCTGGGTGGGGTCCCTTGTCGGAGCGCGGACCTGGGTGAGAGCGGGTCCCTTGTCGGAGCGCGGACCTGGGTGAGAGCGGGTCCGGTTTCGGGGCTTGGCTGCTTTGGCGGTAGGTGCCTCTGTTGATTCCCGGTCTTCTGGTATGGTCGGCTGCCGGTCTTCTGCTGGATGGGGTCCCTTGTCTGAGCGCGGACCTGGGTGAGAGCGGGTCCGGTTTCGGGGCTCGGCTGCTTTGGCGGTAGGTGCCTCTGCTGGTTCCCGGTCTTCTGGTATGGTCGGCTGCCGGACTTCTGCTGGGTGGGGTCCCTTGTCGGAGCGCGGACCTGGGTGAGAGCGGGTCCCTTGTCGGAGCGCGGACCTGGGTGAGAGCGGGTCCGGTTTCGGGGCTCGGCTGCTTTGGCGGTAGGTGCCTCTGCTGGTTCCCGGTCTTCTGGTCGGCTGCCGGACTTCTGCTGGGTGGGGTCCCTTGTCGGAGCGCGGACCTGGGTGAGAGCGGGTCCCTTGTCGGAGCGCGGACCTGGGTGAAAGCGGGGGCCGATCCTCGCGGGTGTCCGGGGTGGTCTCAGCTCGCTGTGTATCACCTTCCTTCGGCTCGGGTGACGTAGTGGCCTCTGATTGGCTCTCGCTGGATCTCGCTCGCGGAGGCGCGGGGACTCTCGGGGAGCGGTTCGCGGGTGTCCGGGGTCGTCTCTGCTCGCTGTGTATCACCTTCACGTGGCTCGGGTGACGTAGTGGCCTCTGATTGGCTCTCTCTGGATGTCGCTCGCGGAAGCGCGGGAACTCTCGGGGCGCGGTTCGCGGGTGTCCGGGGTCGTCTCTGCTCGCCGTGTATCACCTTTCTTCGTCGCGGGTGACGTAGGTGACTCTGGTTGGCTGTCTACGAACTCTTTTCGCGAAGCGCGGGAATACTCGGAAGGAGCGGGCGAATAGCGTGACTGCTTCCTTTGAAGTCCCAACGATGATGTCGATCCGATTGATGCTCGATGTGCGCCCAAACCGTCGATTCTTTTTAAGAAAGGACGGTTGATATCAGACGGACCAATGGCGCTTCGAGACGTGTCTCCCGGACGCTCTCATTCGCGGCGATTCAACACTACTTAACAAAACCACCAAACTGGCTGGCAAAAATTTGTGTTTTCACGTTGTATCGATAGCAAGAGATCATCATGTCTGGACGCGGAAAGGGAGGAAAAGTGAAGGGAAAGAGCAAGTCTCGCTCCAGCCGAGCCGGACTTCAGTTCCCCGTCGGCAGAATCCACCGACTTTTGCGAAAGGGCAATTATGCCGAACGTGTCGGTGCCGGTGCACCGGTTTACCTGGCCGCCGTCATGGAATATTTGGCCGCCGAAGTCTTGGAGTTGGCCGGCAATGCTGCTCGCGATAACAAGAAGACCAGGATCATCCCCCGTCACTTGCAGTTGGCCATCAGAAACGACGAGGAGTTGAACAAGCTCCTTTCTGGGGTCACGATCGCCCAGGGTGGCGTGCTGCCCAACATCCAGGCGGTCCTTCTTCCCAAGAAAACCGAGAAGAAAGCTTAAGCTGACACCCTACCCCCTCAGCTTCTAGCAAATCGGCCCTTGTAAGGGCCACCAATTACCTTAGGAAAGGGTCATTGTCTACTCTATTTTTTTAAGTTTTCAAGTTTGAAGTCTGTAGTCTAATCAGGACTTGTAACTTGGCATGCAAATCCTGTGTTGATTCAATGTTGTTTGCCTATTTCCGATAATGTCAGAGAATAGTGGCTTACCTGTGCGTATACATCTTGTAAATTTTGATAGCATAGAGATTATGACGTGTGTTTTGTTTTCGGTGGAGTCAAGCTGCACTGAAAATAATAATAATAAAAAAATATATATATGTTCGCCTGAGTTATATTAATTGATGTTATAATTTGACAGAAGCAATCTGAATTTCACATAAATTCCTTTTGCTTTGCTAAACGACGAACGAAGAAGCAACGAGGGGTGGATAGTCATCTAGCGAATGCTGAGAGTCCTCGCGTGAATATTTTTTGTTGAATTCTCAATTATTTCAATCATTCTTATGTCATTATCAACTCCAGACGAGAGAAATCGTTCGAATCGAGGCTGGGATCAGGGGGTAAGGTTCGGGGAAAGTTGAAAGCTGACATTTCCTTCCTCAAAGAAAAGATTTGTGGCCCTTAGAAGGGCCGATTTTTCAAGATGGAGGACAGGCAAATTAGAGCCCTTAACCTCCGAAACCGTACAAGGTTCTGCCTTGACGTTTGAGTGCGTACACGACGTCCATGGCGGTTACGGTTTTCCTCTTGGCGTGCTCCGTGTAGGTGACGGCATCGCGGATAACGTTCTCCAAGAACACCTTGAGGACGCCGCGTGTCTCTTCGTAGATGAGACCGGAGATTCGCTTCACACCTCCTCGCCGGGCAAGACGGCGGATGGCGGGCTTGGTGATACCCTGGATGTTGTCTCGGAGAACTTTACGGTGGCGCTTGGCACCTCCTTTGCCGAGTCCCTTTCCTCCTTTACCTCTGCCTGTCATTTCTGCAGTGCACGTACGTGGATTCGAAAGATGAGAATGAAGCCTTCCCGGCGAGCCGGCTCAGTTTTGTACGCCTTCGACAGAGGGGGGCAGAATGGCGGGAGCCAATGGGAAATCCGCTTTTCGGTTTGATTTCACGAATCAGGAGCATGCACGGCACCTTTCAGGGCAAAGCATATAAAGGCATGATTTTTGGTTGGCGCGATTGTTTGAAACGGAAACGCTTAGGACAAGCACGCGACAATGGCCCGGACTAAGCAAACTGCACGAAAATCCACCGGAGGCAAGGCCCCAAGGAAGCAGCTCGCCACAAAGGCAGCTAGGAAGAGCGCTCCCGCCACCGGAGGAGTGAAGAAGCCCCATAGGTACAGGCCAGGTACCGTGGCTCTTCGAGAAATCCGTCGCTACCAGAAGAGCACCGAGTTGCTCATCAGGAAGCTTCCTTTCCAGCGTCTCGTCCGCGAGATCGCTCAAGATTTCAAGACCGACTTGCGCTTCCAGAGTTCCGCAGTCATGGCTCTCCAGGAGGCCAGCGAGGCTTACCTCGTCGGTCTCTTCGAAGATACCAACTTGTGTGCCATCCACGCTAAGCGTGTCACTATCATGCCAAAGGACATCCAGCTCGCCCGCCGCATTCGTGGAGAGCGTGCTTAAGCGCATCCCGCTGCCCTTGGCAAACAATCGGTCCTTTTGAGGACCACAAATCCTACTTGGAAAGTACGTTTTGGTCGTATCTCTCTTTATTTTTATTATTATTGTCAATCCCTATCCTCGCGTTTATCCAAAAGTTATTTAAAATAATAACGCCGAAGCAATTGGGCGATATTTCATGAATATTCAGTTTTAATAATATATGGGTCAAAAGCTCTCGCTAAATCTTTAAATCTAATATCAGTTAGCGGTTTCTTGCTCGCAGTTCATTTCATAGAATCGATGGAAACGAAGTCAAACAAATTATGACTACATAATGTGACAAGTGTATTGCTTTCATGGTTTACATTTTTTTAAAAAAAAAATGCATGGATGGAAGGGAAAGGATGACACCGTGTCCGATGAAAAGAAAGGTTATAAGATTGAGTGATCGTGCAAATTCGCTCCTTCCAGGAGAATTTTGATGGTCCTCAGAAGGACCTTTTTATGGGGAACACTTGCGTGCTCAACCATTTTACTTCTTTTTTGGTGCAGCCTTCTTTGCTGCCTTGGGCTTGGCAGCCTTCTTTGGCTTTGGCGCCTTTGGTTTCTTGGGCGTCTTTGCCTTTTTCACTTTCGATGGAGACTTCTTTGGCTTTGCAACAGGTGCCTTCTTCTTTTCGCCGGTCTTCTTTGGTCGCTTGGCCGGGGCAGCTTTCTTTGCCGGTTTCTTCTCCTTGGGAGCCGAGCGTTTGGTCTTGGAAACAGCCCCGCTTTCCGGTTTCTCCTTCAGCGACGAAGCGCTGAGCTTGAAAGATCCGGAGGCACCCTTTCCTTTGGTTTGCACCAAAGAACCTGATGCCACGGCGCTCCTCAGGTACTTCTTGATGAAGGGCGCGAGCTTCTCGGCGTCGACCTTGTAGTTCTGGGTGATGTACTTCTTGATGGCCTGCAGGGAAGAGCCTCCGCGCTCCTTCAAGTTCTTGATAGCGTTGTTCACCATCTCGGATGTCCTGGGATGGGAAGGAGCCGTTCTCGGCTTTTTCGCCTTCGAGGACTTCTTGGGCGAAGCCGCCGTCGGGGCTGAGGGAGCTGATGCCGTATCTGCCATATCTACGCTCTTTTCGGAACGAAAATGAATCCCCGCGCTTGGTTTCGACCCCCTTTTCTCTCGGAGCGCGGACCGGAGCGAGAGCAGCTCTCAGGCGGGCCGAAGCAAACTGAAGTTTGTAGTTGCCACAACGGTAAGTGTGTTTCCTCCTCTTTCCAAGATTAATTTTTTCAGTGCTGAGCTAGAGAGCACCAGCATCCCTCGTTGTTGGGTACGTTCCGGAAACTTTGAAGTAGCCGTGAAGTGCCGCAGTCCGTCCCCACGACTTCCACGTTCCTCGCTTCCTTCGTGTCAAACTCACCGTAGGTGTACGCGCGACCTCCATATGCCCGTGATTTCCTTAGTTTTCTCTGAGAAAAGGTAGAAGGTGCGTCGGTTGCACGGAGGAGATGGAAGTTCAATCCTTCCCCTATTCTCTTGCTGAGAATCAGGTGCCTTGAGCATACGACAGGCCTCTCAAGCCAATCTCCGAAGTAGCGTGTGTCGCACACGCCTGTGTTTGAACGAAGCTGGCCTACTTCCAATGTATAGCCTTTAATTTCGTTTATAGGCGAAAATCTATCGCATGAGGACTGTGGTTCGATTCGAAAGCAGCCATTTGCACCGAAAGTTAGCGCGGCCCTTCCTGCTCTCCGCCGATAAATAATAATAATGTAATAGTTTGTGTCGAGGTGCCCGTTGCCTACTTTGGTTTGTGGGAATAGCGCGTATTCGAGAACTCGATGAAGTTGTCCGAAGATAGCACAAAAATAGGAAATAGCTAGGCTGGAGAGACTATATATATATATATATATATATATATATATATATATATATATATAACTACGCACTGGTAATGATCAGGCTGGAAAGTTCATACGAACTAACCGAGCCCAATCACTTTTTCGTTGTTAGGTCCTGGGTATATAGTGTGGAATCAAAAAGGTTGGTCATGAGATTCACTTTTATTCACTGCACTAAATTTTCTTCCCTATCTTGTAGCTTTTATGTTCACACATCTCTCGAAGGGTGTTAAAGCACATTTCTCACTATGACTACAATGAAATGTATAATTATTTGTTATGTTTCTTCTACACGTTCTTGGCAGTGCCCACGAGACGAGACATTTCCCCGAAAACGAGAAGTTGGACTATATGTACCTTACCGAAAGCAGTATCTTTCGCCAACGGCCATACCACGCTGAATATACCGGTTCTCGTCCGATCACCGAAGTCAAGCAGCGTCGGGCCTGGTCAGTACTTGGATGGGTGACCGCCTGGGAACACCAGGTGCTGTTGGCATCCTTTTTCTTTTTCAAGGTTCATAGTGGCCTTTTATTTGTGAATCGAAGCCGATCAATCACCCACAGTTTTTGCACAATCGCTTTTTTTTTTTTTTTTTTATGTACATGTCATCAAATAATAATAATAATAATATAAGTGAAGAATGTATATTAGTATATATGAATATCGGGGAAGGCGACGTTCTTCTGTTTTTTGTGGCGTGCGGGGTTGCAGGGTGCGTTCTTATTACCGGCGGCCGCCATAATCCCGGCGGGGAGCGCTGGCCTGCCCGGCGGATCCGCCGCGTCGCTCCCCGAAGAGGCCGGCGTTGGTAGTTTTCGGCGAGGATACGTGCCGGCGGTTGCAGGGAGTGTGTTTTTTGGGCGTTTTTATTTTTTTGCAAAATGCCATCGCCGTGGAAGGAGGCGTTCGCTAAAGGGATAGTCCCGGCCCGGCAACCCTGATCCGTTGGCAATTTCGCCCGAAACGCACCGGGGGGGGGGGGGGTGCACACGCAGAATAAAGAATTGGAAATGTCGCATACTCGTTGGCGAGGACACGTAAACCGAGGTTCTGTTTCAACCGATGCATGTCAAATCTCGCGTCTTTTCCCTTCGGAAAGGGAATGCTCGATCAGTGCAGTGATGTGAAAGTGTCCCCGCTAGTGGACAATTTAGCAGAAGGCAAGTGGGGAAGGTCCTGGTCGGAACGGTTACTTTTGGCAGCAAACGGTTACGAAACTGTTACTTTTGTCAGTAAACTGTTACAAAACGGTTACTTTTGGCAGTAAACTGTTACAAAACGGTTACTTTTGGCAGTAAACGGTTACAAAACGGTTACTTTTGGCAGTAAACGGTTAGTTTTAGCAGGGAACGGTTACAAAACCGTTACTTTTGGCAGCAGACGGTTACGAAATCGTTACTTTTGGCAGCAGACCGTTACATAACCGTTACTTTTTGCAGGAAACGAATTAACGATAAAATGACCATTCGGTATTTCTCGACTGGTCGGGAGTCGGGAAGTCATTTCCCGAAGTCGGGATCGGGACAGGATCCCCCCCCGGTCCCGACTTTTCGGGATCCCGCACACCCCTAATATTAATGCATAGGATGGAATGAACATTTTTTTTTTGCCATGCCAACGTAACCTAACCTCCCAGAGGATCTGGGTTCAGACGAACGCGAGACAAATTCCTGGAAAAAGGACCTTGCCTAAGACAACTTTGGTTCCTCTTCAAAAATTCGCGTACACTTTCGTTGTGTAGTCAGCATGTAATGATACCGAATGGAGGCATGTAGGCGTTCGAACCACACCCCTAACTGAACAAAAAAATGCTAATCTTCCGGGATCGTAAGTTGAAGTTCCACCCCCCCCCCCCCCCGATGCCGCCGCCCTCCGGAAACAACGTTCAGATCAATTCTTGGAGTAACCGATTTCTAATGCAACGGTTCCCGCCAAATGTCACAGTTCGTTGAGCGTACCAGTTCTCACCCTTTCATAGAAGTTAAGTGAGCCCTTTTAGTGCAAATTATGAATGTGACTGCCAAACTCTTCCTTTTTCCCTGCTCGTGGAGAAAACTTAAAGTAATTTTGAAAGTAAAATGAAGGAAAACACGAAAAATGAAATAAAATCACGACCTAACAAAACCTAACCTAATGTAACCCAACCGAGTATATGCAGATATTAATCTGTGTGTACCTTTCACTGCCATACTCTAGTAACAAACGTACAATTGTAAAATAGAAACGTGAAAGTTATTTTTGTTAAATATACAAGTTTATTTTATGTGTTCATCCAAAATAATAATGCGCCGAATCAATTGTTCCAAGTCTTAGGTTATTTTTTTGCAGAGGCATTTTGTCCAAATGTAACTCTAAAAGTCCTATTCAGCAAAAGAAACTAAAAAATTTGGAAATTTAGCCTATTTTTGTAAATTACGTGCTGGTTGACATTAACATTCATTCGTACCTTAAAAGCATTTTTTTTATATACGTAAGGTCAAAAATCTTTTCGCTTGCAGGCTGAGATATCGTTAGGTTATGTAAGTGTACGTTTCGGAGGGGTGGTAGACAAGTTCGTCCAATTCCAAGATTCAATTTTTGGCCCTAAAAAGGGCCTTTTTCGGCAAGGTAACTATTTCCTTGAGTTTACTTTGAGCTGGTGTACTTAGTCACGGCCTTGGTGCCTTCACTGACGGCGTGCTTGGCCAGTTCACCGGGGAGGAGCAGCCGGACGGCCGTCTGGATCTCCCTGCTGGTGATGGTCGATCGCTTGTTGTAATGAGCGAGCCTGGAAGCTTCGGCGGCAATGCGCTCGAAGATGTCGTTGACGAAGCTGTTCATGATGCTCATCGCCTTGCTGGAGATGCCGGTGTCAGGGTGAACTTGCTTCAACACCTTGTAGATGTAAATTGCGTAGCTCTCCTTCCTCCTCCGCTTCTTCTTTTTGTCTCCCTTGGAGATGTTCTTCTGGGCCTTTCCGGCCTTTTTGGCGGCTTTTCCACTTGTCTTTGGCGGCATGTTGCAGACAGACTCGATGTGCGCCCAAACCGTCGATTCTTTTTAAGAAAGGACGGTTGATATCAGACGGACCAATGGCGCTTCGAGACGTGTCTCCCGGACGCTCTCATTCGCGGCGATTCAACACTACTTAACAAAACCACCAAACTGGCTGGCAAAAATTTGTGTTTTCACGTTGTATCGATAGCAAGAGATCATCATGTCTGGACGCGGAAAGGGAGGAAAAGTGAAGGGAAAGAGCAAGTCTCGCTCCAGCCGAGCCGGACTTCAGTTCCCCGTCGGCAGAATCCACCGACTTTTGCGAAAGGGCAATTATGCCGAACGTGTCGGTGCCGGTGCACCGGTTTACCTGGCCGCCGTCATGGAATATTTGGCCGCCGAAGTCTTGGAGTTGGCCGGCAATGCTGCTCGCGATAACAAGAAGACCAGGATCATCCCCCGTCACTTGCAGTTGGCCATCAGAAACGACGAGGAGTTGAACAAGCTCCTTTCTGGGGTCACGATCGCCCAGGGTGGCGTGCTGCCCAACATCCAGGCGGTCCTTCTTCCCAAGAAAACCGAGAAGAAAGCTTAAGCTGACACCCTACCCCCTCAGCTTCTAGCAAATCGGCCCTTGTAAGGGCCACCAATTACCTTAGGAAAGGGTCATTGTCTACTCTATTTTTTTAAGTTTTCAAGTTTGAAGTCTGTAGTCTAATCAGGACTTGTAACTTGGCATGCAAATCCTGTGTTGATTCAATGTTGTTTGCCTATTTCCGATAATGTCAGAGAATAGTGGCTTACCTGTGCGTATACATCTTGTAAATTTTGATAGCATAGAGATTATGACGTGTGTTTTGTTTTCGGTGGAGTCAAGCTGCACTGAAAATAATAATAATAAAAAAATATATATATGTTCGCCTGAGTTATATTAATTGATGTTATAATTTGACAGAAGCAATCTGAATTTCACATAAATTCCTTTTGCTTTGCTAAACGACGAACGAAGAAGCAACGAGGGGTGGATAGTCATCTAGCGAATGCTGAGAGTCCTCGCGTGAATATTTTTTGTTGAATTCTCAATTATTTCAATCATTCTTATGTCATTATCAACTCCAGACGAGAGAAATCGTTCGAATCGAGGCTGGGATCAGGGGGTAAGGTTCGGGGAAAGTTGAAAGCTGACATTTCCTTCCTCAAAGAAAAGATTTGTGGCCCTTAGAAGGGCCGATTTTTCAAGATGGAGGACAGGCAAATTAGAGCCCTTAACCTCCGAAACCGTACAAGGTTCTGCCTTGACGTTTGAGTGCGTACACGACGTCCATGGCGGTTACGGTTTTCCTCTTGGCGTGCTCCGTGTAGGTGACGGCATCGCGGATAACGTTCTCCAAGAACACCTTGAGGACGCCGCGTGTCTCTTCGTAGATGAGACCGGAGATTCGCTTCACACCTCCTCGCCGGGCAAGACGGCGGATGGCGGGCTTGGTGATACCCTGGATGTTGTCTCGGAGAACTTTACGGTGGCGCTTGGCACCTCCTTTGCCGAGTCCCTTTCCTCCTTTACCTCTGCCTGTCATTTCTGCAGTGCACGTACGTGGATTCGAAAGATGAGAATGAAGCCTTCCCGGCGAGCCGGCTCAGTTTTGTACGCCTTCGACAGAGGGGGGCAGAATGGCGGGAGCCAATGGGAAATCCGCTTTTCGGTTTGATTTCACGAATCAGGAGCATGCACGGCACCTTTCAGGGCAAAGCATATAAAGGCATGATTTTTGGTTGGCGCGATTGTTTGAAACGGAAACGCTTAGGACAAGCACGCGACAATGGCCCGGACTAAGCAAACTGCACGAAAATCCACCGGAGGCAAGGCCCCAAGGAAGCAGCTCGCCACAAAGGCAGCTAGGAAGAGCGCTCCCGCCACCGGAGGAGTGAAGAAGCCCCATAGGTACAGGCCAGGTACCGTGGCTCTTCGAGAAATCCGTCGCTACCAGAAGAGCACCGAGTTGCTCATCAGGAAGCTTCCTTTCCAGCGTCTCGTCCGCGAGATCGCTCAAGATTTCAAGACCGACTTGCGCTTCCAGAGTTCCGCAGTCATGGCTCTCCAGGAGGCCAGCGAGGCTTACCTCGTCGGTCTCTTCGAAGATACCAACTTGTGTGCCATCCACGCTAAGCGTGTCACTATCATGCCAAAGGACATCCAGCTCGCCCGCCGCATTCGTGGAGAGCGTGCTTAAGCGCATCCCGCTGCCCTTGGCAAACAATCGGTCCTTTTGAGGACCACAAATCCTACTTGGAAAGTACGTTTTGGTCGTATCTCTCTTTATTTTTATTATTATTGTCAATCCCTATCCTCGCGTTTATCCAAAAGTTATTTAAAATAATAACGCCGAAGCAATTGGGCGATATTTCATGAATATTCAGTTTTAATAATATATGGGTCAAAAGCTCTCGCTAAATCTTTAAATCTAATATCAGTTAGCGGTTTCTTGCTCGCAGTTCATTTCATAGAATCGATGGAAACGAAGTCAAACAAATTATGACTACATAATGTGACAAGTGTATTGCTTTCATGGTTTACATTTTTTTAAAAAAAAAATGCATGGATGGAAGGGAAAGGATGACACCGTGTCCGATGAAAAGAAAGGTTATAAGATTGAGTGATCGTGCAAATTCGCTCCTTCCAGGAGAATTTTGATGGTCCTCAGAAGGACCTTTTTATGGGGAACACTTGCGTGCTCAACCATTTTACTTCTTTTTTGGTGCAGCCTTCTTTGCTGCCTTGGGCTTGGCAGCCTTCTTTGGCTTTGGCGCCTTTGGTTTCTTGGGCGTCTTTGCCTTTTTCACTTTCGATGGAGACTTCTTTGGCTTTGCAACAGGTGCCTTCTTCTTTTCGCCGGTCTTCTTTGGTCGCTTGGCCGGGGCAGCTTTCTTTGCCGGTTTCTTCTCCTTGGGAGCCGAGCGTTTGGTCTTGGAAACAGCCCCGCTTTCCGGTTTCTCCTTCAGCGACGAAGCGCTGAGCTTGAAAGATCCGGAGGCACCCTTTCCTTTGGTTTGCACCAAAGAACCTGATGCCACGGCGCTCCTCAGGTACTTCTTGATGAAGGGCGCGAGCTTCTCGGCGTCGACCTTGTAGTTCTGGGTGATGTACTTCTTGATGGCCTGCAGGGAAGAGCCTCCGCGCTCCTTCAAGTTCTTGATAGCGTTGTTCACCATCTCGGATGTCCTGGGATGGGAAGGAGCCGTTCTCGGCTTTTTCGCCTTCGAGGACTTCTTGGGCGAAGCCGCCGTCGGGGCTGAGGGAGCTGATGCCGTATCTGCCATATCTACGCTCTTTTCGGAACGAAAATGAATCCCCGCGCTTGGTTTCGACCCCCTTTTCTCTCGGAGCGCGGACCGGAGCGAGAGCAGCTCTCAGGCGGGCCGAAGCAAACTGAAGTTTGTAGTTGCCACAACGGTAAGTGTGTTTCCTCCTCTTTCCAAGATTAATTTTTTCAGTGCTGAGCTAGAGAGCACCAGCATCCCTCGTTGTTGGGTACGTTCCGGAAACTTTGAAGTAGCCGTGAAGTGCCGCAGTCCGTCCCCACGACTTCCACGTTCCTCGCTTCCTTCGTGTCAAACTCACCGTAGGTGTACGCGCGACCTCCATATGCCCGTGATTTCCTTAGTTTTCTCTGAGAAAAGGTAGAAGGTGCGTCGGTTGCACGGAGGAGATGGAAGTTCAATCCTTCCCCTATTCTCTTGCTGAGAATCAGGTGCCTTGAGCATACGACAGGCCTCTCAAGCCAATCTCCGAAGTAGCGTGTGTCGCACACGCCTGTGTTTGAACGAAGCTGGCCTACTTCCAATGTATAGCCTTTAATTTCGTTTATAGGCGAAAATCTATCGCATGAGGACTGTGGTTCGATTCGAAAGCAGCCATTTGCACCGAAAGTTAGCGCGGCCCTTCCTGCTCTCCGCCGATAAATAATAATAATGTAATAGTTTGTGTCGAGGTGCCCGTTGCCTACTTTGGTTTGTGGGAATAGCGCGTATTCGAGAACTCGATGAAGTTGTCCGAAGATAGCACAAAAATAGGAAATAGCTAGGCTGGAGAGACTATATATATATATATATATATATATATATATATATATATATATATAACTACGCACTGGTAATGATCAGGCTGGAAAGTTCATACGAACTAACCGAGCCCAATCACTTTTTCGTTGTTAGGTCCTGGGTATATAGTGTGGAATCAAAAAGGTTGGTCATGAGATTCACTTTTATTCACTGCACTAAATTTTCTTCCCTATCTTGTAGCTTTTATGTTCACACATCTCTCGAAGGGTGTTAAAGCACATTTCTCACTATGACTACAATGAAATGTATAATTATTTGTTATGTTTCTTCTACACGTTCTTGGCAGTGCCCACGAGACGAGACATTTCCCCGAAAACGAGAAGTTGGACTATATGTACCTTACCGAAAGCAGTATCTTTCGCCAACGGCCATACCACGCTGAATATACCGGTTCTCGTCCGATCACCGAAGTCAAGCAGCGTCGGGCCTGGTCAGTACTTGGATGGGTGACCGCCTGGGAACACCAGGTGCTGTTGGCATCCTTTTTCTTTTTCAAGGTTCATAGTGGCCTTTTATTTGTGAATCGAAGCCGATCAATCACCCACAGTTTTTGCACAATCGCTTTTTTTTTTTTTTTTTTATGTACATGTCATCAAATAATAATAATAATAATATAAGTGAAGAATGTATATTAGTATATATGAATATCGGGGAAGGCGACGTTCTTCTGTTTTTTGTGGCGTGCGGGGTTGCAGGGTGCGTTCTTATTACCGGCGGCCGCCATAATCCCGGCGGGGAGCGCTGGCCTGCCCGGCGGATCCGCCGCGTCGCTCCCCGAAGAGGCCGGCGTTGGTAGTTTTCGGCGAGGATACGTGCCGGCGGTTGCAGGGAGTGTGTTTTTTGGGCGTTTTTATTTTTTTGCAAAATGCCATCGCCGTGGAAGGAGGCGTTCGCTAAAGGGATAGTCCCGGCCCGGCAACCCTGATCCGTTGGCAATTTCGCCCGAAACGCACCGGGGGGGGGGGGGGTGCACACGCAGAATAAAGAATTGGAAATGTCGCATACTCGTTGGCGAGGACACGTAAACCGAGGTTCTGTTTCAACCGATGCATGTCAAATCTCGCGTCTTTTCCCTTCGGAAAGGGAATGCTCGATCAGTGCAGTGATGTGAAAGTGTCCCCGCTAGTGGACAATTTAGCAGAAGGCAAGTGGGGAAGGTCCTGGTCGGAACGGTTACTTTTGGCAGCAAACGGTTACGAAACTGTTACTTTTGTCAGTAAACTGTTACAAAACGGTTACTTTTGGCAGTAAACTGTTACAAAACGGTTACTTTTGGCAGTAAACGGTTACAAAACGGTTACTTTTGGCAGTAAACGGTTAGTTTTAGCAGGGAACGGTTACAAAACCGTTACTTTTGGCAGCAGACGGTTACGAAATCGTTACTTTTGGCAGCAGACCGTTACATAACCGTTACTTTTTGCAGGAAACGAATTAACGATAAAATGACCATTCGGTATTTCTCGACTGGTCGGGAGTCGGGAAGTCATTTCCCGAAGTCGGGATCGGGACAGGATCCCCCCCCGGTCCCGACTTTTCGGGATCCCGCACACCCCTAATATTAATGCATAGGATGGAATGAACATTTTTTTTTTGCCATGCCAACGTAACCTAACCTCCCAGAGGATCTGGGTTCAGACGAACGCGAGACAAATTCCTGGAAAAAGGACCTTGCCTAAGACAACTTTGGTTCCTCTTCAAAAATTCGCGTACACTTTCGTTGTGTAGTCAGCATGTAATGATACCGAATGGAGGCATGTAGGCGTTCGAACCACACCCCTAACTGAACAAAAAAATGCTAATCTTCCGGGATCGTAAGTTGAAGTTCCACCCCCCCCCCCCCCCGATGCCGCCGCCCTCCGGAAACAACGTTCAGATCAATTCTTGGAGTAACCGATTTCTAATGCAACGGTTCCCGCCAAATGTCACAGTTCGTTGAGCGTACCAGTTCTCACCCTTTCATAGAAGTTAAGTGAGCCCTTTTAGTGCAAATTATGAATGTGACTGCCAAACTCTTCCTTTTTCCCTGCTCGTGGAGAAAACTTAAAGTAATTTTGAAAGTAAAATGAAGGAAAACACGAAAAATGAAATAAAATCACGACCTAACAAAACCTAACCTAATGTAACCCAACCGAGTATATGCAGATATTAATCTGTGTGTACCTTTCACTGCCATACTCTAGTAACAAACGTACAATTGTAAAATAGAAACGTGAAAGTTATTTTTGTTAAATATACAAGTTTATTTTATGTGTTCATCCAAAATAATAATGCGCCGAATCAATTGTTCCAAGTCTTAGGTTATTTTTTTGCAGAGGCATTTTGTCCAAATGTAACTCTAAAAGTCCTATTCAGCAAAAGAAACTAAAAAATTTGGAAATTTAGCCTATTTTTGTAAATTACGTGCTGGTTGACATTAACATTCATTCGTACCTTAAAAGCATTTTTTTTATATACGTAAGGTCAAAAATCTTTTCGCTTGCAGGCTGAGATATCGTTAGGTTATGTAAGTGTACGTTTCGGAGGGGTGGTAGACAAGTTCGTCCAATTCCAAGATTCAATTTTTGGCCCTAAAAAGGGCCTTTTTCGGCAAGGTAACTATTTCCTTGAGTTTACTTTGAGCTGGTGTACTTAGTCACGGCCTTGGTGCCTTCACTGACGGCGTGCTTGGCCAGTTCACCGGGGAGGAGCAGCCGGACGGCCGTCTGGATCTCCCTGCTGGTGATGGTCGATCGCTTGTTGTAATGAGCGAGCCTGGAAGCTTCGGCGGCAATGCGCTCGAAGATGTCGTTGACGAAGCTGTTCATGATGCTCATCGCCTTGCTGGAGATGCCGGTGTCAGGGTGAACTTGCTTCAACACCTTGTAGATGTAAATTGCGTAGCTCTCCTTCCTCCTCCGCTTCTTCTTTTTGTCTCCCTTGGAGATGTTCTTCTGGGCCTTTCCGGCCTTTTTGGCGGCTTTTCCACTTGTCTTTGGCGGCATGTTGCAGACAGACTCGATGTGCGCCATCGTCCATCGTCCATCGTGGATCTTGGCGGTTGCTATGCTGGGAAGTTCCAGTCGTTAGACTTTGCCTTCTTGTAGTCGTGAAACGTAAATCGTAATGTCTTCATGTCATAAGTAGTTAGTCATTTGTCAGGTAAATGTCACTTGCCACTGTCGCAAGTGTAAGGATTAACATGGTTAAAGGATAAGAAATTTGGCTTCTGTCTAGGTACGGGGTTACTTAGAGAGAATGATCATTTTTGAAAGGTGGCAGCAGGTGTGCTGCGAAGGGATTGACTAAAATAAGGTAAGGTAATGCCCCTGAAGGAGGTTGGAACAGGTGTATGTGATAGTAGGTGAGGGGCTCTTGAGATGAAGAAAATCAGGTAAGAGGATGCTTAATGCTGGAGTAATTGGGTTAAAATTGGATTTAAAACTTGAAGTTCTTGAAGATCTTGAAGGTCTAGACGAATTGTCAGATTGCCTGATGAAGAATAGGATTTCTCTGATGAAACGGTCACCCATCCAAAAAGTGACCAGGCGTAGCACTGCTTGTCTTCGGAGAGCGCGGTCACCCATCCAACTAGTGACCCGGCTCAGTGCCGCTTGACTTCGAAGATCGCGGTCACCCATCCAATTGCTGACCAGAGGCAGCACCGCTTTACATCTGAAATCTTGGTCACCCATCCATTTTGTGACCAGGCCTAACGCTGCTTTACATTGAAGTATGGCTGTTATTGCAGTCTTGGCGTCCGATATGTTCTTCTGGCCAGTGGGACCTGTCCAATAAAGTTGATTGTTGGGTTCTGATGATGCGGTTGGGCTGCCCAGAATTTTGTTTTCTCCCTCAACATGAAATCGAACAAGGTTTCCATATCGAGGTCGTCGTGGATTTGGATGTTGCTGGTGAACCGGTCGGCTCCGTAGATGATCCTGAGTGTTCTGCTTTGAACTGCTTGTAGTCTGCGGAGGTTAGAGTGTGCTGCATGTCCCCATACTATGCATGCATAAGTGATGAAGGTACGGATGACGAGCTTGTATAATGTTATCTTGGTACGAAGTGGGAGTATTTGACTTCGTAGGAGTGGATATAGACTGCCCATTCTTTGAGTTCCTTTGTTAGCAACATTCCAGATATGTCGTTTGAAAGTGAGCCCCTTATCCAGTATGACACCGAGGTACCTAGCAGAGTTCTCAAGGGGGATTGTGCGTTGGTTTATTCTTAGCCGTGGACGAAAAATCTTTTTCCTTCTTGTGAAAAGAACTGCAGTGCTCTTTTCTGCATTGACTTTAATTCTCCATCTCGTCGTCCAATCTTCATATTCCTGGAGGTATCGTTGCATATATATCTCGCAGTACAATGCATTGACGCTGCTGGTGAAAATAGCTGTGTCATCGGCGTAGACAGCTGTCATGGCCGTGTGTGAAGTTGGCATGTCTGCTGTGTATAGTGCATATAGCAGAGGCGAGAGTATCGATCCTTGTGGGACCCCAGCTGTTATGGGCCTTGGTGTTGAAGTAGCTCCATTGAAAGTGACCACTAAGAGGCGATGTTGAAGAAAGGAGTGTAGAAGTCTCAGGTCCCTCTCTGGAATGCCCTGCCGGTGTAGTTTGTATAGCAATCCGTCGTGCCACACTCTATCGAAGGCTTTTTCGATGTCTAAAAATACTCCCAGAGTGTAGGCTCGGCGGTTGAAGTTGACAGTTGTGGCATCCACCACTCTCATCAGCTGGGTGACCGTGCTGTGTCGAGGGCGAAAACCATGTTGGGCATCAGGGATGAGATGGTGTTGCAGTGCATAATCATTCAGTCTGTCCTTGATGAGACGTTCGAAAGCTTTTCCTATGTGGCTGAGGAGACTGATGGGACGGTAATTGACTGGGAAGAGACGAGATTTCCCTCCTTTTGGAATAGGGCAGACTGTTGCTAACTTCCACTGGGTGGGGAAGTACGAAGTGCATAATATGGCGTTATAGATGCGGGTAATGAAAACGACCATCTTGCGGGTGCCCTGGCGCAGGTCTGCAGGAGATATCTTGTCGACCCCTGATGCTCGTTTGGCTGGTGTTCTAGAGAAAGCTTCCGCGACTTTTCTGGGCGTAAAAAGCTCCGGCGGTGGCATTGGAAAAGGTATGTGGCCAGGCTGAAAGAATTCCTCGGCCCATGCCTCGACTTCTTCGATGACGTCATCATCGTACGGCCAAGCGTTTGGTGCCATTTGCTGTTCATAGATGTTGGCGAATTCTTCAGCTTGTTGTTTTGGTTGAAAAGTCATTCCTCTTGCTGTGTGTAGCACCGGGTTGGATGTCACTGTTGTTTTTCCCTGCAGCTTTTTTGAGATTCTCCAGAATCCGCTGGGGTGAGGAGCTGCTTCCGTCAAGATGGTGTCCCACTTGTGGGTTGTTTCCCTGGTAATATGGTTTCTGATCTTTCTCATCATCTTGTTGTAAAGTAGCCGGAAGTGTGGAATTCTGGTAGTTTGGAAGCGTCTACGTGCCCATCGTTTAACTTTTAGTAAGATGTTGAGGTGCGGATCTGCTACAGCAAGATGTTCGGCTGGTGTACGAAAAGTGGTAGAATTTCTTTTGGCAGTTAAAATATTAGCCGTAATTTGATGGACAGCTTGTTCAATTTCAGGCGGTGTGCGCATATGGACTCGAAGATTAATATTTTCATTTAAAGTTCTTCTATATTCGTCCCAGTCTACTGTCAGAATCTTCTTGGGAGAGAAGTGGCATGTTAAGAGATCGTGATCTAAATGAAAACAGATGGGATCGTGATCTGAGTCCATGGCGTTTATGACGAAAGGTTCAGCTGCCAGAGATAGTCCTTTTGTTATTACCACATCTAACACATCTGGTTGGCCAATCGGTGGATAGTGCGTTGGATCGCGAGGCGCTTGGACGGTGAAACCCAATCTGCCGGCCAGCTGATGTAAGGCCCTTCCAGCTGGGTTGGGATGTCTGGAGTGCCAGTCCCCGTGTTTGGAGTTAAGATCTCCCCCAAGTAATATTTTGGGTCCTAGTCCTAAAATGATTCGGAAATCAGCTTCCTCGATATGTGCTGGTGGTTGGAGATATCCTGTTACAGCGATGAAACTTGATTGTGGTGTAAAGATTTCCACTGCTATTGCTTCTAGGCGTTGAAGATTGTTAATCTGTACTTGCTGTGAAGGTATGTCAGACTTGACGAGAATGATAAGTCCCCCTTTTGGTCCCGTAGTTCTATCCTGTCGATATAAATGGTAATTTGGGAATTTTAGCTGCTTCTTGTTGTCTAAGTGGGTCTCATTGATGAGTATTATGTCCAAATGTCTTTCTTGAAGAAAATTTTTAAGTAAAAGTCGTTGTCTCCAAAGACCATTTGCATTCCATGCGCTCATGGTGATCTGTCGGTGTAGAGTTGTTTGTCTATTGGCCGCCATTAGTGAGGAGTTCCAATAGCACTTCAACAATGACTGTTAGCTTCCCTGGTCCTTCTGGCGCTGCAGCTACGCGTCTGAGGCCCTCTTTGATAAGTGGAAGATATTTCTTGAAAAAATCACTTTGTAAGTATTGAATGACTGAACGAAGATCTTGTGCGATGTCTCCCTGTGCGGGTGGCTGCTTGACTTGGGGGTGGATCCGCTCCTCCTGATGAGCTGGTCCTGGAACTTGCGATTGTCGAAATTTAGGTGTTTGGAGTTTCACCGAAGGTGAAGGGATGTACTTCATTTCGGTCGGCAGGGATGGGCCGCCGCGCTCCTTCACATTCCTGGGAGTCGGGGTGCTGGTTGGTTTTGGAGCAACTTCACGTGTATTTGAAGGCTTGTTTGGCTTGTTTGGACGGGTGCGCTCTCTTGGAGGTAGGCTAGCCTCTTCTTCTTCATTGTCAGAATCTGGAAAGTGTTCTTGTTCTGGTTGGTGTTGATTTTCTTCCCGTTTTTGGAAGCCTTTGATGGTTTGTCCTCGGCGTGATGGAAGTGGTCGAAAATCTGCATCTTTTGGTGGTTGTTTGTTTGTAGCAGGTGTTTGATGAGCTTTGCGCTGTGATGTTCGTGCAGCCTTCATCGCTTTAATGACAGGGCATCCCTGGTAACTTGCTGGATGGTCTCCTTTACATAAAGCACAGACTGGTGGATGTTGGTTTCCTTTCTTAGTGCATGCCGTGGAAAGATGATCTTCGGCGCATTTAACGCATCGGGGAGATGCTTGGCAGGTTTCAGATGAATGTCCGAGCCTCTGGCATCGGTAACATTGCAAAAGTACAATGGTGCGGTATGCTTCTGTGGAGATTTTGTAATATCCAAAGTTTTCCATCTTGGAAATTTCTTTCCACTTTCCTTCTCTTGACAAGACGACAAGGAAAAGTGGAATTGGTTTACGAGAGTGAGCTGGACCTCTCTTTGTGAGTTGACTAATGCGTTTGACGGAGTAACCCATTCTTGTGAGTTCTGTTTGGATGTCTTGAAGAGGGGTGTCAATCGGTAGGCCTCTGACTACAGCTTTGAAGGGGCGCTCCTTCTTTGGCAGTCCATAAGCCATCTGAATTTTATTGGCATCGCAGTAGGATTTGACGGTGTTAAAATCCTCTTCTGTTTGACATTGAATCGTGACACATGCCGCTGTGTGCTTGATTACAGGTCTTTCCTTCAAATGATGTACAATTTGCGCCAAAGTCGTATATTTGTTCTCCACATCGTATAGATATGCAGGTGGTGGTTTGATGATTTGGGGGGTGGGTGTCCCTCCATCTCTGGATGTGGTATCCATTTCATTTTCTACTGCATCAACGTGCTTGAGATTAGCATGCGACTGGAAGATAGTGGTATCTTCGAAATTTACCTGGCGTAGATTTCTCTTTCCTCTATAGACTTTCTTTGGATATTGAAAACCATCGGTATTGGGTATCTCTTCTCCATCCGTGTCAGACGAACTGCTGTCCGAAAGGTGTCTTTTTGATGACGGGGATGTATTGTCTTTCATGACAACATCGTTTCTTGTACTATTTTCACCTCCGATTGGAGGGATTGGCTGTTTTGACTCGGTGATGGTGTTAGAGTCAGTTTTTCCCTTGACAGGAAACACAAATTGGACTTGTAATGGCGGTTTTTCGTTCATGACGAAATCTCTCGATCTCAGCTTTCTCCGCGGTCCGCGCTCCGTGAGGGCTACCCTATACGCTCAGCAAGCATACAGGATACAAGACGAAAGATGTGCGCCCAAACCGTCGATTCTTTTTAAGAAAGGACGGTTGATATCAGACGGACCAATGGCGCTTCGAGACGTGTCTCCCGGACGCTCTCATTCGCGGCGATTCAACACTACTTAACAAAACCACCAAACTGGCTGGCAAAAATTTGTGTTTTCACGTTGTATCGATAGCAAGAGATCATCATGTCTGGACGCGGAAAGGGAGGAAAAGTGAAGGGAAAGAGCAAGTCTCGCTCCAGCCGAGCCGGACTTCAGTTCCCCGTCGGCAGAATCCACCGACTTTTGCGAAAGGGCAATTATGCCGAACGTGTCGGTGCCGGTGCACCGGTTTACCTGGCCGCCGTCATGGAATATTTGGCCGCCGAAGTCTTGGAGTTGGCCGGCAATGCTGCTCGCGATAACAAGAAGACCAGGATCATCCCCCGTCACTTGCAGTTGGCCATCAGAAACGACGAGGAGTTGAACAAGCTCCTTTCTGGGGTCACGATCGCCCAGGGTGGCGTGCTGCCCAACATCCAGGCGGTCCTTCTTCCCAAGAAAACCGAGAAGAAAGCTTAAGCTGACACCCTACCCCCTCAGCTTCTAGCAAATCGGCCCTTGTAAGGGCCACCAATTACCTTAGGAAAGGGTCATTGTCTACTCTATTTTTTTAAGTTTTCAAGTTTGAAGTCTGTAGTCTAATCAGGACTTGTAACTTGGCATGCAAATCCTGTGTTGATTCAATGTTGTTTGCCTATTTCCGATAATGTCAGAGAATAGTGGCTTACCTGTGCGTATACATCTTGTAAATTTTGATAGCATAGAGATTATGACGTGTGTTTTGTTTTCGGTGGAGTCAAGCTGCACTGAAAATAATAATAATAAAAAAATATATATATGTTCGCCTGAGTTATATTAATTGATGTTATAATTTGACAGAAGCAATCTGAATTTCACATAAATTCCTTTTGCTTTGCTAAACGACGAACGAAGAAGCAACGAGGGGTGGATAGTCATCTAGCGAATGCTGAGAGTCCTCGCGTGAATATTTTTTGTTGAATTCTCAATTATTTCAATCATTCTTATGTCATTATCAACTCCAGACGAGAGAAATCGTTCGAATCGAGGCTGGGATCAGGGGGTAAGGTTCGGGGAAAGTTGAAAGCTGACATTTCCTTCCTCAAAGAAAAGATTTGTGGCCCTTAGAAGGGCCGATTTTTCAAGATGGAGGACAGGCAAATTAGAGCCCTTAACCTCCGAAACCGTACAAGGTTCTGCCTTGACGTTTGAGTGCGTACACGACGTCCATGGCGGTTACGGTTTTCCTCTTGGCGTGCTCCGTGTAGGTGACGGCATCGCGGATAACGTTCTCCAAGAACACCTTGAGGACGCCGCGTGTCTCTTCGTAGATGAGACCGGAGATTCGCTTCACACCTCCTCGCCGGGCAAGACGGCGGATGGCGGGCTTGGTGATACCCTGGATGTTGTCTCGGAGAACTTTACGGTGGCGCTTGGCACCTCCTTTGCCGAGTCCCTTTCCTCCTTTACCTCTGCCTGTCATTTCTGCAGTGCACGTACGTGGATTCGAAAGATGAGAATGAAGCCTTCCCGGCGAGCCGGCTCAGTTTTGTACGCCTTCGACAGAGGGGGGCAGAATGGCGGGAGCCAATGGGAAATCCGCTTTTCGGTTTGATTTCACGAATCAGGAGCATGCACGGCACCTTTCAGGGCAAAGCATATAAAGGCATGATTTTTGGTTGGCGCGATTGTTTGAAACGGAAACGCTTAGGACAAGCACGCGACAATGGCCCGGACTAAGCAAACTGCACGAAAATCCACCGGAGGCAAGGCCCCAAGGAAGCAGCTCGCCACAAAGGCAGCTAGGAAGAGCGCTCCCGCCACCGGAGGAGTGAAGAAGCCCCATAGGTACAGGCCAGGTACCGTGGCTCTTCGAGAAATCCGTCGCTACCAGAAGAGCACCGAGTTGCTCATCAGGAAGCTTCCTTTCCAGCGTCTCGTCCGCGAGATCGCTCAAGATTTCAAGACCGACTTGCGCTTCCAGAGTTCCGCAGTCATGGCTCTCCAGGAGGCCAGCGAGGCTTACCTCGTCGGTCTCTTCGAAGATACCAACTTGTGTGCCATCCACGCTAAGCGTGTCACTATCATGCCAAAGGACATCCAGCTCGCCCGCCGCATTCGTGGAGAGCGTGCTTAAGCGCATCCCGCTGCCCTTGGCAAACAATCGGTCCTTTTGAGGACCACAAATCCTACTTGGAAAGTACGTTTTGGTCGTATCTCTCTTTATTTTTATTATTATTGTCAATCCCTATCCTCGCGTTTATCCAAAAGTTATTTAAAATAATAACGCCGAAGCAATTGGGCGATATTTCATGAATATTCAGTTTTAATAATATATGGGTCAAAAGCTCTCGCTAAATCTTTAAATCTAATATCAGTTAGCGGTTTCTTGCTCGCAGTTCATTTCATAGAATCGATGGAAACGAAGTCAAACAAATTATGACTACATAATGTGACAAGTGTATTGCTTTCATGGTTTACATTTTTTTAAAAAAAAAATGCATGGATGGAAGGGAAAGGATGACACCGTGTCCGATGAAAAGAAAGGTTATAAGATTGAGTGATCGTGCAAATTCGCTCCTTCCAGGAGAATTTTGATGGTCCTCAGAAGGACCTTTTTATGGGGAACACTTGCGTGCTCAACCATTTTACTTCTTTTTTGGTGCAGCCTTCTTTGCTGCCTTGGGCTTGGCAGCCTTCTTTGGCTTTGGCGCCTTTGGTTTCTTGGGCGTCTTTGCCTTTTTCACTTTCGATGGAGACTTCTTTGGCTTTGCAACAGGTGCCTTCTTCTTTTCGCCGGTCTTCTTTGGTCGCTTGGCCGGGGCAGCTTTCTTTGCCGGTTTCTTCTCCTTGGGAGCCGAGCGTTTGGTCTTGGAAACAGCCCCGCTTTCCGGTTTCTCCTTCAGCGACGAAGCGCTGAGCTTGAAAGATCCGGAGGCACCCTTTCCTTTGGTTTGCACCAAAGAACCTGATGCCACGGCGCTCCTCAGGTACTTCTTGATGAAGGGCGCGAGCTTCTCGGCGTCGACCTTGTAGTTCTGGGTGATGTACTTCTTGATGGCCTGCAGGGAAGAGCCTCCGCGCTCCTTCAAGTTCTTGATAGCGTTGTTCACCATCTCGGATGTCCTGGGATGGGAAGGAGCCGTTCTCGGCTTTTTCGCCTTCGAGGACTTCTTGGGCGAAGCCGCCGTCGGGGCTGAGGGAGCTGATGCCGTATCTGCCATATCTACGCTCTTTTCGGAACGAAAATGAATCCCCGCGCTTGGTTTCGACCCCCTTTTCTCTCGGAGCGCGGACCGGAGCGAGAGCAGCTCTCAGGCGGGCCGAAGCAAACTGAAGTTTGTAGTTGCCACAACGGTAAGTGTGTTTCCTCCTCTTTCCAAGATTAATTTTTTCAGTGCTGAGCTAGAGAGCACCAGCATCCCTCGTTGTTGGGTACGTTCCGGAAACTTTGAAGTAGCCGTGAAGTGCCGCAGTCCGTCCCCACGACTTCCACGTTCCTCGCTTCCTTCGTGTCAAACTCACCGTAGGTGTACGCGCGACCTCCATATGCCCGTGATTTCCTTAGTTTTCTCTGAGAAAAGGTAGAAGGTGCGTCGGTTGCACGGAGGAGATGGAAGTTCAATCCTTCCCCTATTCTCTTGCTGAGAATCAGGTGCCTTGAGCATACGACAGGCCTCTCAAGCCAATCTCCGAAGTAGCGTGTGTCGCACACGCCTGTGTTTGAACGAAGCTGGCCTACTTCCAATGTATAGCCTTTAATTTCGTTTATAGGCGAAAATCTATCGCATGAGGACTGTGGTTCGATTCGAAAGCAGCCATTTGCACCGAAAGTTAGCGCGGCCCTTCCTGCTCTCCGCCGATAAATAATAATAATGTAATAGTTTGTGTCGAGGTGCCCGTTGCCTACTTTGGTTTGTGGGAATAGCGCGTATTCGAGAACTCGATGAAGTTGTCCGAAGATAGCACAAAAATAGGAAATAGCTAGGCTGGAGAGACTATATATATATATATATATATATATATATATATATATATATATAACTACGCACTGGTAATGATCAGGCTGGAAAGTTCATACGAACTAACCGAGCCCAATCACTTTTTCGTTGTTAGGTCCTGGGTATATAGTGTGGAATCAAAAAGGTTGGTCATGAGATTCACTTTTATTCACTGCACTAAATTTTCTTCCCTATCTTGTAGCTTTTATGTTCACACATCTCTCGAAGGGTGTTAAAGCACATTTCTCACTATGACTACAATGAAATGTATAATTATTTGTTATGTTTCTTCTACACGTTCTTGGCAGTGCCCACGAGACGAGACATTTCCCCGAAAACGAGAAGTTGGACTATATGTACCTTACCGAAAGCAGTATCTTTCGCCAACGGCCATACCACGCTGAATATACCGGTTCTCGTCCGATCACCGAAGTCAAGCAGCGTCGGGCCTGGTCAGTACTTGGATGGGTGACCGCCTGGGAACACCAGGTGCTGTTGGCATCCTTTTTCTTTTTCAAGGTTCATAGTGGCCTTTTATTTGTGAATCGAAGCCGATCAATCACCCACAGTTTTTGCACAATCGCTTTTTTTTTTTTTTTTTTATGTACATGTCATCAAATAATAATAATAATAATATAAGTGAAGAATGTATATTAGTATATATGAATATCGGGGAAGGCGACGTTCTTCTGTTTTTTGTGGCGTGCGGGGTTGCAGGGTGCGTTCTTATTACCGGCGGCCGGCTCCCCGAAGAGCCCGGCGTTGGTAGTTTTCGGCGAGGATACGTGCCGGCGGTTGCAGGGAGTGTGTTTTTTGGGCGTTTTTATTTTTTTGCAAAATGCCATCGCCGTGGAAGGAGGCGTTCGCTAAAGGGATAGTCCCGGCCCGGCAACCCTGATCCGTTGGCAATTTCGCCCGAAACGCACCGGGGCGGGGGGGGGGGGGGTGCACACGCAGAATAAAGAATTGGAAATGTCGCATACTCGTTGGCGAGGACACGTAAACCGAGGTTCTGTTTCAACCGATGCATGTCAAATCTCGCGTCTTTTCCCTTCGGAAAGGGAATGCTCGATCAGTGCAGTGATGTGAAAGTGTCCCCGCTAGTGGACAATTTAGCAGAAGGCAAGTGGGGAAGGTCCTGGTCAGAACGGTTACTTTTGGCAGCAAACGGTTACGAAACTGTTACTTTTGTCAGTAAACTGTTACAAAACGGTTACTTTTGGCAGTAAACTGTTACGAAACGGTTACGAAACTGTTAGTTTTAGCAGGGAACGGTTACAAAACCGTTACTTTTGGCAGCAGACGGTTACGAAATCGTTACTTTTGGCAGCAGACCGTTACATAACCGTTACTTTTTGCAGCAAACGAATTAACGATAAAATGACCATTCGGTATTTCTCGACTGGTCGGGAGTCGGGAAGTCATTTCCCGAAGTCGGGATCGGGACAGGATCCCCCCCCGGTCCCGACTTTTCGGGATCCCGCACACCCCTAATATTAATGCATAGGATGGAATGAACATTTTTTTTTTGCCATGTCAACGTAACCTAACCTCCCAGAGGATCTGGGTTCAGACGAACGCGAGACAAATTCCTGGAAAAAGGACCTTGCGTAAGACAACTTTGGTTCCTCTTCAAAAATTCGCGTACACTTTCGTTGTGTAGTCAGCATGTAATGATACCGAATGGAGGCATGTAGGCGTTCGAACCCCACCCCTAACTGAACAAAAAAATGCTAATCGTCCGGGATCGTAAGTTGAAGTTCCACCCCCCCCCCCCCCGATGCCGCCGCCCTCTGGAAACAACGTTCAGATCAATTCTTGGAGTAACCGATTTCAAATGCAACGGTTCCCGCCAAATGTCACACTTCGTTGAGCGTACCAGTTCTCACCCTTTCATAGAAGTTAAGTGAGCCCTTTTAGTGCAAATTATGAATGTGACTGCCAAACTCTTCCTTTTTCCCTGCTCGTGGAGAAAACTTAAAGTAATTTTGAAAGTAAAATGAAGGAAAACACGAAAAATGAAATAAAATCACGACCTAACAAAACCTAACCTAATGTAACCCAACCGAGTATATGCAGATATTAATCTGTGTGTACCTTTCACTGCCATACTCTAGTAACAAACGTACAATTGTGAAATAGAAACCTGAAAGTTATTTTTGTTAAATATACAAGTTTATTTTATGTGTTCATCCAAAATAATAATGCGCCGAATCAATAATTGTTCCAAGTCTTAGGTAATTTTTTTGCAGTGGCATTTTGTCCAAATGTAACTCTAAAAGTCCTATTCAGCAAAAGAAACTAAAAAATTTGGAAATTTAGCCTATTTTTGTAAATTACGTGCTGGTTAAGGTCGTACCTTAAAAGCATTTTTTTTTTTATATATACGTAAGGTCAAAAATCTTCTCGCTTGCAGGCTGAGATATCGTTAGGTTATGTAAGTGTACGTTTCGGAGGGGTGGTAGACAAGTTCGTCCAATTCCAAGATTCAATTTTTGGCCCTAAAAAGGGCCTTTTTCGGCAAGGTAATTATTTCCTTGAGTTTACTTTGAGCTGGTGTACTTAGTCACGGCCTTGGTGCCTTCACTGACGGCGTGCTTGGCCAGTTCACCGGGGAGGAGCAGCCGAACGGCCGTCTGGATCTCCCTGCTGGTGATGGTCGATCGCTTGTTGTAATGAGCGAGCCTGGAAGCTTCGGCGGCAATGCGCTCGAAGATGTCGTTGACGAAGCTGTTCATGATGCTCATCGCCTTGCTGGAGATGCCGGTGTCAGGGTGAACTTGCTTCAACACCTTGTAGATGTAAATTGCGTAGCTCTCCTTCCTCCTCCGCTTCTTCTTTTTGTCTCCCTTGGAGATGTTCTTCTGGGCCTTTCCGGCCTTTTTGGCGGCTTTTCCACTTGTCTTTGGCGGCATGTTGCAGACAGACTCGATGGGCGCCACCTCCGTCGATTCGTTTTTAAGAAAGGACGGTTGATATCAGACGGACCAATGGCGCTTCGAGACGTGTCTCCCGGACGCTCTCATTCGCGGCGATTCAATACTACTTAACAAAACCACCAAACTGGCTGGCAAAAATTTGTGTTTTCACGTTGTATCGATAGCAAGAGATCATCATGTCTGGACGCGGAAAGGGAGGAAAAGTGAAGGGAAAGAGCAAGTCTCGCTCCAGCCGAGCCGGACTTCAGTTCCCCGTCGGCAGAATCCACCGACTTTTGCGAAAGGGCAATTATGCCGAACGTGTCGGTGCCGGTGCACCGGTTTACCTGGCCGCCGTCATGGAATATTTGGCAGCCGAAGTCTTGGAGTTGGCCGGCAATGCTGCTCGCGATAACAAGAAGACCAGGATCATCCCCCGTCACTTGCAGTTGGCCATCAGAAACGACGAGGAGTTGAACAAGCTCCTTTCTGGGGTCACGATCGCCCAGGGTGGCGTGCTGCCCAACATCCAGGCGGTCCTTCTTCCCAAGAAAACCGAGAAGAAAGCTTAAGCTGACACCCTACCCCCTCAGCTTCTAGCAAATCGGCCCTTGTAAGGGCCACCAATTACCTTAGGAAAGGGTCATTGTCTACTCCATTTTTTTAAGTTTTCAAGTTTGAAGTCTGTAGTCTAATCAGGACTTGGCATGCAAATCCTGTGTTGATTCAATGTTTTTTGCCTATTTCCGATAATGTCAGAGAATAGTGGCTTACCTGTACGTATACATCTTGTAAATTTTGATAGCATAGAGATTATGACGTGTGTTTTGTTTTCGGTGGAGTCAAGCTGCACTGAAAATAATAATAATAAAAAATATATATATATGTTCGCCTGAGTTATATTAATTGATGTTATAATTTGACAGAAGCAATCTGAATTTCACATAAATTTCTTTTGCTTTGCTAAACGACGAACGAAGGGTGGGTAGTCATCTAGCGAATGCTGAGAGTCCTCGCGTGAATATTTTTTGTTGAATTCTCAATTATTTCAATCATTCTTATGTCATTATGAACTCGAGACGAGAGAAATCGTTCGAATCGAGGCTGGGATCAGGGGGTAAGGTTCGGGGAAAGTTGAAAGCTGACATTTCCTTCCTCAAAGAAAAGATTTGTGGCCCTTAGAAGGGCCGATTTTTCAAGATGGAGGACAGGCAAACTAGAGCCCTTAACCTCCGAAACCGTACAAGGTTCTGCCTTGACGTTTGAGTGCGTACACGACGTCCATGGCGGTTACGGTTTTCCTCTTGGCGTGCTCCGTGTAGGTGACGGCATCGCGGATAACGTTCTCCAAGAACACCTTGAGGACGCCGCGTGTCTCTTCGTAGATGAGACCGGAGATTCGCTTCACACCTCCTCGCCGGGCAAGACGGCGGATGGCGGGCTTGGTGATACCCTGGATGTTGTCTCGGAGAACTTTACGGTGGCGCTTGGCACCTCCTTTGCCGAGTCCCTTTCCTCCTTTACCTCTGCCTGTCATTTCTGCAGTGCACGTACGTGGATTCGAAAGATGAGAATGAAGCCTTCCCGGCGAGCCGTCTCAGTTTTGTACGCCTTCGACAGAGGGGGGCAGAATGGCGGGAGCCAATGGGAAATCCGCTTTTCGGTTTGATTTCACGAATCAGGAGCATGCACGGCACCTTTCAGGGCAAAGCATATAAAGGCATGATTTTTGGTTGGCGCGATTGTTTGAAACGGAAACGCTTAGGACAAGCACGCGACAATGGCCCGGACTAAGCAAACTGCACGAAAATCCACCGGAGGCAAGGCCCCAAGGAAGCAGCTCGCCACAAAGGCAGCTAGGAAGAGCGCTCCCGCCACCGGAGGAGTGAAGAAGCCCCATAGGTACAGGCCAGGTACCGTGGCTCTTCGAGAAATCCGTCGCTACCAGAAGAGCACCGAGTTGCTCATCAGGAAGCTTCCTTTCCAGCGTCTCGTCCGCGAGATCGCTCAAGATTTCAAGACCGACTTGCGCTTCCAGAGTTCCGCAGTCATGGCTCTCCAGGAGGCCAGCGAGGCTTACCTCGTCGGTCTCTTCGAAGATACCAACTTGTGTGCCATCCACGCTAAGCGTGTCACTATCATGCCAAAGGACATCCAGCTCGCCCGCCGCATTCGTGGAGAGCGTGCTTAAGCGCATCCCGCTGCCCTTGGCAAACAATCGGTCCTTTTGAGGACCACAAATCCTACTTGGAAAGTACGTTTTGGTCGTATCTCTCTTTATTTTTATTATTATTGTCAATCCCTATCCTCGCGTTTATCCAAAAGTTATTTAAAAAAATAATAATGCCGAAGCAATTGGGCGATATTTCATGAATATTCAGTTTTAATAATAAAGCTCTCGCTAAATCTTTAAATCTAATATCAGTTAGCGATTTCTTACTCGCAGTTCATTTCATAGAATCGATGGAAACGAAGTCAAACAAATTATGACGACATAATGTGACTAGTGTATTGCTTTCATTTTTTTAAAAAAGAAAATGCATGGATGGAAGGGAAAGGATGACACCGTGTCCGATGAAAAGAAAGGTTATAAGATTGAGTGATCGTGCAAATTCGCTCCTTCCAGGAGAATTTTGATGGTCCTCAGAAGGACCTTTTTATGGGGAACACTTGCGTGCTCAACCATTTTACTTCTTTTTTGGTGCAGCCTTCTTTGCTGCCTTGGGCTTGGCAGCCTTCTTTGGCTTTGGCGCCTTTGGTTTCTTGGGCGTCTTTGCCTTTTTCACTTTCGATGGAGACTTCTTTGGCTTTGCAACAGGTGCCTTCTTCTTTTCGCCGGTCTTCTTTGGTCGCTTGGCCGGGGCAGCTTTCTTTGCCGGTTTCTTCTCCTTGGGAGCCGAGCGTTTGGTCTTGGAAACAGCCCCGCTTTCCGGTTTCTCCTTCAGCGACGAAGCGCTGAGTTTGAAAGATCCGGAGGCACCCTTTCCTTTGGTTTGCACCAAAGAACCTGATGCCACGGCGCTCCTCAGGTACTTCTTGATGAAGGGCGCGAGCTTCTCGGCGTCGACCTTGTAGTTCTGGGTGATGTACTTCTTGATGGCCTGCAGGGAAGAGCCTCCGCGCTCCTTCAAGTTCTTGATAGCGTTGTTCACCATCTCGGATGTCCTGGGATGGGAAGGAGCCGTTCTCGGCTTTTTCGCCTTCGAGGACTTCTTGGGCGAAGCCGCCGTCGGGGCTGAGGGAGCTGATGCCGTATCTGCCATATCTACGCTCTTTTCGGAACGAAAATGAATCCACGCGCCGAGTTTCGACCCCCTTTTCTCTCGGAGCGCGGACCGGAGCGAGAGCAGCTCTCAGGCGGGCCGAAGCAAACTGAAGTTTGTAGTTGCCACAACGGTAAGTGTGTTTCCTCCTCTTTCCAAGATTAATTTTTTCAGTGCTGAGCTAGAGAGCACCAGCATCCCTCGTTGTTGGGTACGTTCCGGAAACTTTGAAGTAGCCGTGAAGTGCCGCAGTCCGTCCCCACGACTTCCACGTTCCTCGCTTCCTTCGTGTCAAACTCACCGTAGGTGTACGCGCGACCTCCATATGCCCGTGATTTCCTTAGTTTTCTCTGAGAAAAGGTAGAAGGTGCGTCGGTTGCACGGAGGAGATGGAAGTTCAATCCTTCCCCTATTCTCTTGCTGAGAATCAGGTGCCTTGAGCATACGACAGGCCTCTCAAGCCAATCTCCGAAGTAGCGTGTGTCGCACACGCCTGTGTTTGAACGAAGCTGGCCTACTTCCAATGTATAGCCTTTAATTTCGTTTATAGGCGAAAATCTATCGCATGAGGACTGTGGTTCGATTCGAAAGCAGCCATTTGCACCGAAAGTTAGCGCGGTCCTTCCTGCTCTCCGCCGATAAATAATAATAATGTAATAGTTTGTGTCGAGGTGCCCGTTGCCTACTTTGGTTTGTGGGAATAGCGCGTATTCGAGAACTCGATGAAGTTGTCCGAAGATAGCACAAAAATAGGAAATAGCTATATATATATATATATATATATATATATAACTACGCACTGGTAATGATCAGGCTGGAATGTTCATACGAACTAACCGAGCCCAATCACTTTTTCGTTGTTAGGTCCTGGGTATATAGTGTGGAATCAAAAAGGTTGGTCATGAGATTCACTTTTATTCACTGCACTAAATTTTCTTCTCTATCTTGTAGCTTTTATGTTCACACATCTCTGGAAGGGTGTTAAAGCACATTTCTCACTATGACTACAATGAAATGTATAATTATTTGTTATGTTTCTTCTACACGTTCTTGGCAGTGCCCATGAGACGAGACATTTCCCCGAAAACGAGAAGTTGGACTATATGTACCTTACCGAAAGCAGTATCTTTCGCCAACGGCCATACCACGCTGAATATACCGGTTCTCGTCCGATCACCGAAGTCAAGCAGCGTCGGGCCTGGTCAGTACTTGGATGGGTGACCGCCTGGGAACACCAGGTGCTGTTGGCATCCTTTTTGTTTTTCAAGGTTGAAAGTGGCCTTTTATTTGTGAATTGAAGCCAATCAATCACCCACAGTTTTTGCAGAATCGCTTTTTTTTTTTTTTTTTTTTTTTTTTTTTTTAATATACCTGTCATCAAATAATAATAATAATGTAAGTGAAGAATGTATATTAGTATATATGAATATCGGGGAAGGCGACTTTCTTCTGTTTTTTGGGGCTTGCGGGGTTGCAGGGTGCGTTCTTATTACCGGCGGCCGCCATAATCCCGGCGGGGAGCGCTGGCCTGCCCGGCGGATCCGCCGCGTCGCTCCCCGAAGAGCCCGGCGTTGGTAGTTTTCGGCGAGGATACGTGCCGGCGGTTGCAGGGAGTGTGTTTTTTGGGCGTTTTTATTTTTTTGCAAAATGCCATCGCCGTGGAAGGAGGCGTTCGCTAAAGGGATAGTCCCGGCCCGGCAACCCTGATCCGTTGGCAATTTCGCCCGAAACGCACCGGGGCGGGGGGGGGGGGGGTGCACACGCAGAATAAAGAATTGGAAATGTCGCATACTCGTTGGCGAGGACACGTAAACCGAGGTTCTGTTTCAACCGATGCATGTCAAATCTCGCGTCTTTTCCCTTCGGAAAGGGAATGCTCGATCAGTGCAGTGATGTGAAAGTGTCCCCGCTAGTGGACAATTTAGCAGAAGGCAAGTGGGGAAGGTCCTGGTCAGAACGGTTACTTTTGGCAGCAAACGGTTACGAAACTGTTACTTTTGTCAGTAAACTGTTACAAAACGGTTACTTTTGGCAGTAAACTGTTACGAAACGGTTACGAAACTGTTAGTTTTAGCAGGGAACGGTTACAAAACCGTTACTTTTGGCAGCAGACGGTTACGAAATCGTTACTTTTGGCAGCAGACCGTTACATAACCGTTACTTTTTGCAGCAAACGAATTAACGATAAAATGACCATTCGGTATTTCTCGACTGGTCGGGAGTCGGGAAGTCATTTCCCGAAGTCGGGATCGGGACAGGATCCCCCCCCGGTCCCGACTTTTCGGGATCCCGCACACCCCTAATATTAATGCATAGGATGGAATGAACATTTTTTTTTTGCCATGTCAACGTAACCTAACCTCCCAGAGGATCTGGGTTCAGACGAACGCGAGACAAATTCCTGGAAAAAGGACCTTGCGTAAGACAACTTTGGTTCCTCTTCAAAAATTCGCGTACACTTTCGTTGTGTAGTCAGCATGTAATGATACCGAATGGAGGCATGTAGGCGTTCGAACCCCACCCCTAACTGAACAAAAAAATGCTAATCGTCCGGGATCGTAAGTTGAAGTTCCACCCCCCCCCCCCCCGATGCCGCCGCCCTCTGGAAACAACGTTCAGATCAATTCTTGGAGTAACCGATTTCAAATGCAACGGTTCCCGCCAAATGTCACACTTCGTTGAGCGTACCAGTTCTCACCCTTTCATAGAAGTTAAGTGAGCCCTTTTAGTGCAAATTATGAATGTGACTGCCAAACTCTTCCTTTTTCCCTGCTCGTGGAGAAAACTTAAAGTAATTTTGAAAGTAAAATGAAGGAAAACACGAAAAATGAAATAAAATCACGACCTAACAAAACCTAACCTAATGTAACCCAACCGAGTATATGCAGATATTAATCTGTGTGTACCTTTCACTGCCATACTCTAGTAACAAACGTACAATTGTGAAATAGAAACCTGAAAGTTATTTTTGTTAAATATACAAGTTTATTTTATGTGTTCATCCAAAATAATAATGCGCCGAATCAATAATTGTTCCAAGTCTTAGGTAATTTTTTTGCAGTGGCATTTTGTCCAAATGTAACTCTAAAAGTCCTATTCAGCAAAAGAAACTAAAAAATTTGGAAATTTAGCCTATTTTTGTAAATTACGTGCTGGTTAAGGTCGTACCTTAAAAGCATTTTTTTTTTTATATATACGTAAGGTCAAAAATCTTCTCGCTTGCAGGCTGAGATATCGTTAGGTTATGTAAGTGTACGTTTCGGAGGGGTGGTAGACAAGTTCGTCCAATTCCAAGATTCAATTTTTGGCCCTAAAAAGGGCCTTTTTCGGCAAGGTAATTATTTCCTTGAGTTTACTTTGAGCTGGTGTACTTAGTCACGGCCTTGGTGCCTTCACTGACGGCGTGCTTGGCCAGTTCACCGGGGAGGAGCAGCCGAACGGCCGTCTGGATCTCCCTGCTGGTGATGGTCGATCGCTTGTTGTAATGAGCGAGCCTGGAAGCTTCGGCGGCAATGCGCTCGAAGATGTCGTTGACGAAGCTGTTCATGATGCTCATCGCCTTGCTGGAGATGCCGGTGTCAGGGTGAACTTGCTTCAACACCTTGTAGATGTAAATTGCGTAGCTCTCCTTCCTCCTCCGCTTCTTCTTTTTGTCTCCCTTGGAGATGTTCTTCTGGGCCTTTCCGGCCTTTTTGGCGGCTTTTCCACTTGTCTTTGGCGGCATGTTGCAGACAGACTCGATGGGCGCCACCTCCGTCGATTCGTTTTTAAGAAAGGACGGTTGATATCAGACGGACCAATGGCGCTTCGAGACGTGTCTCCCGGACGCTCTCATTCGCGGCGATTCAATACTACTTAACAAAACCACCAAACTGGCTGGCAAAAATTTGTGTTTTCACGTTGTATCGATAGCAAGAGATCATCATGTCTGGACGCGGAAAGGGAGGAAAAGTGAAGGGAAAGAGCAAGTCTCGCTCCAGCCGAGCCGGACTTCAGTTCCCCGTCGGCAGAATCCACCGACTTTTGCGAAAGGGCAATTATGCCGAACGTGTCGGTGCCGGTGCACCGGTTTACCTGGCCGCCGTCATGGAATATTTGGCAGCCGAAGTCTTGGAGTTGGCCGGCAATGCTGCTCGCGATAACAAGAAGACCAGGATCATCCCCCGTCACTTGCAGTTGGCCATCAGAAACGACGAGGAGTTGAACAAGCTCCTTTCTGGGGTCACGATCGCCCAGGGTGGCGTGCTGCCCAACATCCAGGCGGTCCTTCTTCCCAAGAAAACCGAGAAGAAAGCTTAAGCTGACACCCTACCCCCTCAGCTTCTAGCAAATCGGCCCTTGTAAGGGCCACCAATTACCTTAGGAAAGGGTCATTGTCTACTCCATTTTTTTAAGTTTTCAAGTTTGAAGTCTGTAGTCTAATCAGGACTTGGCATGCAAATCCTGTGTTGATTCAATGTTTTTTGCCTATTTCCGATAATGTCAGAGAATAGTGGCTTACCTGTACGTATACATCTTGTAAATTTTGATAGCATAGAGATTATGACGTGTGTTTTGTTTTCGGTGGAGTCAAGCTGCACTGAAAATAATAATAATAAAAAATATATATATATGTTCGCCTGAGTTATATTAATTGATGTTATAATTTGACAGAAGCAATCTGAATTTCACATAAATTTCTTTTGCTTTGCTAAACGACGAACGAAGGGTGGGTAGTCATCTAGCGAATGCTGAGAGTCCTCGCGTGAATATTTTTTGTTGAATTCTCAATTATTTCAATCATTCTTATGTCATTATGAACTCGAGACGAGAGAAATCGTTCGAATCGAGGCTGGGATCAGGGGGTAAGGTTCGGGGAAAGTTGAAAGCTGACATTTCCTTCCTCAAAGAAAAGATTTGTGGCCCTTAGAAGGGCCGATTTTTCAAGATGGAGGACAGGCAAACTAGAGCCCTTAACCTCCGAAACCGTACAAGGTTCTGCCTTGACGTTTGAGTGCGTACACGACGTCCATGGCGGTTACGGTTTTCCTCTTGGCGTGCTCCGTGTAGGTGACGGCATCGCGGATAACGTTCTCCAAGAACACCTTGAGGACGCCGCGTGTCTCTTCGTAGATGAGACCGGAGATTCGCTTCACACCTCCTCGCCGGGCAAGACGGCGGATGGCGGGCTTGGTGATACCCTGGATGTTGTCTCGGAGAACTTTACGGTGGCGCTTGGCACCTCCTTTGCCGAGTCCCTTTCCTCCTTTACCTCTGCCTGTCATTTCTGCAGTGCACGTACGTGGATTCGAAAGATGAGAATGAAGCCTTCCCGGCGAGCCGGCTCAGTTTTGTACGCCTTCGACAGAGGGGGGCAGAATGGCGGGAGCCAATGGGAAATCCGCTTTTCGGTTTGATTTCACGAATCAGGAGCATGCACGGCACCTTTCAGGGCAAAGCATATAAAGGCATGATTTTTGGTTGGCGCGATTGTTTGAAACGGAAACGCTTAGGACAAGCACGCGACAATGGCCCGGACTAAGCAAACTGCACGAAAATCCACCGGAGGCAAGGCCCCAAGGAAGCAGCTCGCCACAAAGGCAGCTAGGAAGAGCGCTCCCGCCACCGGAGGAGTGAAGAAGCCCCATAGGTACAGGCCAGGTACCGTGGCTCTTCGAGAAATCCGTCGCTACCAGAAGAGCACCGAGTTGCTCATCAGGAAGCTTCCTTTCCAGCGTCTCGTCCGCGAGATCGCTCAAGATTTCAAGACCGACTTGCGCTTCCAGAGTTCCGCAGTCATGGCTCTCCAGGAGGCCAGCGAGGCTTACCTCGTCGGTCTCTTCGAAGATACCAACTTGTGTGCCATCCACGCTAAGCGTGTCACTATCATGCCAAAGGACATCCAGCTCGCCCGCCGCATTCGTGGAGAGCGTGCTTAAGCGCATTCCGCTGCCCTTGGCAAACAATCGGTCCTTTTGAGGACCACAAATCCTACTTGGAAAGTACGTTTTGGTCGTATCTCTCTTTATTTTTTATTATTATTGTCAATTCCATCCCTATCCTCGCGTTTATCCAAAAGTTATTTAAAATAATAATGCCGAAGCAATTGGGCGATATTTCATGAATATTCAGTTTTAATAATAAAGCTCTCGCTAAATCTTTAAATCTAATATCTTACTCGCAGTTCATTTCATAGAATCGATGGAAACGAAGTCAAACAAATTATGACGACATAATGTGACTAGTGTATTGCTTTCATTTTTTTAAAAAAGAAAATGCATGGATGGAAGGGAAAGGATGACACCGTGTCCGATGAAAGGAAAGGTTATAAGATTGAGTGATCGTGCAAATTCGCTCCTTCCAGGAGAATTTTGATGGTCCTCAGAAGGACCTTTTTATGGGGAACACTTGCGTGCTCAACCATTTTACTTCTTTTTTGGTGCAGCCTTCTTTGCTGCCTTGGGCTTGGCAGCCTTCTTTGGCTTTGGCGCCTTTGGTTTCTTGGGCGTCTTTGCCTTTTTCACTTTCGATGGAGACTTCTTTGGCTTTGCAACAGGTGCCTTCTTCTTTTCGCCGGTCTTCTTTGGTCGCTTGGCCGGGGCAGCTTTCTTTGCCGGTTTCTTCTCCTTGGGAGCCGAGCGTTTGGTCTTGGAAACAGCCCCGCTTTCCGGTTTCTCCTTCAGCGACGAAGCGCTGAGTTTGAAAGATCCGGAGGCACCCTTTCCTTTGGTTTGCACCAAAGAACCTGATGCCACGGCGCTCCTCAGGTACTTCTTGATGAAGGGCGCGAGCTTCTCGGCGTCGACCTTGTAGTTCTGGGTGATGTACTTCTTGATGGCCTGCAGGGAAGAGCCTCCGCGCTCCTTCAAGTTCTTGATAGCGTTGTTCACCATCTCGGATGTCCTGGGATGGGAAGGAGCCGTTCTCGGCTTTTTCGCCTTCGAGGACTTCTTGGGCGAAGCCGCCGTCGGGGCTGAGGGAGCTGATGCCGTATCTGCCATATCTACGCTCTTTTCGGAACGAAAATGAATCCCCGCGCCGAGGTTTCGACCCCCTTTTCTCTCGGAGCGCGGACCGGAGCGAGAGCAGCTCTCAGGCGGGCCGAAGCAAACTGAAGTTTGTAGTTGCCACAACGGTAAGTGTGTTTCCTCCTCTTTCCAAGATTAATTTTTTCAGTGCTGAGCTAGAGAGCACCAGCATCCCTCGTTGTTGGGTACGTTCCGGAAACTTTGAAGTAGCCGTGAAGTGCCGCAGTCCGTCCCCACGACTTCCACGTTCCTCGCTTCCTTCGTGTCAAACTCACCGTAGGTGTACGCGCGACCTCCATATGCCCGTGATTTCCTTAGTTTTCTCTGAGAAAAGGTAGAAGGTGCGTCGGTTGCACGGAGGAGATGGAAGTTCAATCCTTCCCCTATTCTCTTGCTGAGAATCAGGTGCCTTGAGCATACGACAGGCCTCTCAAGCCAATCTCCGAAGTAGCGTGTGTCGCACACGCCTGTGTTTGAACGAAGCTGGCCTACTTCCAATGTATAGCCTTTAATTTCGTTTATAGGCGAAAATCTATCGCATGAGGACTGTGGTTCGATTCGAAAGCAGCCATTTGCACCGAAAGTTAGCGCGGCCCTTCCTGCTCTCCGCCGATAAATAATAATAATGTAATAGTTTGTGTCGAGGTGCCCGTTGCCTACTTTGGTTTGTGGGAATAGCGCGTATTCGAGAACTCGATGAAGTTGTCCGAAGATAGCACAAAAATAGGAAATAGCTAGGCTGGAGAGTATATATATATATATATATATATATATATATAACTACGCACTGGTAATGATCAGGCTGGAAAGTTCATACGAACTAACCGAGCCCAATCACTTTTTCGTTGTTAGGTCCTGGGTATATAGTGTGGAATCAAAAAGGTTGGTCATGAGATTCACTTTTATTCACTGCACTAAATTTTCTTCTTCTCTATCTTGTAGCTTTTATGTTCACACATCTCTGGAAGGGTGTTAAAGCACATTTCTCACTATGACTACAATGAAATGTATAATTATTTGTTATGTTTCTTCTACACGTTCTTGGCAGTGCCCACGAGACGAGACATTTCCCCGAAAACGAGAAGTTGGACTATATGTACCTTACCGAAAGCAGTATCTTTCGCCAACGGCCATACCACGCTGAATATACCGGTTCTCGTCCGATCACCGAAGTCAAGCAGCGTCGGGCCTGGTCAGTACTTGGATGGGTGACCGCCTGGGAACACCAGGTGCTGTTGGCATCCTTTTTCTTTTTCAAGGTTCATAGTGGCCTTTTATTTGTGAATTGAAGCCAATCAATCACCGACAGTTTTTGCAGAATCGCTTTTTTTTTTTTTTTTTTTTTTTTTTCAATATACCTGTCATCAAATAATAATAATAATATAAGTGAAGAATGTATATTAGTATATATGAATATCGGGGAAGGCGACTTTCTTCTGTTTTTTGGGGCTTGCGGGGTTGCAGGGTGCGTTCTTATTACCGGCGGCCGCCATAATCCCGGCGGGGAGCGAGCGCTCCCCTGCCCGGCGGATCCGCCGCGTCGCTCCCCGAAGAGCCCGGCGTTGGTAGTTTTCGGCGAGGATACGTGCCGGCGGTTGCAGGGAGTGTGTTTTTTTTGGGCGTTTTTATTTTTTTGCAAAATGCCATCGCCGTGGAAGGAGGCGTTCGCTAAAGGGATAGTCCCGGCCCGGCAACCCTGATCCGTTGGCAATTTCGCCCGAAACGCACCGGGGCGGGGGGGGGGGGTGTGCACACGCAGAATAAAGAATTGGAAATGTCGCATACTCGTTGGCGAGGACACGTAAACCGAGGTTCTGTTTCAACCGATGCATGTCAAATCTCGCGTCTTTTCCCTTCGGAAAGGGAATGCTCGATCAGTGCAGTGATGTGAAAGTGTCCCCGCTAGTGGACAATTTAGCAGAAGGCAAGTGGGGAAGGTCCTGGTCGGAACGGTTACTTTTGGCAGCAAACGGTTACGAAACTGTTACTTTTGTCAGTAAACTGTTACAAAACGGTTACTTTTGTCAGTAAACTGTTACAAAACGGTTACTTTTGGCAGTAAACTGTTACGAAACGGTTACTTTTGGCAGTAAACGGTTACGAAACTGTTAGTTTTAGCAGGGAACGGTTACAAAACCGTTACTTTTGGCAGCAGACGGTTACGAAATCGTTACTTTTGGCAGCAGACCGTTACATAACCGTTACTTTTTGCAGCAAACGAATTAACGATAAAATGACCATTCGGTATTTCTCGACTGGTCGGGAGTCGGGAAGTCATTTCCCGAAGTCGGGATCGGGACAGGATCCCCCCCCCGGTCCCGACTTTTCGGGATCCCGCACACCCCTAATATTAATGCATAGGATGGAATGAACATTTTTTTTTGCCATGTCAACGTAACCTAACCTCCCAGAGGATCTGGGTTCAGACGAACGCGAGACAAATTCCTGGAAAAAGGACCTTGCGTAAGACAACTTTGGTTCCTCTTCAAAAATTCGCGTACACTTTCGTTGTGTAGTCAGCATGTAATGATACCGAATGGAGGCATGTAGGCGTTCGAACCCCACCCCTAACTGAACAAAAAAATGCTAATCTTCCGGGATCGTAAGTTGAAGTTCCACCCCCCCCCCCCCCGATGCCGCCGCCCTCTGGAAACAACGTTCAGATCAATTCTTGGAGTAACCGATTTCAAATGCAACGGTTCCCGCCAAATGTCACACTTCGTTGAGCGTACCAGTTCTCACCCTTTCATAGAAGTTAAGTGAGCCCTTTTAGTGCAAATTATGAATGTGACTGCCAAACTCTTCCTTTTTCCCTGCTCGTGGAGAAAACTGAAAGTAATTTTGAAAGTAAAATGAAGGAAAACACGAAAAATGAAATAAAATCACGACCTAACAAAACCTAACCTAATGTAACCCAACCGAGTATATGCAGATATTAATCTGTGTGTACCTTTCACTGCCATACTCTAGTAACAAACGTACAATTGTGAAATAGAAACCTGAAAGTTATTTTTGTTAAATATACAAGTTTATTTTATGTGTTCATCCAAAATAATAATGCGCCGAATCAATAATTGTTCCAAGTCTTAGGTTATTTTTTTGCAGTGGCATTTTGTCCAAATGTAACTCTAAAAGTCCTATTCAGCAAAAGAAACTAAAAAATTTGGAAATTTAGCCTATTTTTGTAAATTACGTGCTGGTTAAGGTCGTACCTTAAAAGCATTTTTTTTTTATATATACGTAAGGTCAAAAATCTTCTCGCTTGCAGGCTGAGATATCGTTAGGTTATGTAAGTGTACGTTTCGGAGGGGTGGTAGACAAGTTCGTCCAATTCCAAGATTCAATTTTTGGCCCTAAAAAGGGCCTTTTTCGGCAAGGTAATTATTTCCTTGAGTTTACTTTGAGCTGGTGTACTTAGTCACGGCCTTGGTGCCTTCACTGACGGCGTGCTTGGCCAGTTCACCGGGGAGGAGCAGCCGAACGGCCGTCTGGATCTCCCTGCTGGTGATGGTCGATCGCTTGTTGTAATGAGCGAGCCTGGAAGCTTCGGCGGCAATGCGCTCGAAGATGTCGTTGACGAAGCTGTTCATGATGCTCATCGCCTTGCTGGAGATGCCGGTGTCAGGGTGAACTTGCTTCAACACCTTGTAGATGTAAATTGCGTAGCTCTCCTTCCTCCTCCGCTTCTTCTTTTTGTCTCCCTTGGAGATGTTCTTCTGGGCCTTTCCGGCCTTTTTGGCGGCTTTTCCACTTGTCTTTGGCGGCATGTTGCAGACAGACTCGATGGGCGCCAAAAAAAAAAAAAAAAAAAAAAGAAAGAAAGAAAAAACCCCGCCCCCAAAGGAGCTCGCGGGGGTGAGTGGTGCCCGACCTAAGTCAACCGGCAACCATACCGAAAGGCGCAGACCTCGCCTGAAACACTAATGCACTCTCCAAGCACATTATAGCCTCATGTTCGGTCTTTTGCCTAGGTACAATCTTCCCTTCGGGATAGATCCAGTCCAGCCGGATTTCTCCCTCGGGGAAACCTCCATTCCATGCAGGCATGCACTAGTATGCAAATCTACCTACGTGGGACATCGAATACTTTAACTAAATCTGGTTTCAACCCTATGGAAAGAGGATTTTTACCAGACGGCGAAAATTAGACAGACAGAAAAAACTACAAGAGACAAAAAAGAGAAATAGAAGGGAAGCTCCCGAGGATAAAATTCTGCAAGCAGACAAAACCTCGGATGTCTTGGAATAACAGCTTCATCTAGATACTGGTGTGTGAAAAAAACCCACGTTGAAGGGGGGCAAAAAAACACACACCCTATTGGTTCCTATCCTTACGGGGAGGATGGAGTCGGGAATTTGGAAGGGCAGGTAGGTAAAGCCCGAAGGCTCTCTGCAAATCTGTGTGTTAGTTGGACCTACTCATTCCGACTTACAACCTTATTTGAAACAAACATCGAAAATGAATTTTGAATTAAAGCCGAAAAAAGCCGCATCGGAAGTTAACTGCCAAAGACGTCTGCGTGAAAGAGAGGAGAAGTCGTTGCTTGGGGTGTCTGTCCGTTAGAGAGAACTCGTCTGTTTCTCCGGGCATTGTTACTTTTGCTTCGGATCGGGATTTAAGACAGCATTGGCTTTTCATTGCCTTAGGGGCGAGTGACTTCTCGTAGGACCAGTCCGACGGCCGAGGCCGGTCTGAAATCTGTCCCCTTGCGGGGTATCGGTAATAACCACACCCAGAGCTTACGTCATTGCAGTGTGGGTGACTGCTGCTACGGGGGAACCACCTTTGTGCCCATGTGCCTTCCTATACCCCTTAGGTCCATTTCCGAGTCGGGGTAATTATCACCGGGGAAACGGCAAAACCGATGACGCGAAAGAACACATGGTCCCCTACGCCCGAGAGCGCACAGCAGTCGGGGGGGTGCTGCCGGGGGTCACTACTCCCCGACAGACTTTGGGTGGAAAGGCCCTTCTGAGGGCCACCAACCCGGTCGGTTTTGATCTGCCTTTGCTGTCCGCTGTCCTTTTCCTCCGCATCCGCTTCTTTGCCCAGGTCCACGCACTCCTTTCTCCCCCGGTTGAGTTTTCGGCTACCGGTTTTTCGAGATATCCCCCCCCCCCTGAGAAGGAGGGGGAAAAAACTCTATCGTCAGTTGCACTTGGTCCCGTTTTTTCTTTTTCCCTAAGGAACATCGGAGATTTCGGCTTTTTGGTCCTAAGAAGGGCCGTCTCCGTCGATTCGTTTTTAAGAAAGGACGGTTGATATCAGACGGACCAATGGCGCTTCGAGACGTGTCTCCCGGACGCTCTCATTCGCGGCGATTCAATACTACTTAACAAAACCACCAAACTGGCTGGCAAAAATTTGTGTTTTCACGTTGTATCGATAGCAAGAGATCATCATGTCTGGACGCGGAAAGGGAGGAAAAGTGAAGGGAAAGAGCAAGTCTCGCTCCAGCCGAGCCGGACTTCAGTTCCCCGTCGGCAGAATCCACCGACTTTTGCGAAAGGGCAATTATGCCGAACGTGTCGGTGCCGGTGCACCGGTTTACCTGGCCGCCGTCATGGAATATTTGGCAGCCGAAGTCTTGGAGTTGGCCGGCAATGCTGCTCGCGATAACAAGAAGACCAGGATCATCCCCCGTCACTTGCAGTTGGCCATCAGAAACGACGAGGAGTTGAACAAGCTCCTTTCTGGGGTCACGATCGCCCAGGGTGGCGTGCTGCCCAACATCCAGGCGGTCCTTCTTCCCAAGAAAACCGAGAAGAAAGCTTAAGCTGACACCCTACCCCCTCAGCTTCTAGCAAATCGGCCCTTGTAAGGGCCACCAATTACCTTAGGAAAGGGTCATTGTCTACTCCATTTTTTTAAGTTTTCAAGTTTGAAGTCTGTAGTCTAATCAGGACTGACAATCCATGTAACTTGGCATGCAAATCCTGTGTTGATTCAATGTTTTTTGCCTATTTCCGATAATGTCAGAGAATAGTGGCTTACCTGTACGTATACATCTTGTAAATTTTGATAGCATAGAGATTATGACGTGTGTTTTGTTTTCGGTGGAGTCAAGCTGCACTGAAAATAATAATAATAAAAAATATATATATATGTTCGCCTGAGTTATATTAATTGATGTTATAATTTGACAGAAGCAATCTGAATTTCACATAAATTTCTTTTGCTTTGCTAAACGACGAACGAAGGGTGGGTAGTCATCTAGCGAATGCTGAGAGTCCTCGCGTGAATATTTTTTGTTGAATTCTCAATTATTTCAATCATTCTTATGTCATTATGAACTCGAGACGAGAGAAATCGTTCGAATCGAGGCTGGGATCAGGGGGTAAGGTTCGGGGAAAGTTGAAAGCTGACATTTCCTTCCTCAAAGAAAAGATTTGTGGCCCTTAGAAGGGCCGATTTTTCAAGATGGAGGACAGGCAAACTAGAGCCCTTAACCTCCGAAACCGTACAAGGTTCTGCCTTGACGTTTGAGTGCGTACACGACGTCCATGGCGGTTACGGTTTTCCTCTTGGCGTGCTCCGTGTAGGTGACGGCATCGCGGATAACGTTCTCCAAGAACACCTTGAGGACGCCGCGTGTCTCTTCGTAGATGAGACCGGAGATTCGCTTCACACCTCCTCGCCGGGCAAGACGGCGGATGGCGGGCTTGGTGATACCCTGGATGTTGTCTCGGAGAACTTTACGGTGGCGCTTGGCACCTCCTTTGCCGAGTCCCTTTCCTCCTTTACCTCTGCCTGTCATTTCTGCAGTGCACGTACGTGGATTCGAAAGATGAGAATGAAGCCTTCCCGGCGAGCCGGCTCAGTTTTGTACGCCTTCGACAGAGGGGGGCAGAATGGCGGGAGCCAATGGGAAATCCGCTTTTCGGTTTGATTTCACGAATCAGGAGCATGCACGGCACCTTTCAGGGCAAAGCATATAAAGGCATGATTTTTGGTTGGCGCGATTGTTTGAAACGGAAACGCTTAGGACAAGCACGCGACAATGGCCCGGACTAAGCAAACTGCACGAAAATCCACCGGAGGCAAGGCCCCAAGGAAGCAGCTCGCCACAAAGGCAGCTAGGAAGAGCGCTCCCGCCACCGGAGGAGTGAAGAAGCCCCATAGGTACAGGCCAGGTACCGTGGCTCTTCGAGAAATCCGTCGCTACCAGAAGAGCACCGAGTTGCTCATCAGGAAGCTTCCTTTCCAGCGTCTCGTCCGCGAGATCGCTCAAGATTTCAAGACCGACTTGCGCTTCCAGAGTTCCGCAGTCATGGCTCTCCAGGAGGCCAGCGAGGCTTACCTCGTCGGTCTCTTCGAAGATACCAACTTGTGTGCCATCCACGCTAAGCGTGTCACTATCATGCCAAAGGACATCCAGCTCGCCCGCCGCATTCGTGGAGAGCGTGCTTAAGCGCATTCCGCTGCCCTTGGCAAACAATCGGTCCTTTTGAGGACCACAAATCCTACTTGGAAAGTACGTTTTGGTCGTATCTCTCTTTATTTTTTATTATTATTGTCAATTCCATCCCTATCCTCGCGTTTATCCAAAAGTTATTTAAAATAATAATGCCGAAGCAATTGGGCGATATTTCATGAATATTCAGTTTTAATAATAAAGCTCTCGCTAAATCTTTAAATCTAATATCTTACTCGCAGTTCATTTCATAGAATCGATGGAAACGAAGTCAAACAAATTATGACGACATAATGTGACTAGTGTATTGCTTTCATTTTTTTAAAAAAGAAAATGCATGGATGGAAGGGAAAGGATGACACCGTGTCCGATGAAAGGAAAGGTTATAAGATTGAGTGATCGTGCAAATTCGCTCCTTCCAGGAGAATTTTGATGGTCCTCAGAAGGACCTTTTTATGGGGAACACTTGCGTGCTCAACCATTTTACTTCTTTTTTGGTGCAGCCTTCTTTGCTGCCTTGGGCTTGGCAGCCTTCTTTGGCTTTGGCGCCTTTGGTTTCTTGGGCGTCTTTGCCTTTTTCACTTTCGATGGAGACTTCTTTGGCTTTGCAACAGGTGCCTTCTTCTTTTCGCCGGTCTTCTTTGGTCGCTTGGCCGGGGCAGCTTTCTTTGCCGGTTTCTTCTCCTTGGGAGCCGAGCGTTTGGTCTTGGAAACAGCCCCGCTTTCCGGTTTCTCCTTCAGCGACGAAGCGCTGAGTTTGAAAGATCCGGAGGCACCCTTTCCTTTGGTTTGCACCAAAGAACCTGATGCCACGGCGCTCCTCAGGTACTTCTTGATGAAGGGCGCGAGCTTCTCGGCGTCGACCTTGTAGTTCTGGGTGATGTACTTCTTGATGGCCTGCAGGGAAGAGCCTCCGCGCTCCTTCAAGTTCTTGATAGCGTTGTTCACCATCTCGGATGTCCTGGGATGGGAAGGAGCCGTTCTCGGCTTTTTCGCCTTCGAGGACTTCTTGGGCGAAGCCGCCGTCGGGGCTGAGGGAGCTGATGCCGTATCTGCCATATCTACGCTCTTTTCGGAACGAAAATGAATCCCCGCGCCGAGGTTTCGACCCCCTTTTCTCTCGGAGCGCGGACCGGAGCGAGAGCAGCTCTCAGGCGGGCCGAAGCAAACTGAAGTTTGTAGTTGCCACAACGGTAAGTGTGTTTCCTCCTCTTTCCAAGATTAATTTTTTCAGTGCTGAGCTAGAGAGCACCAGCATCCCTCGTTGTTGGGTACGTTCCGGAAACTTTGAAGTAGCCGTGAAGTGCCGCAGTCCGTCCCCACGACTTCCACGTTCCTCGCTTCCTTCGTGTCAAACTCACCGTAGGTGTACGCGCGACCTCCATATGCCCGTGATTTCCTTAGTTTTCTCTGAGAAAAGGTAGAAGGTGCGTCGGTTGCACGGAGGAGATGGAAGTTCAATCCTTCCCCTATTCTCTTGCTGAGAATCAGGTGCCTTGAGCATACGACAGGCCTCTCAAGCCAATCTCCGAAGTAGCGTGTGTCGCACACGCCTGTGTTTGAACGAAGCTGGCCTACTTCCAATGTATAGCCTTTAATTTCGTTTATAGGCGAAAATCTATCGCATGAGGACTGTGGTTCGATTCGAAAGCAGCCATTTGCACCGAAAGTTAGCGCGGCCCTTCCTGCTCTCCGCCGATAAATAATAATAATGTAATAGTTTGTGTCGAGGTGCCCGTTGCCTACTTTGGTTTGTGGGAATAGCGCGTATTCGAGAACTCGATGAAGTTGTCCGAAGATAGCACAAAAATAGGAAATAGCTAGGCTGGAGAGTATATATATATATATATATATATATATATATATAACTACGCACTGGTAATGATCAGGCTGGAAAGTTCATACGAACTAACCGAGCCCAATCACTTTTTCGTTGTTAGGTCCTGGGTATATAGTGTGGAATCAAAAAGGTTGGTCATGAGATTCACTTTTATTCACTGCACTAAATTTTCTTCTTCTCTATCTTGTAGCTTTTATGTTCACACATCTCTGGAAGGGTGTTAAAGCACATTTCTCACTATGACTACAATGAAATGTATAATTATTTGTTATGTTTCTTCTACACGTTCTTGGCAGTGCCCACGAGACGAGACATTTCCCCGAAAACGAGAAGTTGGACTATATGTACCTTACCGAAAGCAGTATCTTTCGCCAACGGCCATACCACGCTGAATATACCGGTTCTCGTCCGATCACCGAAGTCAAGCAGCGTCGGGCCTGGTCAGTACTTGGATGGGTGACCGCCTGGGAACACCAGGTGCTGTTGGCATCCTTTTTCTTTTTCAAGGTTCATAGTGGCCTTTTATTTGTGAATTGAAGCCAATCAATCACCGACAGTTTTTGCAGAATCGCTTTTTTTTTTTTTTTTTTTTTTTTTCAATATACCTGTCATCAAATAATAATAATAATATAAGTGAAGAATGTATATTAGTATATATGAATATCGGGGAAGGCGACTTTCTTCTGTTTTTTGGGGCTTGCGGGGTTGCAGGGTGCGTTCTTATTACCGGCGGCCGCCATAATCCCGGCGGGGAGCGAGCGCTCCCCTGCCCGGCGGATCCGCCGCGTCGCTCCCCGAAGAGCCCGGCGTTGGTAGTTTTCGGCGAGGATACGTGCCGGCGGTTGCAGGGAGTGTGTTTTTTTTGGGCGTTTTTATTTTTTTGCAAAATGCCATCGCCGTGGAAGGAGGCGTTCGCTAAAGGGATAGTCCCGGCCCGGCAACCCTGATCCGTTGGCAATTTCGCCCGAAACGCACCGGGGCGGGGGGGGGGGGGTGTGCACACGCAGAATAAAGAATTGGAAATGTCGCATACTCGTTGGCGAGGACACGTAAACCGAGGTTCTGTTTCAACCGATGCATGTCAAATCTCGCGTCTTTTCCCTTCGGAAAGGGAATGCTCGATCAGTGCAGTGATGTGAAAGTGTCCCCGCTAGTGGACAATTTAGCAGAAGGCAAGTGGGGAAGGTCCTGGTCGGAACGGTTACTTTTGGCAGCAAACGGTTACGAAACTGTTACTTTTGTCAGTAAACTGTTACAAAACGGTTACTTTTGTCAGTAAACTGTTACAAAACGGTTACTTTTGGCAGTAAACTGTTACGAAACGGTTACTTTTGGCAGTAAACGGTTACGAAACTGTTAGTTTTAGCAGGGAACGGTTACAAAACCGTTACTTTTGGCAGCAGACGGTTACGAAATCGTTACTTTTGGCAGCAGACCGTTACATAACCGTTACTTTTTGCAGCAAACGAATTAACGATAAAATGACCATTCGGTATTTCTCGACTGGTCGGGAGTCGGGAAGTCATTTCCCGAAGTCGGGATCGGGACAGGATCCCCCCCCCGGTCCCGACTTTTCGGGATCCCGCACACCCCTAATATTAATGCATAGGATGGAATGAACATTTTTTTTTGCCATGTCAACGTAACCTAACCTCCCAGAGGATCTGGGTTCAGACGAACGCGAGACAAATTCCTGGAAAAAGGACCTTGCGTAAGACAACTTTGGTTCCTCTTCAAAAATTCGCGTACACTTTCGTTGTGTAGTCAGCATGTAATGATACCGAATGGAGGCATGTAGGCGTTCGAACCCCACCCCTAACTGAACAAAAAAATGCTAATCTTCCGGGATCGTAAGTTGAAGTTCCACCCCCCCCCCCCGATGCCGCCGCCCTCTGGAAACAACGTTCAGATCAATTCTTGGAGTAACCGATTTCAAATGCAACGGTTCCCGCCAAATGTCACACTTCGTTGAGCGTACCAGTTCTCACCCTTTCATAGAAGTTAAGTGAGCCCTTTTAGTGCAAATTATGAATGTGACTGCCAAACTCTTCCTTTTTCCCTGCTCGTGGAGAAAACTGAAAGTAATTTTGAAAGTAAAATGAAGGAAAACACGAAAAATGAAATAAAATCACGACCTAACAAAACCTAACCTAATGTAACCCAACCGAGTATATGCAGATATTAATCTGTGTGTACCTTTCACTGCCATACTCTAGTAACAAACGTACAATTGTGAAATAGAAACCTGAAAGTTATTTTTGTTAAATATACAAGTTTATTTTATGTGTTCATCCAAAATAATAATGCGCCGAATCAATAATTGTTCCAAGTCTTAGGTTATTTTTTTGCAGTGGCATTTTGTCCAAATGTAACTCTAAAAGTCCTATTCAGCAAAAGAAACTAAAAAATTTGGAAATTTAGCCTATTTTTGTAAATTACGTGCTGGTTAAGGTCGTACCTTAAAAGCATTTTTTTTTTATATATACGTAAGGTCAAAAATCTTCTCGCTTGCAGGCTGAGATATCGTTAGGTTATGTAAGTGTACGTTTCGGAGGGGTGGTAGACAAGTTCGTCCAATTCCAAGATTCAATTTTTGGCCCTAAAAAGGGCCTTTTTCGGCAAGGTAATTATTTCCTTGAGTTTACTTTGAGCTGGTGTACTTAGTCACGGCCTTGGTGCCTTCACTGACGGCGTGCTTGGCCAGTTCACCGGGGAGGAGCAGCCGAACGGCCGTCTGGATCTCCCTGCTGGTGATGGTCGATCGCTTGTTGTAATGAGCGAGCCTGGAAGCTTCGGCGGCAATGCGCTCGAAGATGTCGTTGACGAAGCTGTTCATGATGCTCATCGCCTTGCTGGAGATGCCGGTGTCAGGGTGAACTTGCTTCAACACCTTGTAGATGTAAATTGCGTAGCTCTCCTTCCTCCTCCGCTTCTTCTTTTTGTCTCCCTTGGAGATGTTCTTCTGGGCCTTTCCGGCCTTTTTGGCGGCTTTTCCACTTGTCTTTGGCGGCATGTTGCAGACAGACTCGATGGGCGCCACCTCCGTCGATTCGTTTTTAAGAAAGGACGGTTGATATCAGACGGACCAATGGCGCTTCGAGACGTGTCTCCCGGACGCTCTCATTCGCGGCGATTCAATACTACTTAACAAAACCACCAAACTGGCTGGCAAAAATTTGTGTTTTCACGTTGTATCGATAGCAAGAGATCATCATGTCTGGACGCGGAAAGGGAGGAAAAGTGAAGGGAAAGAGCAAGTCTCGCTCCAGCCGAGCCGGACTTCAGTTCCCCGTCGGCAGAATCCACCGACTTTTGCGAAAGGGCAATTATGCCGAACGTGTCGGTGCCGGTGCACCGGTTTACCTGGCCGCCGTCATGGAATATTTGGCAGCCGAAGTCTTGGAGTTGGCCGGCAATGCTGCTCGCGATAACAAGAAGACCAGGATCATCCCCCGTCACTTGCAGTTGGCCATCAGAAACGACGAGGAGTTGAACAAGCTCCTTTCTGGGGTCACGATCGCCCAGGGTGGCGTGCTGCCCAACATCCAGGCGGTCCTTCTTCCCAAGAAAACCGAGAAGAAAGCTTAAGCTGACACCCTACCCCCTCAGCTTCTAGCAAATCGGCCCTTGTAAGGGCCACCAATTACCTTAGGAAAGGGTCATTGTCTACTCCATTTTTTTAAGTTTTCAAGTTTGAAGTCTGTAGTCTAATCAGGACTGACAATCCATGTAACTTGGCATGCAAATCCTGTGTTGATTCAATGTTTTTTGCCTATTTCCGATAATGTCAGAGAATAGTGGCTTACCTGTACGTATACATCTTGTAAATTTTGATAGCATAGAGATTATGACGTGTGTTTTGTTTTCGGTGGAGTCAAGCTGCACTGAAAATAATAATAATAAAAAATATATATATATGTTCGCCTGAGTTATATTAATTGATGTTATAATTTGACAGAAGCAATCTGAATTTCACATAAATTTCTTTTGCTTTGCTAAACGACGAACGAAGGGTGGGTAGTCATCTAGCGAATGCTGAGAGTCCTCGCGTGAATATTTTTTGTTGAATTCTCAATTATTTCAATCATTCTTATGTCATTATGAACTCGAGACGAGAGAAATCGTTCGAATCGAGGCTGGGATCAGGGGGTAAGGTTCGGGGAAAGTTGAAAGCTGACATTTCCTTCCTCAAAGAAAAGATTTGTGGCCCTTAGAAGGGCCGATTTTTCAAGATGGAGGACAGGCAAACTAGAGCCCTTAACCTCCGAAACCGTACAAGGTTCTGCCTTGACGTTTGAGTGCGTACACGACGTCCATGGCGGTTACGGTTTTCCTCTTGGCGTGCTCCGTGTAGGTGACGGCATCGCGGATAACGTTCTCCAAGAACACCTTGAGGACGCCGCGTGTCTCTTCGTAGATGAGACCGGAGATTCGCTTCACACCTCCTCGCCGGGCAAGACGGCGGATGGCGGGCTTGGTGATACCCTGGATGTTGTCTCGGAGAACTTTACGGTGGCGCTTGGCACCTCCTTTGCCGAGTCCCTTTCCTCCTTTACCTCTGCCTGTCATTTCTGCAGTGCACGTACGTGGATTCGAAAGAATGAGAATGAAGCCTTCCCTTTTTTTTTTTTTTTTTTTTTTTTTTTTTTTTTTTTTTCTTTTGACCTTTAACATAGGTCGGAACATCTGCAAGATTGAACCTGCTTCTTGACTGATAGTATCATTAACAGGTATCGATATTGAACTTTATTAACAAAATGTGGGGGGTTTTCATCATCATTTGATTGTTTCTCCGCAACTGTCGCAGGAGAGTACATATCTTGTGTTCCCAATAACCAAAATGTATAAGACATTAAACAAGACAAAACAGGACAACATTGTGGGCCTCATGGCACCATTTCGTCGGCGAGTTTAGCAAGAACTCGTCGGCGTGTCGAAGCATCCGGTGCGGAGCGGATTTGTTGCAATCCCTGGAGTAATTGCAACAAGCCAGGAATCACGTCTGGTTTCGCCAGCTCTTGGAGAAGTTCCAGTAGCGACGTATGGTAAGATGTCGAACATGCAGCTGGGCGTGGAGCCGGTCGAGGCGCTTGAGGACGTCGGTCTCTCTGGCTGGCTGCGGGCTTCTGATTGGTCGAACTTGTATTGGATCGAGGACGGTAGTCACGAGCGGGAGTCGTCACTGGTACATCCTGTCGAATAGGTCTGGGAACGACCTGACGTTTGGAGTCCGATTGGGCCCGTCGTTCGTTCTTAACTTTTTGGAATAGGGAACAACCCCTATAACTTGCATAATGTGCCAGTCCGCAATTTACGCATCTGGGCAATATCTGTGGGTCCTTATTTGGGCAATCGGAAAATCGATGTGGCCCCGCACACTTGACGCAGCGGGGGTTTGTAAAACAGTGCCGCTGCCCATGCCCCACCCTTTGGCAAGCATGGCATTGCAAAATCTGTTTGGAGTGGTACTTTTCCACCCTCATCGTAAAGATGCCGAGTTCGACGAGCTTGAAGATCTCGTAGGACTTCGATATATTTGGCATGACGACTAGTAATAGTGGTAACGGTCGTCTGGACGGCTTGGGAACAGGAATACGCTGTTCCTCAACAATGGCGCGTTGAGTGCGTCGAATGGGGGCCTTCAAACGACTGCAACTATGGATTGTAAATCCATGTTCGTCTGTCAAAAATTTCGCAACTGAATCGGGATGGAGGTCTTCCGGAAGGAAACGAAGGACGACTTTCAACTTCTCAGCAGCTGAGGAGCCGTAAGCGTATCCTATTTTTTGACTGTCGAGGTATTCCCGTATTTTGGTAAAAACTCGCTGGTCGTGAGAGGTGATTCTGCAGCCACCTCGGGTGTAGATAAAGCTAACTTGGCCATTCACCACGTTGAAAATGGAGTTAGCTATTGCATAACTCTTCGTATTAAAGATAGTGATGCAAGGTGGCTTGCGGGTCTTGCTGCTTGGCTGGCTGTTAAGCTGCGACTCAGACTGGTCGCCGTCAGATTCTCCGGTGGTAGAGCTCTCATCATCTACTTCTTCGTTTTCGGGACGTTTCGAACGAGGTCTCTTCTTTGGATTCCCCGTTGCCATGACAGGGGAATATCCGAAGCGAACGTGTCTTCCCTCTACCTCTGCTAGGCTGTGGAGCTCATTTCTGCAGTGCACGTACGTGGATTCGAAAGATGAGAATGAAGCCTTCCCGGCGAGCCGGCTCAGTTTTGTACGCCTTCGACAGAGGGGGGCAGAATGGCGGGAGCCAATGGGAAATCCGCTTTTCGGTTTGATTTCACGAATCAGGAGCATGCACGGCACCTTTCAGGGCAAAGCATATAAAGGCATGATTTTTGGTTGGCGCGATTGTTTGAGACGCCGAGGGACTGGTGGCTCCGAGCGCCGGCGTTGGACATGCTCTCTATCTAAATTTGGGGAAGGACCTTTCGGCACAGCAGCAATGCATAGAGAACATGACTGAATCCAGTACCAGACAGCAGGCAGCGAGAACACCGAGATTCCAGGATGGGAGGCAGCAGTCGGCGGAAATCGGCGGCAGTCAAGCATCGTGGAACTTCGGCGGCCCCATTGTCTAACTTTTTGGCGGGAAGGGGGGGGGGCGCGTGCGTGGATCCTAACGGTGACAACTAAGCGCACAGCCCAATTCAAAATTACACGTACCCCGGACGTACGTTCTCGTTCGCCTGCCGGACGAGAGGGCTCTGAAGCTCCAATCTCCCTCGGGGAAAGTGCCGGTCGCCGGCTTCCCAGTTGCAACAAGCTTGGTACGAAAAATCTCCGACTCTCTGATACCGAGGTATTTCCTTTTCAGGATTGCCAAAGTGAAGAGAAACTTAGCGAAAGAACGATTTGTCCATCGAAATTGTCAGAAAGTGCAGGATGTCCTTCTTAGGGCTGAAAGCACTCGTCGCTCAACGGCAAAAACGGCCCTTCTAAGGACCAAAAAGCCGAAATCTCCGATGTTCCTTAGGGAAAAAGAAAAAAAACGGGACCAAGTGCAACTGACGATAGAGTTTTTCCCCCTCCTTCTCAGGAGGGGGGATATCTCGAAAAACTCGTAGCCGAAAACTCAACCGGGGGAGAAAGGAGTGCGTGGACCTGGGCAAAGAAGCGGATGCGGAGGAAAAGGACAGCGGACAGTAAAGGCAGATCAAAACCGACCGGGTTGGTGGCCCTCAGAAGGGCCTTTCCACCCAAAGTCTGTCGGGGAGTAGTGACCCCCGGCAGCACCCCCCCGACTGCTGTGCGCTCTCGGGCGTAGGGGACCATGTGTTCTTTCGCGTCATCGGTTTTGCCGTTTCCCCGGTGATAATTACCCCGACTCGGAAATGGACCTAAGGGGTATAGGAAGGCACATGGGCACAAAGGTGGTTCCCCCGTAGCAGCAGTCACCCACACTGCAATGACGTAAGCTCTGGGTGTGGTTATTACCGATACCCCGCAAGGGGACAGATTTCAGACCGGCCTCGGCCGTCGGACTGGTCCTACGAGAAGTCACTCGCCCCTAAGGCAATGAAAAGCCAATGCTGTCTTAAATCCCGATCCGAAGCAAAAGTAACAATGCCCGGAGAAACAGACGAGTTCTCTCTAACGGACAGACACCCCAAGCAACGACTTCTCCTCTCTTTCACGCAGACGTCTTTGGCAGTTAACTTCCGATGCGGCTTTTTTCGGCTTTAATTCAAAATTCATTTTCGATGTTTGTTTCAAATAAGGTTGTAAGTCGGAATGAGTAGGTCCAACTAACACACAGATTTGCAGAGAGCCTTCGGGCTTTACCTACCTGCCCTTCCAAATTCCCGACTCCATCCTCCCCGTAAGGATAGGAACCAATAGGGTGTGTGTTTTTTTGCCCCCCTTCAACGTGGGTTTTTTTCACACACCAGTATCTAGATGAAGCTGTTATTCCAAGACATCCGAGGTTTTGTCTGCTTGCAGAATTTTATCCTCGGGAGCTTCCCTTCTATTTCTCTTTTTTGTCTCTTGTAGTTTTTTCTGTCTGTCTAATTTTCGCCGTCTGGTAAAAATCCTCTTTCCATAGGGTTGAAACCAGATTTAGTTAAAGTATTCGATGTCCCACGTAGGTAGATTTGCATACTAGTGCATGCCTGCATGGAATGGAGGTTTCCCCGAGGGAGAAATCCGGCTGGACTGGATCTATCCCGAAGGGAAGATTGTACCTAGGCAAAAGACCGAACATGAGGCTATAATGTGCTTGGAGAGTGCATTAGTGTTTCAGGCGAGGTCTGCGCCTTTCGGTATGGTTGCCGGTTGACTTAGGTCGGGCACCACTCACCCCCGCGAGCTCCTTTGGGGGCGGGTTTTTTTCCTTCTTTCTTTTTTTTTTTTTTTTTTTTTTTTTTTTTTTTTTTTTTGCGCGATTGTTTGAAACGGAAACGCTTAGGACAAGCACGCGACAATGGCCCGGACTAAGCAAACTGCACGAAAATCCACCGGAGGCAAGGCCCCAAGGAAGCAGCTCGCCACAAAGGCAGCTAGGAAGAGCGCTCCCGCCACCGGAGGAGTGAAGAAGCCCCATAGGTACAGGCCAGGTACCGTGGCTCTTCGAGAAATCCGTCGCTACCAGAAGAGCACCGAGTTGCTCATCAGGAAGCTTCCTTTCCAGCGTCTCGTCCGCGAGATCGCTCAAGATTTCAAGACCGACTTGCGCTTCCAGAGTTCCGCAGTCATGGCTCTCCAGGAGGCCAGCGAGGCTTACCTCGTCGGTCTCTTCGAAGATACCAACTTGTGTGCCATCCACGCTAAGCGTGTCACTATCATGCCAAAGGACATCCAGCTCGCCCGCCGCATTCGTGGAGAGCGTGCTTAAGCGCATTCCGCTGCCCTTGGCAAACAATCGGTCCTTTTGAGGACCACAAATCCTACTTGGAAAGTACGTTTTGGTCGTATCTCTCTTTATTTTTTATTATTATTGTCAATTCCATCCCTATCCTCGCGTTTATCCAAAAGTTATTTAAAATAATAATGCCGAAGCAATTGGGCGATATTTCATGAATATTCAGTTTTAATAATAAAGCTCTCGCTAAATCTTTAAATCTAATATCTTACTCGCAGTTCATTTCATAGAATCGATGGAAACGAAGTCAAACAAATTATGACGACATAATGTGACTAGTGTATTGCTTTCATTTTTTTAAAAAAGAAAATGCATGGATGGAAGGGAAAGGATGACACCGTGTCCGATGAAAGGAAAGGTTATAAGATTGAGTGATCGTGCAAATTCGCTCCTTCCAGGAGAATTTTGATGGTCCTCAGAAGGACCTTTTTATGGGGAACACTTGCGTGCTCAACCATTTTACTTCTTTTTTGGTGCAGCCTTCTTTGCTGCCTTGGGCTTGGCAGCCTTCTTTGGCTTTGGCGCCTTTGGTTTCTTGGGCGTCTTTGCCTTTTTCACTTTCGATGGAGACTTCTTTGGCTTTGCAACAGGTGCCTTCTTCTTTTCGCCGGTCTTCTTTGGTCGCTTGGCCGGGGCAGCTTTCTTTGCCGGTTTCTTCTCCTTGGGAGCCGAGCGTTTGGTCTTGGAAACAGCCCCGCTTTCCGGTTTCTCCTTCAGCGACGAAGCGCTGAGTTTGAAAGATCCGGAGGCACCCTTTCCTTTGGTTTGCACCAAAGAACCTGATGCCACGGCGCTCCTCAGGTACTTCTTGATGAAGGGCGCGAGCTTCTCGGCGTCGACCTTGTAGTTCTGGGTGATGTACTTCTTGATGGCCTGCAGGGAAGAGCCTCCGCGCTCCTTCAAGTTCTTGATAGCGTTGTTCACCATCTCGGATGTCCTGGGATGGGAAGGAGCCGTTCTCGGCTTTTTCGCCTTCGAGGACTTCTTGGGCGAAGCCGCCGTCGGGGCTGAGGGAGCTGATGCCGTATCTGCCATATCTACGCTCTTTTCGGAACGAAAATGAATCCCCGCGCCGAGGTTTCGACCCCCTTTTCTCTCGGAGCGCGGACCGGAGCGAGAGCAGCTCTCAGGCGGGCCGAAGCAAACTGAAGTTTGTAGTTGCCACAACGGTAAGTGTGTTTCCTCCTCTTTCCAAGATTAATTTTTTCAGTGCTGAGCTAGAGAGCACCAGCATCCCTCGTTGTTGGGTACGTTCCGGAAACTTTGAAGTAGCCGTGAAGTGCCGCAGTCCGTCCCCACGACTTCCACGTTCCTCGCTTCCTTCGTGTCAAACTCACCGTAGGTGTACGCGCGACCTCCATATGCCCGTGATTTCCTTAGTTTTCTCTGAGAAAAGGTAGAAGGTGCGTCGGTTGCACGGAGGAGATGGAAGTTCAATCCTTCCCCTATTCTCTTGCTGAGAATCAGGTGCCTTGAGCATACGACAGGCCTCTCAAGCCAATCTCCGAAGTAGCGTGTGTCGCACACGCCTGTGTTTGAACGAAGCTGGCCTACTTCCAATGTATAGCCTTTAATTTCGTTTATAGGCGAAAATCTATCGCATGAGGACTGTGGTTCGATTCGAAAGCAGCCATTTGCACCGAAAGTTAGCGCGGCCCTTCCTGCTCTCCGCCGATAAATAATAATAATGTAATAGTTTGTGTCGAGGTGCCCGTTGCCTACTTTGGTTTGTGGGAATAGCGCGTATTCGAGAACTCGATGAAGTTGTCCGAAGATAGCACAAAAATAGGAAATAGCTAGGCTGGAGAGTATATATATATATATATATATATATATATAACTACGCACTGGTAATGATCAGGCTGGAAAGTTCATACGAACTAACCGAGCCCAATCACTTTTTCGTTGTTAGGTCCTGGGTATATAGTGTGGAATCAAAAAGGTTGGTCATGAGATTCACTTTTATTCACTGCACTAAATTTTCTTCTTCTCTATCTTGTAGCTTTTATGTTCACACATCTCTGGAAGGGTGTTAAAGCACATTTCTCACTATGACTACAATGAAATGTATAATTATTTGTTATGTTTCTTCTACACGTTCTTGGCAGTGCCCACGAGACGAGACATTTCCCCGAAAACGAGAAGTTGGACTATATGTACCTTACCGAAAGCAGTATCTTTCGCCAACGGCCATACCACGCTGAATATACCGGTTCTCGTCCGATCACCGAAGTCAAGCAGCGTCGGGCCTGGTCAGTACTTGGATGGGTGACCGCCTGGGAACACCAGGTGCTGTTGGCATCCTTTTTCTTTTTCAAGGTTCATAGTGGCCTTTTATTTGTGAATTGAAGCCAATCAATCACCGACAGTTTTTGCAGAATCGCTTTTTTTTTTTTTTTTTTTTTTTTTTCAATATACCTGTCATCAAATAATAATAATAATATAAGTGAAGAATGTATATTAGTATATATGAATATCGGGGAAGGCGACTTTCTTCTGTTTTTTGGGGCTTGCGGGGTTGCAGGGTGCGTTCTTATTACCGGCGGCCGCCATAATCCCGGCGGGGAGCGAGCGCTCCCCTGCCCGGCGGATCCGCCGCGTCGCTCCCCGAAGAGCCCGGCGTTGGTAGTTTTCGGCGAGGATACGTGCCGGCGGTTGCAGGGAGTGTGTTTTTTTTGGGCGTTTTTATTTTTTTGCAAAATGCCATCGCCGTGGAAGGAGGCGTTCGCTAAAGGGATAGTCCCGGCCCGGCAACCCTGATCCGTTGGCAATTTCGCCCGAAACGCACCGGGGCGGGGGGGGGGGGTGTGCACACGCAGAATAAAGAATTGGAAATGTCGCATACTCGTTGGCGAGGACACGTAAACCGAGGTTCTGTTTCAACCGATGCATGTCAAATCTCGCGTCTTTTCCCTTCGGAAAGGGAATGCTCGATCAGTGCAGTGATGTGAAAGTGTCCCCGCTAGTGGACAATTTAGCAGAAGGCAAGTGGGGAAGGTCCTGGTCGGAACGGTTACTTTTGGCAGCAAACGGTTACGAAACTGTTACTTTTGTCAGTAAACTGTTACAAAACGGTTACTTTTGTCAGTAAACTGTTACAAAACGGTTACTTTTGGCAGTAAACTGTTACGAAACGGTTACTTTTGGCAGTAAACGGTTACGAAACTGTTAGTTTTAGCAGGGAACGGTTACAAAACCGTTACTTTTGGCAGCAGACGGTTACGAAATCGTTACTTTTGGCAGCAGACCGTTACATAACCGTTACTTTTTGCAGCAAACGAATTAACGATAAAATGACCATTCGGTATTTCTCGACTGGTCGGGAGTCGGGAAGTCATTTCCCGAAGTCGGGATCGGGACAGGATCCCCCCCCCGGTCCCGACTTTTCGGGATCCCGCACACCCCTAATATTAATGCATAGGATGGAATGAACATTTTTTTTTGCCATGTCAACGTAACCTAACCTCCCAGAGGATCTGGGTTCAGACGAACGCGAGACAAATTCCTGGAAAAAGGACCTTGCGTAAGACAACTTTGGTTCCTCTTCAAAAATTCGCGTACACTTTCGTTGTGTAGTCAGCATGTAATGATACCGAATGGAGGCATGTAGGCGTTCGAACCCCACCCCTAACTGAACAAAAAAATGCTAATCTTCCGGGATCGTAAGTTGAAGTTCCACCCCCCCCCCCCCCCGATGCCGCCGCCCTCTGGAAACAACGTTCAGATCAATTCTTGGAGTAACCGATTTCAAATGCAACGGTTCCCGCCAAATGTCACACTTCGTTGAGCGTACCAGTTCTCACCCTTTCATAGAAGTTAAGTGAGCCCTTTTAGTGCAAATTATGAATGTGACTGCCAAACTCTTCCTTTTTCCCTGCTCGTGGAGAAAACTGAAAGTAATTTTGAAAGTAAAATGAAGGAAAACACGAAAAATGAAATAAAATCACGACCTAACAAAACCTAACCTAATGTAACCCAACCGAGTATATGCAGATATTAATCTGTGTGTACCTTTCACTGCCATACTCTAGTAACAAACGTACAATTGTGAAATAGAAACCTGAAAGTTATTTTTGTTAAATATACAAGTTTATTTTATGTGTTCATCCAAAATAATAATGCGCCGAATCAATAATTGTTCCAAGTCTTAGGTTATTTTTTTGCAGTGGCATTTTGTCCAAATGTAACTCTAAAAGTCCTATTCAGCAAAAGAAACTAAAAAATTTGGAAATTTAGCCTATTTTTGTAAATTACGTGCTGGTTAAGGTCGTACCTTAAAAGCATTTTTTTTTTATATATACGTAAGGTCAAAAATCTTCTCGCTTGCAGGCTGAGATATCGTTAGGTTATGTAAGTGTACGTTTCGGAGGGGTGGTAGACAAGTTCGTCCAATTCCAAGATTCAATTTTTGGCCCTAAAAAGGGCCTTTTTCGGCAAGGTAATTATTTCCTTGAGTTTACTTTGAGCTGGTGTACTTAGTCACGGCCTTGGTGCCTTCACTGACGGCGTGCTTGGCCAGTTCACCGGGGAGGAGCAGCCGAACGGCCGTCTGGATCTCCCTGCTGGTGATGGTCGATCGCTTGTTGTAATGAGCGAGCCTGGAAGCTTCGGCGGCAATGCGCTCGAAGATGTCGTTGACGAAGCTGTTCATGATGCTCATCGCCTTGCTGGAGATGCCGGTGTCAGGGTGAACTTGCTTCAACACCTTGTAGATGTAAATTGCGTAGCTCTCCTTCCTCCTCCGCTTCTTCTTTTTGTCTCCCTTGGAGATGTTCTTCTGGGCCTTTCCGGCCTTTTTGGCGGCTTTTCCACTTGTCTTTGGCGGCATGTTGCAGACAGACTCGATGGGCGCCACCTCCGTCGATTCGTTTTTAAGAAAGGACGGTTGATATCAGACGGACCAATGGCGCTTCGAGACGTGTCTCCCGGACGCTCTCATTCGCGGCGATTCAATACTACTTAACAAAACCACCAAACTGGCTGGCAAAAATTTGTGTTTTCACGTTGTATCGATAGCAAGAGATCATCATGTCTGGACGCGGAAAGGGAGGAAAAGTGAAGGGAAAGAGCAAGTCTCGCTCCAGCCGAGCCGGACTTCAGTTCCCCGTCGGCAGAATCCACCGACTTTTGCGAAAGGGCAATTATGCCGAACGTGTCGGTGCCGGTGCACCGGTTTACCTGGCCGCCGTCATGGAATATTTGGCAGCCGAAGTCTTGGAGTTGGCCGGCAATGCTGCTCGCGATAACAAGAAGACCAGGATCATCCCCCGTCACTTGCAGTTGGCCATCAGAAACGACGAGGAGTTGAACAAGCTCCTTTCTGGGGTCACGATCGCCCAGGGTGGCGTGCTGCCCAACATCCAGGCGGTCCTTCTTCCCAAGAAAACCGAGAAGAAAGCTTAAGCTGACACCCTACCCCCTCAGCTTCTAGCAAATCGGCCCTTGTAAGGGCCACCAATTACCTTAGGAAAGGGTCATTGTCTACTCCATTTTTTTAAGTTTTCAAGTTTGAAGTCTGTAGTCTAATCAGGACTGACAATCCATGTAACTTGGCATGCAAATCCTGTGTTGATTCAATGTTTTTTGCCTATTTCCGATAATGTCAGAGAATAGTGGCTTACCTGTACGTATACATCTTGTAAATTTTGATAGCATAGAGATTATGACGTGTGTTTTGTTTTCGGTGGAGTCAAGCTGCACTGAAAATAATAATAATAAAAAATATATATATATGTTCGCCTGAGTTATATTAATTGATGTTATAATTTGACAGAAGCAATCTGAATTTCACATAAATTTCTTTTGCTTTGCTAAACGACGAACGAAGGGTGGGTAGTCATCTAGCGAATGCTGAGAGTCCTCGCGTGAATATTTTTTGTTGAATTCTCAATTATTTCAATCATTCTTATGTCATTATGAACTCGAGACGAGAGAAATCGTTCGAATCGAGGCTGGGATCAGGGGGTAAGGTTCGGGGAAAGTTGAAAGCTGACATTTCCTTCCTCAAAGAAAAGATTTGTGGCCCTTAGAAGGGCCGATTTTTCAAGATGGAGGACAGGCAAACTAGAGCCCTTAACCTCCGAAACCGTACAAGGTTCTGCCTTGACGTTTGAGTGCGTACACGACGTCCATGGCGGTTACGGTTTTCCTCTTGGCGTGCTCCGTGTAGGTGACGGCATCGCGGATAACGTTCTCCAAGAACACCTTGAGGACGCCGCGTGTCTCTTCGTAGATGAGACCGGAGATTCGCTTCACACCTCCTCGCCGGGCAAGACGGCGGATGGCGGGCTTGGTGATACCCTGGATGTTGTCTCGGAGAACTTTACGGTGGCGCTTGGCACCTCCTTTGCCGAGTCCCTTTCCTCCTTTACCTCTGCCTGTCATTTCTGCAGTGCACGTACGTGGATTCGAAAGATGAGAATGAAGCCTTCCCGGCGAGCCGGCTCAGTTTTGTACGCCTTCGACAGAGGGGGGCAGAATGGCGGGAGCCAATGGGAAATCCGCTTTTCGGTTTGATTTCACGAATCAGGAGCATGCACGGCACCTTTCAGGGCAAAGCATATAAAGGCATGATTTTTGGTTGGCGCGACCTCTGTCCATAGGGACCTAGAATCGGATACCTCACGGTGCTAACGAGATTCTAGAGGAGAAGAAGAAGAAGGAGAAAAACATCGCGCCGGGCAGCAATCAGCGCCGGCGAGATGAGTGAAGCGCCAACCAATCCCAGACCTCCTCTCGCTGCCAGAGAGAAGAAAGAAAGACGATCGCTCAAGAACCCCTCTGATTCGACGACTCCCGCAGCCAATGCGGAGGGCCTAAGACCAGATGAATTACCACGTTCTGATTGGCCAGAACAAGTTGCTTTTGATTTGACGAACCGTAGTATAAATACTGGTGAAGTGACCAATCACAGACGTCTATCCGACCCAAGAGGACTTAAAAACAAACGATCGGAAATACAGTTTTCTGATTCGGTCATCCACATAACCAATACTGTGGACCCAAACCAAGATGAGAACCAATCAGGAAGGAGGGGCACCCAATTCGTCCGTGATTGGGCGAACCAAACTACAAATACTCACAGCCTTCAACCCGAGCCAGGAAACGTACCAGAACCAGCGGTGCCGCAGCATCAGAATAAATCTAATTATACTGGAACCATCCCCAAAGCTCATACCAAGAAAAGGCAACGAATCAACTCAGGAAGGGTGACTAAAGCCTCCGCAACTAATATTGGTCCCCAACAACCATCACACCCCATGCAAATCCAACAAGCAACCCCACTACCCCCGGAAAAAGAAGAAAAATGGCAGACAACACCAAAACCACGTCCATCGTCCTCCCAGGGGGACCGCCCATCCCGGATCGAGACATCCAACATGTACGAAGCCTTGCAAAGAGGGGCAAAGTCAGATGATGATACTTCCGACACAGATGAAGAAGTAGAAGAAATGCAAACAGAAGCTAACGGAAATGCGACTCCAATGACGCATTTCCCGGCGATCTACGTATATGGCATCAAGACACCGCATCTGCTCGTCACAGAAGCATGTCAGGGGTTAAAGACACAACCACGAGTTCGAGTCACAGCATCGGGCATCCGCATTAATTGCAAAGAAGAAGAAGACTTCAATAAAGTGAAGCACAGACTATTGACCAACAAAATCCAGCATGCAATCGGCCCCCAAAGACAGGCCAAGCCATTGAAAGTGGTCCTACGCCTATTACCAATAGATATGAACCCTAATTATATCCACCAGCTCTTACAAGAAAAGCATTACTCTGTTATATCAGTGAGCCAATTAAAGAAGATGGACCAGAAGACAAACACCAGAAAACCTATGCCTCTTTACTTAGTAAACCTCAATCGAACATCCACTGCAGCAGATATCTACAAGGAGGAATTCCTCGACTACTATAGTATGATAGTAGAACCATATCGAACGAAAATAGTCTTACAATGCTACAATTGTCAAAGACTGGGCCATTCATCGAGCAACTGCCATGCCTTTTCAAGATGCGTCAAATGTCCAGGACAACATGATTCCAGGGAGTGCCCGAAAAAGGATCGCAGATTACCAGCCAAATGCGTAAATTGTGGAGGGGAGCACCCAGCGAACTTCAGAGGCTGCCGCATCTTCCAACCGGCAATGAGACCAACCACAGCAGACAATACCACCACCCAGACAAGAACGACACCTCAGCAAACCCAGTCAAGATTTGTTGGATCAGCATCCCAAGCAGCACCCTCGACCTCTGCCGCCAACACTACAAGCAACACGTACGCAGGACACGCTCTTCGGGCTACGCAGCTTTCCACAACGAGACCAACTCGGCAAACGCCTACTCCCACCTTAGGACAAGGCCTTCAATCTCTCATTGACTTAGCATCACAATGGAATTTGCAAAGAATATGGCAGCATGTCAGCAGAGGACTTCAACGGCTGGCAACTGCTTCATCAGGGGTGAATATGGTTTCGATATGTATCGAGACGCTTCTTAACATGCAGAACGATGGCTGCTTTTAGACATCGTAATTTCCTACGTCAAATTACACTTCTAGTAATGAATGTGGACGGCATCGAGCCCAGAACACTGGAACTCCACCAATTCATGAAAACCCATCAAATCGACATAGCTCTATTAAATGAGTCTCACCTAAAACCACATATAAACTGGAAACTAAACGATTACCGTCACTTCCGCCTGGACAGACAGGGGAGGAGAAAAGGAGGCCTGCTCATTGTATTAGGACGAGGAATTGCAGCTCTCCAGATTGCAACACCTCCATTAACATCTATCGAGGCCCTGGCAGTCAAAATCAAAACGCCTGCAATGGAGATCATCCTTATAGCAGCCTATCGTTCACCAACTACACCATTACAAGTGAACGATATACTCAGCCTGGAGGCAATGGGTCCAAACATTGTCCTTGGAGGGGATCTCAACGCCAAACATCCATCATGGCACTCAAGAATATCCAATGTAGCGGGCAACCAACTGTACGCCCTGTTGCCGGACACCGATTTCCATGCAATGGCTCCGCGGGAACCAACATTCTATCCCAGACAAGGCGGCTTACCAGATGTCCTGGATATACTTCTCTTGAAAGGAGTTGGTACCAGCACACCACCCTACGCTGTGATGGACTTGACATCAGACCATCTACCGGTAATAACTTCACTCGCACAAGGAATATATTGCCAGCGACTCAATGCAATCCAGAAATTACAGACAAACTGGAATGAATACAAACAACGTATTCATGAAGCAATTGACCCCCGGATCCAACTTCAGACTCCAGCAGATATAGACAGGGCAGTTTTAGAGTTCTCCAATACCATCACAAAAGTCTGGTATCAATCTACTACCTTCCTGAAAGATCCAGTGATCTCTGCGACCTCACCCATGCTTACCATCCTGCTCCACTTATCTCGATGGACTAGAAAACGCTGGCACCAATCACAGGCTCCGATTCATTTGGCAGACTGGCGAATGGCACAGCAGCATCTAAGAAATTACCTCATTCGAGATCGCATTGAACGATGGGACGAAAAGCTCAACCAACTCTCACCCATGGACTCCTCGTTCTGGACCTTGGCTAGATCATTACATACCAAGAAGACCCAACATGCACCAGTCTTCCGAACCGCCACAGCCGATATCCTGGAACCAGAAGACCAGCTGAATATCTTGGCAGACCATTTCACTAACACGTTCGTCCCTCACAGACAACTAAGGCATCTTGAAACGGAACGATTGGTACAAGAAGGGCTCCAGGAATTGAAACGCCTCCCAATGGGATTGGACGTTCGCCACATTACACCAAGAGAAGTCGCAGCGGCAGCAAAACTTCTGAAGTCAAAATCAGCACCAGGGCTGGATAAAATTCCCACGACAGCCCTTAAAAATCTTACCAGAAAAGGGACCGTTTATCTCGCCAGACTTTTCACCAGTATCCTTAAAACAGGCTACTATCCTCAAGATTGGAAACTCGCCAATATAATAGCAGTACCTAAACCCGGAAAAAACCCAGAAATTCCAACAAATTACAGACCTATAAGTTTATTGTCTCACCTAGCAAAACTTTTTGAAAGGGTCCTCCGTAAACGGCTGATGGAATTCTGCAAAGAGAACCACATCTTACCTAATCACCAATTCGGCTTTAGACCTAAACATGGTACTACGGAGCAACTACTCCGTGTAGTAGACAATACTACAGTTCAAATGGACAGGAAACAACGTGTCTTAGGTGTTTTCATGGACGTGCAAAAAGCCTTTGATAGTGTATGGCAACAGGGGCTATTATACAAACTATACTCCCTAAAATTCCCTATCAGTTACTGCAAAGTTATCGCAAGTTATCTATTTGAACGAAAATTTGTCCTCAGCTTTAACGCGAAAAGATCTGGACCAAGACCAGTACGTGCGGGAGTTCCACAAGGCTCCGTCCTGTCACCCATTCTTTATGCGATTTATACGGCGGACGTACCACAACCAAATAAAGGCTTAATCGCAACTTATGCTGACGACACAGCGATATTTACATGGGGCCGAAAACTGAAAACCAGTATAAAAGCAATGACGAAGTATCTCCAGACATTTGAGGATTGGGCTCGGAGATGGAAAATACAAATCAATCCCGACAAAAGCCAATCTATTGAATTTGGACTGGGTTCCACGACTACGAAAATACCGCTCCACATGTACCAGACAAAAATACCCAGTCACACAGCAGTGAAATACCTTGGTGTTACCTTAGATCGACACCTAACATTTGGACTACATACGGAGAACACAACACGAAAGGCCAAACAAAGACTTGGATTTCTATACCCAATCCTACGCTCACCTGTTCTTCAACTGCAAGCAAGGCTACATGTATATAAAATGATGATCAGGCCAATTTTAACGTATGCAGGACCGGCCTGGAAGCACATGGCTAATTCGCACCATAAAAAGTTACAGATAACTCAAAATAGAGCGTTAAGCATCATTGGAAGTTACCCAAGAGGAACAAGAATTACACAGTTGCATGATGACCTTGAATGCCCCCGCATCAATCACATAGTGGAGCAAGCAACCCAAAAACTATGGGCGAAAATCCCTACTCACGATAATCCACTCATTAGGAGTATAGGTACGATAAGACCCCGAAGGAATATTCTGAAACTTCCACGTCCCTGACCATATAAAACACAAAACAGACACAACCAAATGTTGTAAATACATACCAGAGATACAAATTGTAAACACTCCTAACACAAACCCATTATATTATATTGTAATATACTGAAATTCTGTAATGTACATTTAAATCATTCATGTAATTTTCTATATTTATGTTCTATGTATCGTATTGTATTGTAAATGTCGGGAACAAAAGAGATGTAACCTCCTTGCCACAGTTGCGGGAGGAATTTGAACAAACATGTAATATTGTAAATATTTGATTGAAAAAATGAAAAGAACGAGATTCCAGCTAAATAAAACTGATGCTGGGGCAGTAAAGCCCTGTAAAAATTAAAAAAAAAAAAAAAAAAAAAAAAAGTTGGCGCGATTGTTTGAAACGGAAACGCTTAGGACAAGCACGCGACAATGGCCCGGACTAAGCAAACTGCACGAAAATCCACCGGAGGCAAGGCCCCAAGGAAGCAGCTCGCCACAAAGGCAGCTAGGAAGAGCGCTCCCGCCACCGGAGGAGTGAAGAAGCCCCATAGGTACAGGCCAGGTACCGTGGCTCTTCGAGAAATCCGTCGCTACCAGAAGAGCACCGAGTTGCTCATCAGGAAGCTTCCTTTCCAGCGTCTCGTCCGCGAGATCGCTCAAGATTTCAAGACCGACTTGCGCTTCCAGAGTTCCGCAGTCATGGCTCTCCAGGAGGCCAGCGAGGCTTACCTCGTCGGTCTCTTCGAAGATACCAACTTGTGTGCCATCCACGCTAAGCGTGTCACTATCATGCCAAAGGACATCCAGCTCGCCCGCCGCATTCGTGGAGAGCGTGCTTAAGCGCATTCCGCTGCCCTTGGCAAACAATCGGTCCTTTTGAGGACCACAAATCCTACTTGGAAAGTACGTTTTGGTCGTATCTCTCTTTATTTTTTATTATTATTGTCAATTCCATCCCTATCCTCGCGTTTATCCAAAAGTTATTTAAAATAATAATGCCGAAGCAATTGGGCGATATTTCATGAATATTCAGTTTTAATAATAAAGCTCTCGCTAAATCTTTAAATCTAATATCTTACTCGCAGTTCATTTCATAGAATCGATGGAAACGAAGTCAAACAAATTATGACGACATAATGTGACTAGTGTATTGCTTTCATTTTTTTAAAAAAGAAAATGCATGGATGGAAGGGAAAGGATGACACCGTGTCCGATGAAAGGAAAGGTTATAAGATTGAGTGATCGTGCAAATTCGCTCCTTCCAGGAGAATTTTGATGGTCCTCAGAAGGACCTTTTTATGGGGAACACTTGCGTGCTCAACCATTTTACTTCTTTTTTGGTGCAGCCTTCTTTGCTGCCTTGGGCTTGGCAGCCTTCTTTGGCTTTGGCGCCTTTGGTTTCTTGGGCGTCTTTGCCTTTTTCACTTTCGATGGAGACTTCTTTGGCTTTGCAACAGGTGCCTTCTTCTTTTCGCCGGTCTTCTTTGGTCGCTTGGCCGGGGCAGCTTTCTTTGCCGGTTTCTTCTCCTTGGGAGCCGAGCGTTTGGTCTTGGAAACAGCCCCGCTTTCCGGTTTCTCCTTCAGCGACGAAGCGCTGAGTTTGAAAGATCCGGAGGCACCCTTTCCTTTGGTTTGCACCAAAGAACCTGATGCCACGGCGCTCCTCAGGTACTTCTTGATGAAGGGCGCGAGCTTCTCGGCGTCGACCTTGTAGTTCTGGGTGATGTACTTCTTGATGGCCTGCAGGGAAGAGCCTCCGCGCTCCTTCAAGTTCTTGATAGCGTTGTTCACCATCTCGGATGTCCTGGGATGGGAAGGAGCCGTTCTCGGCTTTTTCGCCTTCGAGGACTTCTTGGGCGAAGCCGCCGTCGGGGCTGAGGGAGCTGATGCCGTATCTGCCATATCTACGCTCTTTTCGGAACGAAAATGAATCCCCGCGCCGAGGTTTCGACCCCCTTTTCTCTCGGAGCGCGGACCGGAGCGAGAGCAGCTCTCAGGCGGGCCGAAGCAAACTGAAGTTTGTAGTTGCCACAACGGTAAGTGTGTTTCCTCCTCTTTCCAAGATTAATTTTTTCAGTGCTGAGCTAGAGAGCACCAGCATCCCTCGTTGTTGGGTACGTTCCGGAAACTTTGAAGTAGCCGTGAAGTGCCGCAGTCCGTCCCCACGACTTCCACGTTCCTCGCTTCCTTCGTGTCAAACTCACCGTAGGTGTACGCGCGACCTCCATATGCCCGTGATTTCCTTAGTTTTCTCTGAGAAAAGGTAGAAGGTGCGTCGGTTGCACGGAGGAGATGGAAGTTCAATCCTTCCCCTATTCTCTTGCTGAGAATCAGGTGCCTTGAGCATACGACAGGCCTCTCAAGCCAATCTCCGAAGTAGCGTGTGTCGCACACGCCTGTGTTTGAACGAAGCTGGCCTACTTCCAATGTATAGCCTTTAATTTCGTTTATAGGCGAAAATCTATCGCATGAGGACTGTGGTTCGATTCGAAAGCAGCCATTTGCACCGAAAGTTAGCGCGGCCCTTCCTGCTCTCCGCCGATAAATAATAATAATGTAATAGTTTGTGTCGAGGTGCCCGTTGCCTACTTTGGTTTGTGGGAATAGCGCGTATTCGAGAACTCGATGAAGTTGTCCGAAGATAGCACAAAAATAGGAAATAGCTAGGCTGGAGAGTATATATATATATATATATATATATATATATAACTACGCACTGGTAATGATCAGGCTGGAAAGTTCATACGAACTAACCGAGCCCAATCACTTTTTCGTTGTTAGGTCCTGGGTATATAGTGTGGAATCAAAAAGGTTGGTCATGAGATTCACTTTTATTCACTGCACTAAATTTTCTTCTTCTCTATCTTGTAGCTTTTATGTTCACACATCTCTGGAAGGGTGTTAAAGCACATTTCTCACTATGACTACAATGAAATGTATAATTATTTGTTATGTTTCTTCTACACGTTCTTGGCAGTGCCCACGAGACGAGACATTTCCCCGAAAACGAGAAGTTGGACTATATGTACCTTACCGAAAGCAGTATCTTTCGCCAACGGCCATACCACGCTGAATATACCGGTTCTCGTCCGATCACCGAAGTCAAGCAGCGTCGGGCCTGGTCAGTACTTGGATGGGTGACCGCCTGGGAACACCAGGTGCTGTTGGCATCCTTTTTCTTTTTCAAGGTTCATAGTGGCCTTTTATTTGTGAATTGAAGCCAATCAATCACCGACAGTTTTTGCAGAATCGCTTTTTTTTTTTTTTTTTTTTTTTTTTCAATATACCTGTCATCAAATAATAATAATAATATAAGTGAAGAATGTATATTAGTATATATGAATATCGGGGAAGGCGACTTTCTTCTGTTTTTTGGGGCTTGCGGGGTTGCAGGGTGCGTTCTTATTACCGGCGGCCGCCATAATCCCGGCGGGGAGCGAGCGCTCCCCTGCCCGGCGGATCCGCCGCGTCGCTCCCCGAAGAGCCCGGCGTTGGTAGTTTTCGGCGAGGATACGTGCCGGCGGTTGCAGGGAGTGTGTTTTTTTTGGGCGTTTTTATTTTTTTGCAAAATGCCATCGCCGTGGAAGGAGGCGTTCGCTAAAGGGATAGTCCCGGCCCGGCAACCCTGATCCGTTGGCAATTTCGCCCGAAACGCACCGGGGCGGGGGGGGGGGGGGGTGTGCACACGCAGAATAAAGAATTGGAAATGTCGCATACTCGTTGGCGAGGACACGTAAACCGAGGTTCTGTTTCAACCGATGCATGTCAAATCTCGCGTCTTTTCCCTTCGGAAAGGGAATGCTCGATCAGTGCAGTGATGTGAAAGTGTCCCCGCTAGTGGACAATTTAGCAGAAGGCAAGTGGGGAAGGTCCTGGTCGGAACGGTTACTTTTGGCAGCAAACGGTTACGAAACTGTTACTTTTGTCAGTAAACTGTTACAAAACGGTTACTTTTGTCAGTAAACTGTTACAAAACGGTTACTTTTGGCAGTAAACTGTTACGAAACGGTTACTTTTGGCAGTAAACGGTTACGAAACTGTTAGTTTTAGCAGGGAACGGTTACAAAACCGTTACTTTTGGCAGCAGACGGTTACGAAATCGTTACTTTTGGCAGCAGACCGTTACATAACCGTTACTTTTTGCAGCAAACGAATTAACGATAAAATGACCATTCGGTATTTCTCGACTGGTCGGGAGTCGGGAAGTCATTTCCCGAAGTCGGGATCGGGACAGGATCCCCCCCCCGGTCCCGACTTTTCGGGATCCCGCACACCCCTAATATTAATGCATAGGATGGAATGAACATTTTTTTTTGCCATGTCAACGTAACCTAACCTCCCAGAGGATCTGGGTTCAGACGAACGCGAGACAAATTCCTGGAAAAAGGACCTTGCGTAAGACAACTTTGGTTCCTCTTCAAAAATTCGCGTACACTTTCGTTGTGTAGTCAGCATGTAATGATACCGAATGGAGGCATGTAGGCGTTCGAACCCCACCCCTAACTGAACAAAAAAATGCTAATCTTCCGGGATCGTAAGTTGAAGTTCCACCCCCCCCCCCCCCCCGATGCCGCCGCCCTCTGGAAACAACGTTCAGATCAATTCTTGGAGTAACCGATTTCAAATGCAACGGTTCCCGCCAAATGTCACACTTCGTTGAGCGTACCAGTTCTCACCCTTTCATAGAAGTTAAGTGAGCCCTTTTAGTGCAAATTATGAATGTGACTGCCAAACTCTTCCTTTTTCCCTGCTCGTGGAGAAAACTGAAAGTAATTTTGAAAGTAAAATGAAGGAAAACACGAAAAATGAAATAAAATCACGACCTAACAAAACCTAACCTAATGTAACCCAACCGAGTATATGCAGATATTAATCTGTGTGTACCTTTCACTGCCATACTCTAGTAACAAACGTACAATTGTGAAATAGAAACCTGAAAGTTATTTTTGTTAAATATACAAGTTTATTTTATGTGATCATCCAAAATAATAATGCGCCGAATCAATAATTGTTCCAAGTCTTAGGTTATTTTTTTGCAGTGGCATTTTGTCCAAATGTAACTCTAAAAGTCCTATTCAGCAAAAGAAACTAAAAAATTTGGAAATTTAGCCTATTTTTGTAAATTACGTGCTGGTTAAGGTCGTACCTTAAAAGCATTTTTTTTTATATATACGTAAGGTCAAAAATCTTCTCGCTTGCAGGCTGAGATATCGTTAGGTTATGTAAGTGTACGTTTCGGAGGGGTGGTAGACAAGTTCGTCCAATTCCAAGATTCAATTTTTGGCCCTAAAAAGGGCCTTTTTCGGCAAGGTAATTATTTCCTTGAGTTTACTTTGAGCTGGTGTACTTAGTCACGGCCTTGGTGCCTTCACTGACGGCGTGCTTGGCCAGTTCACCGGGGAGGAGCAGCCGAACGGCCGTCTGGATCTCCCTGCTGGTGATGGTCGATCGCTTGTTGTAATGAGCGAGCCTGGAAGCTTCGGCGGCAATGCGCTCGAAGATGTCGTTGACGAAGCTGTTCATGATGCTCATCGCCTTGCTGGAGATGCCGGTGTCAGGGTGAACTTGCTTCAACACCTTGTAGATGTAAATTGCGTAGCTCTCCTTCCTCCTCCGCTTCTTCTTTTTGTCTCCCTTGGAGATGTTCTTCTGGGCCTTTCCGGCCTTTTTGGCGGCTTTTCCACTTGTCTTTGGCGGCATGTTGCAGACAGACTCGATGGGCGCCAAAAAAAAAAAAAAAAAAAAAAAAAAAGAAAGAAAGAAAAAAACCCCGCCCCCAAAGGAGCTCGCGGGGGTGAGTGGTGCCCGACCTAAGTCAACCGGCAACCATACCGAAAGGCGCAGACCTCGCCTGAAACACTAATGCACTCTCCAAGCACATTATAGCCTCATGTTCGGTCTTTTGCCTAGGTACAATCTTCCCTTCGGGATAGATCCAGTCCAGCCGGATTTCTCCCTCGGGGAAACCTCCATTCCATGCAGGCATGCACTAGTATGCAAATCTACCTACGTGGGACATCGAATACTTTAACTAAATCTGGTTTCAACCCTATGGAAAGAGGATTTTTACCAGACGGCGAAAATTAGACAGACAGAAAAAACTACAAGAGACAAAAAGAGAAATAGAAGGGAAGCTCCCGAGGATAAAATTCTGCAAGCAGACAAAACCTCGGATGTCTTGGAATAACAGCTTCATCTAGATACTGGTGTGTGAAAAAAACCCACGTTGAAGGGGGGCTAAAAAACACACACCCTATTGGTTCCTATCCTTACGGGGAGGATGGAGTCGGGAATTTGGAAGGGCAGGTAGGTAAAGCCCGAAGGCTCTCTGCAAATCTGTGTGTTAGTTGGACCTACTCATTCCGACTTACAACCTTATTTGAAACAAACATCGAAAATGAATTTTGAATTAAAGCCGAAAAAAGCCGCATCGGAAGTTAACTGCCAAAGACGTCTGCGTGAAAGAGAGGAGAAGTCGTTGCTTGGGATGTCTGTCCGTTAGAGAGAACTCGTCTGTTTCTCCGGGCATTGTTACTTTTGCTTCAGATCGGGATTTAAGACAGCATTGGCTTTTCATTGCCTTAGGGGCGAGTGACTTCTCGTAGGACCAGTCCGACGGCCGAGGCCGGTCTGAAATCTGTCCCCTTGCGGGGTATCGGTAATAACCACACCCAGAGCTTACGTCATTGCAGTGTGGGTGACTGCTGCTACGGGGGAACCACCTTTGTGCCCATGTGCCTTCCTATACCCCTTAGGTCCATTTCCGAGTCGGGGTAATTATCACCGGCCTAGCCCTAAAACCGATGACACGAAAGAACACATGGTCCCCTACGCCCGAGAGCGCACAGCAGTCGGGGGGTGCTGCCGGGGGTCACCACTCCCCGACAGACTTTGGGTGGAAAGGCCCTTCTGAGGGCCACCAACCCGGTCGGTTTTGATCTGCCTTTGCTGTCCGCTGTCCTTTTCCTCCGCATCCGCTTCTTTGCCCAGGTCCACGCACTCCTTTCTCCCCCGGTTGAGTTTTCGGCTACCGGTTTTTCGAGATATCCCCCCCCCCTGAGAAGGAGGGGGAAAAAACTCTATCGTCAGTTGCACTTGGTCCCGTTTTTTTCTTTTTCCCTAAGGAACATCGGAGATTTCGGCTTTTGGTCCTAAGAAGGGCCGTTTTGCCGTTGAGCGACGAGTGCTTTCAGCCCTAAGAAGGACATCCTGCACTTTCTGACAATTTCGATGGACAAATCGTTCTTTCGCTAAGTTTCTCTTCACTTTGGCAATCCTGAAAAGGAAATACCTCGGTATCAGAGAGTCGGAGATTTTTCGGGTACCAAGCTTGTTGCAACTGGGAAGCCGGCGACCGGCACTTTCCCCGAGGGAGATTGGAGCTTCAGAGCCCTCTCGTCCGGCAGGCGAACGAGAACGTACGTCCGGGGTACGTGTAATTTTGAATTGGGCTGTGCGCTTAGTTGTCACCGTTAGGATCCACGCACGCGCCCCCCCCCCTTCCCGCCAAAAAGTTAGACAATGGGGCCGCCGAAGTTCCACGATGCTTGACTGCCGCCGATTTCCGCCGACTGCTGCCTCCCATCCTGGAATCTCGGTGTTCTCGCTGCCTGCTGTCTGGTACTGGATTCAGTCATGTTCTCTATGCATTGCTGCTGTGCCGAAAGGTCCTTCCCCAAATTTAGATAGAGAGCATGTCCAACGCCGGCGCTCGGAGCCACCAGTCCCTCGGCGTCACTCGATGGGCGCCACCTCCGTCGATTCGTTTTTAAGAAAGGACGGTTGATATCAGACGGACCAATGGCGCTTCGAGACGTGTCTCCCGGACGCTCTCATTCGCGGCGATTCAATACTACTTAACAAAACCACCAAACTGGCTGGCAAAAATTTGTGTTTTCACGTTGTATCGATAGCAAGAGATCATCATGTCTGGACGCGGAAAGGGAGGAAAAGTGAAGGGAAAGAGCAAGTCTCGCTCCAGCCGAGCCGGACTTCAGTTCCCCGTCGGCAGAATCCACCGACTTTTGCGAAAGGGCAATTATGCCGAACGTGTCGGTGCCGGTGCACCGGTTTACCTGGCCGCCGTCATGGAATATTTGGCAGCCGAAGTCTTGGAGTTGGCCGGCAATGCTGCTCGCGATAACAAGAAGACCAGGATCATCCCCCGTCACTTGCAGTTGGCCATCAGAAACGACGAGGAGTTGAACAAGCTCCTTTCTGGGGTCACGATCGCCCAGGGTGGCGTGCTGCCCAACATCCAGGCGGTCCTTCTTCCCAAGAAAACCGAGAAGAAAGCTTAAGCTGACACCCTACCCCCTCAGCTTCTAGCAAATCGGCCCTTGTAAGGGCCACCAATTACCTTAGGAAAGGGTCATTGTCTACTCCATTTTTTTAAGTTTTCAAGTTTGAAGTCTGTAGTCTAATCAGGACTGACAATCCATGTAACTTGGCATGCAAATCCTGTGTTGATTCAATGTTTTTTGCCTATTTCCGATAATGTCAGAGAATAGTGGCTTACCTGTACGTATACATCTTGTAAATTTTGATAGCATAGAGATTATGACGTGTGTTTTGTTTTCGGTGGAGTCAAGCTGCACTGAAAATAATAATAATAAAAAATATATATATATGTTCGCCTGAGTTATATTAATTGATGTTATAATTTGACAGAAGCAATCTGAATTTCACATAAATTTCTTTTGCTTTGCTAAACGACGAACGAAGGGTGGGTAGTCATCTAGCGAATGCTGAGAGTCCTCGCGTGAATATTTTTTGTTGAATTCTCAATTATTTCAATCATTCTTATGTCATTATGAACTCGAGACGAGAGAAATCGTTCGAATCGAGGCTGGGATCAGGGGGTAAGGTTCGGGGAAAGTTGAAAGCTGACATTTCCTTCCTCAAAGAAAAGATTTGTGGCCCTTAGAAGGGCCGATTTTTCAAGATGGAGGACAGGCAAACTAGAGCCCTTAACCTCCGAAACCGTACAAGGTTCTGCCTTGACGTTTGAGTGCGTACACGACGTCCATGGCGGTTACGGTTTTCCTCTTGGCGTGCTCCGTGTAGGTGACGGCATCGCGGATAACGTTCTCCAAGAACACCTTGAGGACGCCGCGTGTCTCTTCGTAGATGAGACCGGAGATTCGCTTCACACCTCCTCGCCGGGCAAGACGGCGGATGGCGGGCTTGGTGATACCCTGGATGTTGTCTCGGAGAACTTTACGGTGGCGCTTGGCACCTCCTTTGCCGAGTCCCTTTCCTCCTTTACCTCTGCCTGTCATTTCTGCAGTGCACGTACGTGGATTCGAAAGATGAGAATGAAGCCTTCCCGGCGAGCCGGCTCAGTTTTGTACGCCTTCGACAGAGGGGGGCAGAATGGCGGGAGCCAATGGGAAATCCGCTTTTCGGTTTGATTTCACGAATCAGGAGCATGCACGGCACCTTTCAGGGCAAAGCATATAAAGGCATGATTTTTGGTTGGCGCGATTGTTTGAAACGGAAACGCTTAGGACAAGCACGCGACAATGGCCCGGACTAAGCAAACTGCACGAAAATCCACCGGAGGCAAGGCCCCAAGGAAGCAGCTCGCCACAAAGGCAGCTAGGAAGAGCGCTCCCGCCACCGGAGGAGTGAAGAAGCCCCATAGGTACAGGCCAGGTACCGTGGCTCTTCGAGAAATCCGTCGCTACCAGAAGAGCACCGAGTTGCTCATCAGGAAGCTTCCTTTCCAGCGTCTCGTCCGCGAGATCGCTCAAGATTTCAAGACCGACTTGCGCTTCCAGAGTTCCGCAGTCATGGCTCTCCAGGAGGCCAGCGAGGCTTACCTCGTCGGTCTCTTCGAAGATACCAACTTGTGTGCCATCCACGCTAAGCGTGTCACTATCATGCCAAAGGACATCCAGCTCGCCCGCCGCATTCGTGGAGAGCGTGCTTAAGCGCATTCCGCTGCCCTTGGCAAACAATCGGTCCTTTTGAGGACCACAAATCCTACTTGGAAAGTACGTTTTGGTCGTATCTCTCTTTATTTTTTATTATTATTGTCAATTCCATCCCTATCCTCGCGTTTATCCAAAAGTTATTTAAAATAATAATGCCGAAGCAATTGGGCGATATTTCATGAATATTCAGTTTTAATAATAAAGCTCTCGCTAAATCTTTAAATCTAATATCTTACTCGCAGTTCATTTCATAGAATCGATGGAAACGAAGTCAAACAAATTATGACGACATAATGTGACTAGTGTATTGCTTTCATTTTTTTAAAAAAGAAAATGCATGGATGGAAGGGAAAGGATGACACCGTGTCCGATGAAAGGAAAGGTTATAAGATTGAGTGATCGTGCAAATTCGCTCCTTCCAGGAGAATTTTGATGGTCCTCAGAAGGACCTTTTTATGGGGAACACTTGCGTGCTCAACCATTTTACTTCTTTTTTGGTGCAGCCTTCTTTGCTGCCTTGGGCTTGGCAGCCTTCTTTGGCTTTGGCGCCTTTGGTTTCTTGGGCGTCTTTGCCTTTTTCACTTTCGATGGAGACTTCTTTGGCTTTGCAACAGGTGCCTTCTTCTTTTCGCCGGTCTTCTTTGGTCGCTTGGCCGGGGCAGCTTTCTTTGCCGGTTTCTTCTCCTTGGGAGCCGAGCGTTTGGTCTTGGAAACAGCCCCGCTTTCCGGTTTCTCCTTCAGCGACGAAGCGCTGAGTTTGAAAGATCCGGAGGCACCCTTTCCTTTGGTTTGCACCAAAGAACCTGATGCCACGGCGCTCCTCAGGTACTTCTTGATGAAGGGCGCGAGCTTCTCGGCGTCGACCTTGTAGTTCTGGGTGATGTACTTCTTGATGGCCTGCAGGGAAGAGCCTCCGCGCTCCTTCAAGTTCTTGATAGCGTTGTTCACCATCTCGGATGTCCTGGGATGGGAAGGAGCCGTTCTCGGCTTTTTCGCCTTCGAGGACTTCTTGGGCGAAGCCGCCGTCGGGGCTGAGGGAGCTGATGCCGTATCTGCCATATCTACGCTCTTTTCGGAACGAAAATGAATCCCCGCGCCGAGGTTTCGACCCCCTTTTCTCTCGGAGCGCGGACCGGAGCGAGAGCAGCTCTCAGGCGGGCCGAAGCAAACTGAAGTTTGTAGTTGCCACAACGGTAAGTGTGTTTCCTCCTCTTTCCAAGATTAATTTTTTCAGTGCTGAGCTAGAGAGCACCAGCATCCCTCGTTGTTGGGTACGTTCCGGAAACTTTGAAGTAGCCGTGAAGTGCCGCAGTCCGTCCCCACGACTTCCACGTTCCTCGCTTCCTTCGTGTCAAACTCACCGTAGGTGTACGCGCGACCTCCATATGCCCGTGATTTCCTTAGTTTTCTCTGAGAAAAGGTAGAAGGTGCGTCGGTTGCACGGAGGAGATGGAAGTTCAATCCTTCCCCTATTCTCTTGCTGAGAATCAGGTGCCTTGAGCATACGACAGGCCTCTCAAGCCAATCTCCGAAGTAGCGTGTGTCGCACACGCCTGTGTTTGAACGAAGCTGGCCTACTTCCAATGTATAGCCTTTAATTTCGTTTATAGGCGAAAATCTATCGCATGAGGACTGTGGTTCGATTCGAAAGCAGCCATTTGCACCGAAAGTTAGCGCGGCCCTTCCTGCTCTCCGCCGATAAATAATAATAATGTAATAGTTTGTGTCGAGGTGCCCGTTGCCTACTTTGGTTTGTGGGAATAGCGCGTATTCGAGAACTCGATGAAGTTGTCCGAAGATAGCACAAAAATAGGAAATAGCTAGGCTGGAGAGTATATATATATATATATATATATATATATATATATAACTACGCACTGGTAATGATCAGGCTGGAAAGTTCATACGAACTAACCGAGCCCAATCACTTTTTCGTTGTTAGGTCCTGGGTATATAGTGTGGAATCAAAAAGGTTGGTCATGAGATTCACTTTTATTCACTGCACTAAATTTTCTTCTTCTCTATCTTGTAGCTTTTATGTTCACACATCTCTGGAAGGGTGTTAAAGCACATTTCTCACTATGACTACAATGAAATGTATAATTATTTGTTATGTTTCTTCTACACGTTCTTGGCAGTGCCCACGAGACGAGACATTTCCCCGAAAACGAGAAGTTGGACTATATGTACCTTACCGAAAGCAGTATCTTTCGCCAACGGCCATACCACGCTGAATATACCGGTTCTCGTCCGATCACCGAAGTCAAGCAGCGTCGGGCCTGGTCAGTACTTGGATGGGTGACCGCCTGGGAACACCAGGTGCTGTTGGCATCCTTTTTCTTTTTCAAGGTTCATAGTGGCCTTTTATTTGTGAATTGAAGCCAATCAATCACCGACAGTTTTTGCAGAATCGCTTTTTTTTTTTTTTTTTTTTTTTTTCAATATACCTGTCATCAAATAATAATAATAATATAAGTGAAGAATGTATATTAGTATATATGAATATCGGGGAAGGCGACTTTCTTCTGTTTTTTGGGGCTTGCGGGGTTGCAGGGTGCGTTCTTATTACCGGCGGCCGCCATAATCCCGGCGGGGAGCGAGCGCTCCCCTGCCCGGCGGATCCGCCGCGTCGCTCCCCGAAGAGCCCGGCGTTGGTAGTTTTCGGCGAGGATACGTGCCGGCGGTTGCAGGGAGTGTGTTTTTTTTGGGCGTTTTTATTTTTTTGCAAAATGCCATCGCCGTGGAAGGAGGCGTTCGCTAAAGGGATAGTCCCGGCCCGGCAACCCTGATCCGTTGGCAATTTCGCCCGAAACGCACCGGGGCGGGGGGGGGGGGGTGTGCACACGCAGAATAAAGAATTGGAAATGTCGCATACTCGTTGGCGAGGACACGTAAACCGAGGTTCTGTTTCAACCGATGCATGTCAAATCTCGCGTCTTTTCCCTTCGGAAAGGGAATGCTCGATCAGTGCAGTGATGTGAAAGTGTCCCCGCTAGTGGACAATTTAGCAGAAGGCAAGTGGGGAAGGTCCTGGTCGGAACGGTTACTTTTGGCAGCAAACGGTTACGAAACTGTTACTTTTGTCAGTAAACTGTTACAAAACGGTTACTTTTGTCAGTAAACTGTTACAAAACGGTTACTTTTGGCAGTAAACTGTTACGAAACGGTTACTTTTGGCAGTAAACGGTTACGAAACTGTTAGTTTTAGCAGGGAACGGTTACAAAACCGTTACTTTTGGCAGCAGACGGTTACGAAATCGTTACTTTTGGCAGCAGACCGTTACATAACCGTTACTTTTTGCAGCAAACGAATTAACGATAAAATGACCATTCGGTATTTCTCGACTGGTCGGGAGTCGGGAAGTCATTTCCCGAAGTCGGGATCGGGACAGGATCCCCCCCCCGGTCCCGACTTTTCGGGATCCCGCACACCCCTAATATTAATGCATAGGATGGAATGAACATTTTTTTTTGCCATGTCAACGTAACCTAACCTCCCAGAGGATCTGGGTTCAGACGAACGCGAGACAAATTCCTGGAAAAAGGACCTTGCGTAAGACAACTTTGGTTCCTCTTCAAAAATTCGCGTACACTTTCGTTGTGTAGTCAGCATGTAATGATACCGAATGGAGGCATGTAGGCGTTCGAACCCCACCCCTAACTGAACAAAAAAATGCTAATCTTCCGGGATCGTAAGTTGAAGTTCCACCCCCCCCCCCCCGATGCCGCCGCCCTCTGGAAACAACGTTCAGATCAATTCTTGGAGTAACCGATTTCAAATGCAACGGTTCCCGCCAAATGTCACACTTCGTTGAGCGTACCAGTTCTCACCCTTTCATAGAAGTTAAGTGAGCCCTTTTAGTGCAAATTATGAATGTGACTGCCAAACTCTTCCTTTTTCCCTGCTCGTGGAGAAAACTGAAAGTAATTTTGAAAGTAAAATGAAGGAAAACACGAAAAATGAAATAAAATCACGACCTAACAAAACCTAACCTAATGTAACCCAACCGAGTATATGCAGATATTAATCTGTGTGTACCTTTCACTGCCATACTCTAGTAACAAACGTACAATTGTGAAATAGAAACCTGAAAGTTATTTTTGTTAAATATACAAGTTTATTTTATGTGTTCATCCAAAATAATAATGCGCCGAATCAATAATTGTTCCAAGTCTTAGGTTATTTTTTTGCAGTGGCATTTTGTCCAAATGTAACTCTAAAAGTCCTATTCAGCAAAAGAAACTAAAAAATTTGGAAATTTAGCCTATTTTTGTAAATTACGTGCTGGTTAAGGTCGTACCTTAAAAGCATTTTTTTTTTATATATACGTAAGGTCAAAAATCTTCTCGCTTGCAGGCTGAGATATCGTTAGGTTATGTAAGTGTACGTTTCGGAGGGGTGGTAGACAAGTTCGTCCAATTCCAAGATTCAATTTTTGGCCCTAAAAAGGGCCTTTTTCGGCAAGGTAATTATTTCCTTGAGTTTACTTTGAGCTGGTGTACTTAGTCACGGCCTTGGTGCCTTCACTGACGGCGTGCTTGGCCAGTTCACCGGGGAGGAGCAGCCGAACGGCCGTCTGGATCTCCCTGCTGGTGATGGTCGATCGCTTGTTGTAATGAGCGAGCCTGGAAGCTTCGGCGGCAATGCGCTCGAAGATGTCGTTGACGAAGCTGTTCATGATGCTCATCGCCTTGCTGGAGATGCCGGTGTCAGGGTGAACTTGCTTCAACACCTTGTAGATGTAAATTGCGTAGCTCTCCTTCCTCCTCCGCTTCTTCTTTTTGTCTCCCTTGGAGATGTTCTTCTGGGCCTTTCCGGCCTTTTTGGCGGCTTTTCCACTTGTCTTTGGCGGCATGTTGCAGACAGACTCGATGGGCGCCACCTCCGTCGATTCGTTTTTAAGAAAGGACGGTTGATATCAGACGGACCAATGGCGCTTCGAGACGTGTCTCCCGGACGCTCTCATTCGCGGCGATTCAATACTACTTAACAAAACCACCAAACTGGCTGGCAAAAATTTGTGTTTTCACGTTGTATCGATAGCAAGAGATCATCATGTCTGGACGCGGAAAGGGAGGAAAAGTGAAGGGAAAGAGCAAGTCTCGCTCCAGCCGAGCCGGACTTCAGTTCCCCGTCGGCAGAATCCACCGACTTTTGCGAAAGGGCAATTATGCCGAACGTGTCGGTGCCGGTGCACCGGTTTACCTGGCCGCCGTCATGGAATATTTGGCAGCCGAAGTCTTGGAGTTGGCCGGCAATGCTGCTCGCGATAACAAGAAGACCAGGATCATCCCCCGTCACTTGCAGTTGGCCATCAGAAACGACGAGGAGTTGAACAAGCTCCTTTCTGGGGTCACGATCGCCCAGGGTGGCGTGCTGCCCAACATCCAGGCGGTCCTTCTTCCCAAGAAAACCGAGAAGAAAGCTTAAGCTGACACCCTACCCCCTCAGCTTCTAGCAAATCGGCCCTTGTAAGGGCCACCAATTACCTTAGGAAAGGGTCATTGTCTACTCCATTTTTTTAAGTTTTCAAGTTTGAAGTCTGTAGTCTAATCAGGACTGACAATCCATGTAACTTGGCATGCAAATCCTGTGTTGATTCAATGTTTTTTGCCTATTTCCGATAATGTCAGAGAATAGTGGCTTACCTGTACGTATACATCTTGTAAATTTTGATAGCATAGAGATTATGACGTGTGTTTTGTTTTCGGTGGAGTCAAGCTGCACTGAAAATAATAATAATAAAAAATATATATATGTTCGCCTGAGTTATATTAATTGATGTTATAATTTGACAGAAGCAATCTGAATTTCACATAAATTTCTTTTGCTTTGCTAAACGACGAACGAAGGGTGGGTAGTCATCTAGCGAATGCTGAGAGTCCTCGCGTGAATATTTTTTGTTGAATTCTCAATTATTTCAATCATTCTTATGTCATTATGAACTCGAGACGAGAGAAATCGTTCGAATCGAGGCTGGGATCAGGGGGTAAGGTTCGGGGAAAGTTGAAAGCTGACATTTCCTTCCTCAAAGAAAAGATTTGTGGCCCTTAGAAGGGCCGATTTTTCAAGATGGAGGACAGGCAAACTAGAGCCCTTAACCTCCGAAACCGTACAAGGTTCTGCCTTGACGTTTGAGTGCGTACACGACGTCCATGGCGGTTACGGTTTTCCTCTTGGCGTGCTCCGTGTAGGTGACGGCATCGCGGATAACGTTCTCCAAGAACACCTTGAGGACGCCGCGTGTCTCTTCGTAGATGAGACCGGAGATTCGCTTCACACCTCCTCGCCGGGCAAGACGGCGGATGGCGGGCTTGGTGATACCCTGGATGTTGTCTCGGAGAACTTTACGGTGGCGCTTGGCACCTCCTTTGCCGAGTCCCTTTCCTCCTTTACCTCTGCCTGTCATTTCTGCAGTGCACGTACGTGGATTCGAAAGATGAGAATGAAGCCTTCCCGGCGAGCCGGCTCAGTTTTGTACGCCTTCGACAGAGGGGGGCAGAATGGCGGGAGCCAATGGGAAATCCGCTTTTCGGTTTGATTTCACGAATCAGGAGCATGCACGGCACCTTTCAGGGCAAAGCATATAAAGGCATGATTTTTGGTTGGCGCGATTGTTTGAAACGGAAACGCTTAGGACAAGCACGCGACAATGGCCCGGACTAAGCAAACTGCACGAAAATCCACCGGAGGCAAGGCCCCAAGGAAGCAGCTCGCCACAAAGGCAGCTAGGAAGAGCGCTCCCGCCACCGGAGGAGTGAAGAAGCCCCATAGGTACAGGCCAGGTACCGTGGCTCTTCGAGAAATCCGTCGCTACCAGAAGAGCACCGAGTTGCTCATCAGGAAGCTTCCTTTCCAGCGTCTCGTCCGCGAGATCGCTCAAGATTTCAAGACCGACTTGCGCTTCCAGAGTTCCGCAGTCATGGCTCTCCAGGAGGCCAGCGAGGCTTACCTCGTCGGTCTCTTCGAAGATACCAACTTGTGTGCCATCCACGCTAAGCGTGTCACTATCATGCCAAAGGACATCCAGCTCGCCCGCCGCATTCGTGGAGAGCGTGCTTAAGCGCATTCCGCTGCCCGTGGCAAACAATCGGTCCTTTTGAGGACCACAAATCCTACTTGGAAAGTACGTTTTGGTCGTATCTCTCTTTATTTTTTATTATTATTGTCAATTCCATCCCTATCCTCGCGTTTATCCAAAAGTTATTTAAAATAATAATGCCGAAGCAATTGGGCGATATTTCATGAATATTCAGTTTTAATAATAAAGCTCTCGCTAAATCTTTAAATCTAATATCTTACTCGCAGTTCATTTCATAGAATCGATGGAAACGAAGTCAAACAAATTATGACGACATAATGTGACTAGTGTATTGCTTTCATTTTTTTAAAAAAGAAAATGCATGGATGGAAGGGAAAGGATGACACCGTGTCCGATGAAAGGAAAGGTTATAAGATTGAGTGATCGTGCAAATTCGCTCCTTCCAGGAGAATTTTGATGGTCCTCAGAAGGACCTTTTTATGGGGAACACTTGCGTGCTCAACCATTTTACTTCTTTTTTGGTGCAGCCTTCTTTGCTGCCTTGGGCTTGGCAGCCTTCTTTGGCTTTGGCGCCTTTGGTTTCTTGGGCGTCTTTGCCTTTTTCACTTTCGATGGAGACTTCTTTGGCTTTGCAACAGGTGCCTTCTTCTTTTCGCCGGTCTTCTTTGGTCGCTTGGCCGGGGCAGCTTTCTTTGCCGGTTTCTTCTCCTTGGGAGCCGAGCGTTTGGTCTTGGAAACAGCCCCGCTTTCCGGTTTCTCCTTCAGCGACGAAGCGCTGAGTTTGAAAGATCCGGAGGCACCCTTTCCTTTGGTTTGCACCAAAGAACCTGATGCCACGGCGCTCCTCAGGTACTTCTTGATGAAGGGCGCGAGCTTCTCGGCGTCGACCTTGTAGTTCTGGGTGATGTACTTCTTGATGGCCTGCAGGGAAGAGCCTCCGCGCTCCTTCAAGTTCTTGATAGCGTTGTTCACCATCTCGGATGTCCTGGGATGGGAAGGAGCCGTTCTCGGCTTTTTCGCCTTCGAGGACTTCTTGGGCGAAGCCGCCGTCGGGGCTGAGGGAGCTGATGCCGTATCTGCCATATCTACGCTCTTTTCGGAACGAAAATGAATCCCCGCGCCGAGGTTTCGACCCCCTTTTCTCTCGGAGCGCGGACCGGAGCGAGAGCAGCTCTCAGGCGGGCCGAAGCAAACTGAAGTTTGTAGTTGCCACAACGGTAAGTGTGTTTCCTCCTCTTTCCAAGATTAATTTTTTCAGTGCTGAGCTAGAGAGCACCAGCATCCCTCGTTGTTGGGTACGTTCCGGAAACTTTGAAGTAGCCGTGAAGTGCCGCAGTCCGTCCCCACGACTTCCACGTTCCTCGCTTCCTTCGTGTCAAACTCACCGTAGGTGTACGCGCGACCTCCATATGCCCGTGATTTCCTTAGTTTTCTCTGAGAAAAGGTAGAAGGTGCGTCGGTTGCACGGAGGAGATGGAAGTTCAATCCTTCCCCTATTCTCTTGCTGAGAATCAGGTGCCTTGAGCATACGACAGGCCTCTCAAGCCAATCTCCGAAGTAGCGTGTGTCGCACACGCCTGTGTTTGAACGAAGCTGGCCTACTTCCAATGTATAGCCTTTAATTTCGTTTATAGGCGAAAATCTATCGCATGAGGACTGTGGTTCGATTCGAAAGCAGCCATTTGCACCGAAAGTTAGCGCGGCCCTTCCTGCTCTCCGCCGATAAATAATAATAATGTAATAGTTTGTGTCGAGGTGCCCGTTGCCTACTTTGGTTTGTGGGAATAGCGCGTATTCGAGAACTCGATGAAGTTGTCCGAAGATAGCACAAAAATAGGAAATAGCTAGGCTGGAGAGTATATATATATATATATATATATATATATATAACTACGCACTGGTAATGATCAGGCTGGAAAGTTCATACGAACTAACCGAGCCCAATCACTTTTTCGTTGTTAGGTCCTGGGTATATAGTGTGGAATCAAAAAGGTTGGTCATGAGATTCACTTTTATTCACTGCACTAAATTTTCTTCTTCTCTATCTTGTAGCTTTTATGTTCACACATCTCTGGAAGGGTGTTAAAGCACATTTCTCACTATGACTACAATGAAATGTATAATTATTTGTTATGTTTCTTCTACACGTTCTTGGCAGTGCCCACGAGACGAGACATTTCCCCGAAAACGAGAAGTTGGACTATATGTACCTTACCGAAAGCAGTATCTTTCGCCAACGGCCATACCACGCTGAATATACCGGTTCTCGTCCGATCACCGAAGTCAAGCAGCGTCGGGCCTGGTCAGTACTTGGATGGGTGACCGCCTGGGAACACCAGGTGCTGTTGGCATCCTTTTTCTTTTTCAAGGTTCATAGTGGCCTTTTATTTGTGAATTGAAGCCAATCAATCACCGACAGTTTTTGCAGAATCGCTTTTTTTTTTTTTTTTTTTTTTTTTCAATATACCTGTCATCAAATAATAATAATAATATAAGTGAAGAATGTATATTAGTATATATGAATATCGGGGAAGGCGACTTTCTTCTGTTTTTTGGGGCTTGCGGGGTTGCAGGGTGCGTTCTTATTACCGGCGGCCGCCATAATCCCGGCGGGGAGCGAGCGCTCCCCTGCCCGGCGGATCCGCCGCGTCGCTCCCCGAAGAGCCCGGCGTTGGTAGTTTTCGGCGAGGATACGTGCCGGCGGTTGCAGGGAGTGTGTTTTTTTTGGGCGTTTTTATTTTTTTGCAAAATGCCATCGCCGTGGAAGGAGGCGTTCGCTAAAGGGATAGTCCCGGCCCGGCAACCCTGATCCGTTGGCAATTTCGCCCGAAACGCACCGGGGCGGGGGGGGGGGGTGTGCACACGCAGAATAAAGAATTGGAAATGTCGCATACTCGTTGGCGAGGACACGTAAACCGAGGTTCTGTTTCAACCGATGCATGTCAAATCTCGCGTCTTTTCCCTTCGGAAAGGGAATGCTCGATCAGTGCAGTGATGTGAAAGTGTCCCCGCTAGTGGACAATTTAGCAGAAGGCAAGTGGGGAAGGTCCTGGTCGGAACGGTTACTTTTGGCAGCAAACGGTTACGAAACTGTTACTTTTGTCAGTAAACTGTTACAAAACGGTTACTTTTGTCAGTAAACTGTTACAAAACGGTTACTTTTGGCAGTAAACTGTTACGAAACGGTTACTTTTGGCAGTAAACGGTTACGAAACTGTTAGTTTTAGCAGGGAACGGTTACAAAACCGTTACTTTTGGCAGCAGACGGTTACGAAATCGTTACTTTTGGCAGCAGACCGTTACATAACCGTTACTTTTTGCAGCAAACGAATTAACGATAAAATGACCATTCGGTATTTCTCGACTGGTCGGGAGTCGGGAAGTCATTTCCCGAAGTCGGGATCGGGACAGGATCCCCCCCCCCGGTCCCGACTTTTCGGGATCCCGCACACCCCTAATATTAATGCATAGGATGGAATGAACATTTTTTTTTGCCATGTCAACGTAACCTAACCTCCCAGAGGATCTGGGTTCAGACGAACGCGAGACAAATTCCTGGAAAAAGGACCTTGCGTAAGACAACTTTGGTTCCTCTTCAAAAATTCGCGTACACTTTCGTTGTGTAGTCAGCATGTAATGATACCGAATGGAGGCATGTAGGCGTTCGAACCCCACCCCTAACTGAACAAAAAAATGCTAATCTTCCGGGATCGTAAGTTGAAGTTCCACCCCCCCCCCCCCCCCCGATGCCGCCGCCCTCTGGAAACAACGTTCAGATCAATTCTTGGAGTAACCGATTTCAAATGCAACGGTTCCCGCCAAATGTCACACTTCGTTGAGCGTACCAGTTCTCACCCTTTCATAGAAGTTAAGTGAGCCCTTTTAGTGCAAATTATGAATGTGACTGCCAAACTCTTCCTTTTTCCCTGCTCGTGGAGAAAACTGAAAGTAATTTTGAAAGTAAAATGAAGGAAAACACGAAAAATGAAATAAAATCACGACCTAACAAAACCTAACCTAATGTAACCCAACCGAGTATATGCAGATATTAATCTGTGTGTACCTTTCACTGCCATACTCTAGTAACAAACGTACAATTGTGAAATAGAAACCTGAAAGTTATTTTTGTTAAATATACAAGTTTATTTTATGTGTTCATCCAAAATAATAATGCGCCGAATCAATAATTGTTCCAAGTCTTAGGTTATTTTTTTGCAGTGGCATTTTGTCCAAATGTAACTCTAAAAGTCCTATTCAGCAAAAGAAACTAAAAAATTTGGAAATTTAGCCTATTTTTGTAAATTACGTGCTGGTTAAGGTCGTACCTTAAAAGCATTTTTTTTTTATATATACGTAAGGTCAAAAATCTTCTCGCTTGCAGGCTGAGATATCGTTAGGTTATGTAAGTGTACGTTTCGGAGGGGTGGTAGACAAGTTCGTCCAATTCCAAGATTCAATTTTTGGCCCTAAAAAGGGCCTTTTTCGGCAAGGTAATTATTTCCTTGAGTTTACTTTGAGCTGGTGTACTTAGTCACGGCCTTGGTGCCTTCACTGACGGCGTGCTTGGCCAGTTCACCGGGGAGGAGCAGCCGAACGGCCGTCTGGATCTCCCTGCTGGTGATGGTCGATCGCTTGTTGTAATGAGCGAGCCTGGAAGCTTCGGCGGCAATGCGCTCGAAGATGTCGTTGACGAAGCTGTTCATGATGCTCATCGCCTTGCTGGAGATGCCGGTGTCAGGGTGAACTTGCTTCAACACCTTGTAGATGTAAATTGCGTAGCTCTCCTTCCTCCTCCGCTTCTTCTTTTTGTCTCCCTTGGAGATGTTCTTCTGGGCCTTTCCGGCCTTTTTGGCGGCTTTTCCACTTGTCTTTGGCGGCATGTTGCAGACAGACTCGATGGGCGCCAAAAAAAAAAAAAAAAAAAAAAAAAGAAAGAAAGAAAAAACCCCGCCCCCAAAGGAGCTCGCGGGGGTGAGTGGTGCCCGACCTAAGTCAACCGGCAACCATACCGAAAGGCGCAGACCTCGCCTGAAACACTAATGCACTCTCCAAGCACATTATAGCCTCATGTTCGGTCTTTTGCCTAGGTACAATCTTCCCTTCGGGATAGATCCAGTCCAGCCGGATTTCTCCCTCGGGGAAACCTCCATTCCATGCAGGCATGCACTAGTATGCAAATCTACCTACGTGGGACATCGAATACTTTAACTAAATCTGGTTTCAACCCTATGGAAAGAGGATTTTTACCAGACGGCGAAAATTAGCAGACAGAAAAAACTACAAGAGACAAAAAAGAGAAATAGAAGGGAAGCTCCCGAGGATAAAATTCTGCAAGCAGACAAAACCTCGGATGTCTTGGAATAACAGCTTCATCTAGATACTGGTGTGTGAAAAAAACCCACGTTGAAGGGGGGCAAAAAAACACACACCCTATTGGTTCCTATCCTTACGGGGAGGATGGAGTCGGGAATTTGGAAGGGCAGGTAGGTAAAGCCCGAAGGCTCTCTGCAAATCTGTGTGTTAGTTGGACCTACTCATTCCGACTTACAACCTTATTTGAAACAAACATCGAAAATGAATTTTGAATTAAAGCCGAAAAAAGCCGCATCGGAAGTTAACTGCCAAAGACGTCTGCGTGAAAGAGAGGAGAAGTCGTTGCTTGGGGTGTCTGTCCGTTAGAGAGAACTCGTCTGTTTCTCCGGGCATTGTTACTTTTGCTTCGGATCGGGATTTAAGACAGCATTGGCTTTTCATTGCCTTAGGGGCGAGTGACTTCTCGTAGGACCAGTCCGACGGCCGAGGCCGGTCTGAAATCTGTCCCCTTGCGGGGTATCGGTAATAACCACACCCAGAGCTTACGTCATTGCAGTGTGGGTGACTGCTGCTACGGGGGAACCACCTTTGTGCCCATGTGCCTTCCTATACCCCTTAGGTCCATTTCCGAGTCGGGGTAATTATCACCGGGGAAACGGCAAAACCGATGACGCGAAAGAACACATGGTCCCCTACGCCCGAGAGCGCACAGCAGTCGGGGGGGTGCTGCCGGGGGTCACTACTCCCCGACAGACTTTGGGTGGAAAGGCCCTTCTGAGGGCCACCAACCCGGTCGGTTTTGATCTGCCTTTGCTGTCCGCTGTCCTTTTCCTCCGCATCCGCTTCTTTGCCCAGGTCCACGCACTCCTTTCTCCCCCGGTTGAGTTTTCGGCTACCGGTTTTTCGAGATATCCCCCCCCCCTGAGAAGGAGGGGGAAAAAACTCTATCGTCAGTTGCACTTGGTCCCGTTTTTTCTTTTTCCCTAAGGAACATCGGAGATTTCGGCTTTTTGGTCCTAAGAAGGGCCGTTTTGCCGTTGAGCGACGAGTGCTTTCAGCCCTAAGAAGGACATCCTGCACTTTCTGACAATTTCGATGGACAAATCGTTCTTTCGCTAAGTTTCTCTTCACTTTGGCAATCCTGAAAAGGAAATACCTCGGTATCAGAGAGTCGGAGATTTTTCGGGTACCAAGCTTGTTGCAACTGGGAAGCCGGCGACCGGCACTTTCCCCGAGGGAGATTGGAGCTTCAGAGCCCTCTCGTCCGGCAGGCGAACGAGAACGTACGTCCGGGGTACGTGTAATTTTGAATTGGGCTGTGCGCTTAGTTGTCACCGTTAGGATCCACGCACGCGCCCCCCCCCCCTTCCCGCCAAAAAGTTAGACAATGGGGCCGCCGAAGTTCCACGATGCTTGACTGCCGCCGATTTCCGCCGACTGCTGCCTCCCATCCTGGAATCTCGGTGTTCTCGCTGCCTGCTGTCTGGTACTGGATTCAGTCATGTTCTCTATGCATTGCTGCTGTGCCGAAAGGTCCTTCCCCAAATTTAGATAGAGAGCATGTCCAACGCCGGCGCTCGGAGCCACCAGTCCCTCGGCGTCACTCGATGGGCGCCACCTCCGTCGATTCGTTTTTAAGAAAGGACGGTTGATATCAGACGGACCAATGGCGCTTCGAGACGTGTCTCCCGGACGCTCTCATTCGCGGCGATTCAATACTACTTAACAAAACCACCAAACTGGCTGGCAAAAATTTGTGTTTTCACGTTGTATCGATAGCAAGAGATCATCATGTCTGGACGCGGAAAGGGAGGAAAAGTGAAGGGAAAGAGCAAGTCTCGCTCCAGCCGAGCCGGACTTCAGTTCCCCGTCGGCAGAATCCACCGACTTTTGCGAAAGGGCAATTATGCCGAACGTGTCGGTGCCGGTGCACCGGTTTACCTGGCCGCCGTCATGGAATATTTGGCAGCGGAAGTCTTGGAGTTGGCCGGCAATGCTGCTCGCGATAACAAGAAGACCAGGATCATCCCCCGTCACTTGCAGTTGGCCATCAGAAACGACGAGGAGTTGAACAAGCTCCTTTCTGGGGTCACGATCGCCCAGGGTGGCGTGCTGCCCAACATCCAGGCGGTCCTTCTTCCCAAGAAAACCGAGAAGAAAGCTTAAGCTGACACCCTACCCCCTCAGCTTCTAGCAAATCGGCCCTTGTAAGGGCCACCAATTACCTTAGGAAAGGGTCATTGTCTACTCCATTTTTTTAAGTTTTCAAGTTTGAAGTCTGTAGTCTAATCAGGACTGACAATCCATGTAACTTGGCATGCAAATCCTGTGTTGATTCAATGTTTTTTGCCTATTTCCGATAATGTCAGAGAATAGTGGCTTACCTGTACGTATACATCTTGTAAATTTTGATAGCATAGAGATTATGACGTGTGTTTTGTTTTCGGTGGAGTCAAGCTGCACTGAAAATAATAATAATAAAAAATATATATATATGTTCGCCTGAGTTATATTAATTGATGTTATAATTTGACAGAAGCAATCTGAATTTCACATAAATTTCTTTTGCTTTGCTAAACGACGAACGAAGGGTGGGTAGTCATCTAGCGAATGCTGAGAGTCCTCGCGTGAATATTTTTTGTTGAATTCTCAATTATTTCAATCATTCTTATGTCATTATGAACTCGAGACGAGAGAAATCGTTCGAATCGAGGCTGGGATCAGGGGGTAAGGTTCGGGGAAAGTTGAAAGCTGACATTTCCTTCCTCAAAGAAAAGATTTGTGGCCCTTAGAAGGGCCGATTTTTCAAGATGGAGGACAGGCAAACTAGAGCCCTTAACCTCCGAAACCGTACAAGGTTCTGCCTTGACGTTTGAGTGCGTACACGACGTCCATGGCGGTTACGGTTTTCCTCTTGGCGTGCTCCGTGTAGGTGACGGCATCGCGGATAACGTTCTCCAAGAACACCTTGAGGACGCCGCGTGTCTCTTCGTAGATGAGACCGGAGATTCGCTTCACACCTCCTCGCCGGGCAAGACGGCGGATGGCGGGCTTGGTGATACCCTGGATGTTGTCTCGGAGAACTTTACGGTGGCGCTTGGCACCTCCTTTGCCGAGTCCCTTTCCTCCTTTACCTCTGCCTGTCATTTCTGCAGTGCACGTACGTGGATTCGAAAGATGAGAATGAAGCCTTCCCGGCGAGCCGGCTCAGTTTTGTACGCCTTCGACAGAGGGGGGCAGAATGGCGGGAGCCAATGGGAAATCCGCTTTTCGGTTTGATTTCACGAATCAGGAGCATGCACGGCACCTTTCAGGGCAAAGCATATAAAGGCATGATTTTTGGTTGGCGCGATTGTTTGAAACGGAAACGCTTAGGACAAGCACGCGACAATGGCCCGGACTAAGCAAACTGCACGAAAATCCACCGGAGGCAAGGCCCCAAGGAAGCAGCTCGCCACAAAGGCAGCTAGGAAGAGCGCTCCCGCCACCGGAGGAGTGAAGAAGCCCCATAGGTACAGGCCAGGTACCGTGGCTCTTCGAGAAATCCGTCGCTACCAGAAGAGCACCGAGTTGCTCATCAGGAAGCTTCCTTTCCAGCGTCTCGTCCGCGAGATCGCTCAAGATTTCAAGACCGACTTGCGCTTCCAGAGTTCCGCAGTCATGGCTCTCCAGGAGGCCAGCGAGGCTTACCTCGTCGGTCTCTTCGAAGATACCAACTTGTGTGCCATCCACGCTAAGCGTGTCACTATCATGCCAAAGGACATCCAGCTCGCCCGCCGCATTCGTGGAGAGCGTGCTTAAGCGCATTCCGCTGCCCTTGGCAAACAATCGGTCCTTTTGAGGACCACAAATCCTACTTGGAAAGTACGTTTTGGTCGTATCTCTCTTTATTTTTTATTATTATTGTCAATTCCATCCCTATCCTCGCGTTTATCCAAAAGTTATTTAAAATAATAATGCCGAAGCAATTGGGCGATATTTCATGAATATTCAGTTTTAATAATAAAGCTCTCGCTAAATCTTTAAATCTAATATCTTACTCGCAGTTCATTTCATAGAATCGATGGAAACGAAGTCAAACAAATTATGACGACATAATGTGACTAGTGTATTGCTTTCATTTTTTTAAAAAAGAAAATGCATGGATGGAAGGGAAAGGATGACACCGTGTCCGATGAAAGGAAAGGTTATAAGATTGAGTGATCGTGCAAATTCGCTCCTTCCAGGAGAATTTTGATGGTCCTCAGAAGGACCTTTTTATGGGGAACACTTGCGTGCTCAACCATTTTACTTCTTTTTTGGTGCAGCCTTCTTTGCTGCCTTGGGCTTGGCAGCCTTCTTTGGCTTTGGCGCCTTTGGTTTCTTGGGCGTCTTTGCCTTTTTCACTTTCGATGGAGACTTCTTTGGCTTTGCAACAGGTGCCTTCTTCTTTTCGCCGGTCTTCTTTGGTCGCTTGGCCGGGGCAGCTTTCTTTGCCGGTTTCTTCTCCTTGGGAGCCGAGCGTTTGGTCTTGGAAACAGCCCCGCTTTCCGGTTTCTCCTTCAGCGACGAAGCGCTGAGTTTGAAAGATCCGGAGGCACCCTTTCCTTTGGTTTGCACCAAAGAACCTGATGCCACGGCGCTCCTCAGGTACTTCTTGATGAAGGGCGCGAGCTTCTCGGCGTCGACCTTGTAGTTCTGGGTGATGTACTTCTTGATGGCCTGCAGGGAAGAGCCTCCGCGCTCCTTCAAGTTCTTGATAGCGTTGTTCACCATCTCGGATGTCCTGGGATGGGAAGGAGCCGTTCTCGGCTTTTTCGCCTTCGAGGACTTCTTGGGCGAAGCCGCCGTCGGGGCTGAGGGAGCTGATGCCGTATCTGCCATATCTACGCTCTTTTCGGAACGAAAATGAATCCCCGCGCCGAGGTTTCGACCCCCTTTTCTCTCGGAGCGCGGACCGGAGCGAGAGCAGCTCTCAGGCGGGCCGAAGCAAACTGAAGTTTGTAGTTGCCACAACGGTAAGTGTGTTTCCTCCTCTTTCCAAGATTAATTTTTTCAGTGCTGAGCTAGAGAGCACCAGCATCCCTCGTTGTTGGGTACGTTCCGGAAACTTTGAAGTAGCCGTGAAGTGCCGCAGTCCGTCCCCACGACTTCCACGTTCCTCGCTTCCTTCGTGTCAAACTCACCGTAGGTGTACGCGCGACCTCCATATGCCCGTGATTTCCTTAGTTTTCTCTGAGAAAAGGTAGAAGGTGCGTCGGTTGCACGGAGGAGATGGAAGTTCAATCCTTCCCCTATTCTCTTGCTGAGAATCAGGTGCCTTGAGCATACGACAGGCCTCTCAAGCCAATCTCCGAAGTAGCGTGTGTCGCACACGCCTGTGTTTGAACGAAGCTGGCCTACTTCCAATGTATAGCCTTTAATTTCGTTTATAGGCGAAAATCTATCGCATGAGGACTGTGGTTCGATTCGAAAGCAGCCATTTGCACCGAAAGTTAGCGCGGCCCTTCCTGCTCTCCGCCGATAAATAATAATAATGTAATAGTTTGTGTCGAGGTGCCCGTTGCCTACTTTGGTTTGTGGGAATAGCGCGTATTCGAGAACTCGATGAAGTTGTCCGAAGATAGCACAAAAATAGGAAATAGCTAGGCTGGAGAGTATATATATATATATATATATATATATATAACTACGCACTGGTAATGATCAGGCTGGAAAGTTCATACGAACTAACCGAGCCCAATCACTTTTTCGTTGTTAGGTCCTGGGTATATAGTGTGGAATCAAAAAGGTTGGTCATGAGATTCACTTTTATTCACTGCACTAAATTTTCTTCTTCTCTATCTTGTAGCTTTTATGTTCACACATCTCTGGAAGGGTGTTAAAGCACATTTCTCACTATGACTACAATGAAATGTATAATTATTTGTTATGTTTCTTCTACACGTTCTTGGCAGTGCCCACGAGACGAGACATTTCCCCGAAAACGAGAAGTTGGACTATATGTACCTTACCGAAAGCAGTATCTTTCGCCAACGGCCATACCACGCTGAATATACCGGTTCTCGTCCGATCACCGAAGTCAAGCAGCGTCGGGCCTGGTCAGTACTTGGATGGGTGACCGCCTGGGAACACCAGGTGCTGTTGGCATCCTTTTTCTTTTTCAAGGTTCATAGTGGCCTTTTATTTGTGAATTGAAGCCAATCAATCACCGACAGTTTTTGCAGAATCGCTTTTTTTTTTTTTTTTTTTTTTTTCAATATACCTGTCATCAAATAATAATAATAATATAAGTGAAGAATGTATATTAGTATATATGAATATCGGGGAAGGCGACTTTCTTCTGTTTTTTGGGGCTTGCGGGGTTGCAGGGTGCGTTCTTATTACCGGCGGCCGCCATAATCCCGGCGGGGAGCGAGCGCTCCCCTGCCCGGCGGATCCGCCGCGTCGCTCCCCGAAGAGCCCGGCGTTGGTAGTTTTCGGCGAGGATACGTGCCGGCGGTTGCAGGGAGTGTGTTTTTTTTGGGCGTTTTTATTTTTTTGCAAAATGCCATCGCCGTGGAAGGAGGCGTTCGCTAAAGGGATAGTCCCGGCCCGGCAACCCTGATCCGTTGGCAATTTCGCCCGAAACGCACCGGGGCGGGGGGGGGGGGTGTGCACACGCAGAATAAAGAATTGGAAATGTCGCATACTCGTTGGCGAGGACACGTAAACCGAGGTTCTGTTTCAACCGATGCATGTCAAATCTCGCGTCTTTTCCCTTCGGAAAGGGAATGCTCGATCAGTGCAGTGATGTGAAAGTGTCCCCGCTAGTGGACAATTTAGCAGAAGGCAAGTGGGGAAGGTCCTGGTCGGAACGGTTACTTTTGGCAGCAAACGGTTACGAAACTGTTACTTTTGTCAGTAAACTGTTACAAAACGGTTACTCTTGTCAGTAAACTGTTACAAAACGGTTACTTTTGGCAGTAAACTGTTACGAAACGGTTACTTTTGGCAGTAAACGGTTACGAAACTGTTAGTTTTAGCAGGGAACGGTTACAAAACCGTTACTTTTGGCAGCAGACGGTTACGAAATCGTTACTTTTGGCAGCAGACCGTTACATAACCGTTACTTTTTGCAGCAAACGAATTAACGATAAAATGACCATTCGGTATTTCTCGACTGGTCGGGAGTCGGGAAGTCATTTCCCGAAGTCGGGATCGGGACAGGATCCCCCCCCCGGTCCCGACTTTTCGGGATCCCGCACACCCCTAATATTAATGCATAGGATGGAATGAACATTTTTTTTTGCCATGTCAACGTAACCTAACCTCCCAGAGGATCTGGGTTCAGACGAACGCGAGACAAATTCCTGGAAAAAGGACCTTGCGTAAGACAACTTTGGTTCCTCTTCAAAAATTCGCGTACACTTTCGTTGTGTAGTCAGCATGTAATGATACCGAATGGAGGCATGTAGGCGTTCGAACCCCACCCCTAACTGAACAAAAAAATGCTAATCTTCCGGGATCGTAAGTTGAAGTTCCACCCCCCCCCCCCGATGCCGCCGCCCTCTGGAAACAACGTTCAGATCAATTCTTGGAGTAACCGATTTCAAATGCAACGGTTCCCGCCAAATGTCACACTTCGTTGAGCGTACCAGTTCTCACCCTTTCATAGAAGTTAAGTGAGCCCTTTTAGTGCAAATTATGAATGTGACTGCCAAACTCTTCCTTTTTCCCTGCTCGTGGAGAAAACTGAAAGTAATTTTGAAAGTAAAATGAAGGAAAACACGAAAAATGAAATAAAATCACGACCTAACAAAACCTAACCTAATGTAACCCAACCGAGTATATGCAGATATTAATCTGTGTGTACCTTTCACTGCCATACTCTAGTAACAAACGTACAATTGTGAAATAGAAACCTGAAAGTTATTTTTGTTAAATATACAAGTTTATTTTATGTGTTCATCCAAAATAATAATGCGCCGAATCAATAATTGTTCCAAGTCTTAGGTTATTTTTTTGCAGTGGCATTTTGTCCAAATGTAACTCTAAAAGTCCTATTCAGCAAAAGAAACTAAAAAATTTGGAAATTTAGCCTATTTTTGTAAATTACGTGCTGGTTAAGGTCGTACCTTAAAAGCATTTTTTTTTTATATATACGTAAGGTCAAAAATCTTCTCGCTTGCAGGCTGAGATATCGTTAGGTTATGTAAGTGTACGTTTCGGAGGGGTGGTAGACAAGTTCGTCCAATTCCAAGATTCAATTTTTGGCCCTAAAAAGGGCCTTTTTCGGCAAGGTAATTATTTCCTTGAGTTTACTTTGAGCTGGTGTACTTAGTCACGGCCTTGGTGCCTTCACTGACGGCGTGCTTGGCCAGTTCACCGGGGAGGAGCAGCCGAACGGCCGTCTGGATCTCCCTGCTGGTGATGGTCGATCGCTTGTTGTAATGAGCGAGCCTGGAAGCTTCGGCGGCAATGCGCTCGAAGATGTCGTTGACGAAGCTGTTCATGATGCTCATCGCCTTGCTGGAGATGCCGGTGTCAGGGTGAACTTGCTTCAACACCTTGTAGATGTAAATTGCGTAGCTCTCCTTCCTCCTCCGCTTCTTCTTTTTGTCTCCCTTGGAGATGTTCTTCTGGGCCTTTCCGGCCTTTTTGGCGGCTTTTCCACTTGTCTTTGGCGGCATGTTGCAGACAGACTCGATGGGCGCCAAAAAAAAAAAAAAAAAAAAAAAAGAAAGAAAGAAAAAACCCCGCCCCCAAAGGAGCTCGCGGGGGTGAGTGGTGCCCGACCTAAGTCAACCGGCAACCATACCGAAAGGCGCAGACCTCGCCTGAAACACTAATGCACTCTCCAAGCACATTATAGCCTCATGTTCGGTCTTTTGCCTAGGTACAATCTTCCCTTCGGGATAGATCCAGTCCAGCCGGATTTCTCCCTCGGGGAAACCTCCATTCCATGCAGGCATGCACTAGTATGCAAATCTACCTACGTGGGACATCGAATACTTTAACTAAATCTGGTTTCAACCCTATGGAAAGAGGATTTTTACCAGACGGCGAAAATTAGACAGACAGAAAAAACTACAAGAGACAAAAAAGAGAAATAGAAGGGAAGCTCCCGAGGATAAAATTCTGCAAGCAGACAAAACCTCGGATGTCTTGGAATAACAGCTTCATCTAGATACTGGTGTGTGAAAAAAACCCACGTTGAAGGGGGGCTAAAAAACACACACCCTATTGGTTCCTATCCTTACGGGGAGGATGGAGTCGGGAATTTGGAAGGGCAGGTAGGTAAAGCCCGAAGGCTCTCTGCAAATCTGTGTGTTAGTTGGACCTACTCATTCCGACTTACAACCTTATTTGAAACAAACATCGAAAATGAATTTTGAATTAAAGCCGAAAAAAGCCGCATCGGAAGTTAACTGCCAAAGACGTCTGCGTGAAAGAGAGGAGAAGTCGTTGCTTGGGATGTCTGTCCGTTAGAGAGAACTCGTCTGTTTCTCCGGGCATTGTTACTTTTGCTTCAGATCGGGATTTAAGACAGCATTGGCTTTTCATTGCCTTAGGGGCGAGTGACTTCTCGCAGGACCAGTCCGACGGCCGAGGCCGGTCTGAAATCTGTCCCCTTGCGGGGTATCGGTAATAACCACACCCAGAGCTTACGTCATTGCAGTGTGGGTGACTGCTGCTACGGGGGAACCACCTTTGTGCCCATGTGCCTTCCTATACCCCTTAGGTCCATTTCCGAGTCGGGGTAATTATCACCGGCCTAGCCCTAAAACCGATGACGCGAAAGAACACATGGTCCCCTACGCCCGAGAGCGCACAGCAGTCGGGGGGTGCTGCCGGGGGTCACCACTCCCCGACAGACTTTGGGTGGAAAGGCCCTTCTGAGGGCCACCAACCCGGTCGGTTTTGATCTGCCTTTGCTGTCCGCTGTCCTTTTCCTCCGCATCCGCTTCTTTGCCCAGGTCCACGCACTCCTTTCTCCCCCGGTTGAGTTTTCGGCTACCGGTTTTTCGAGATATCCCCCCCCCCTGAGAAGGAGGGGGAAAAAACTCTATCGTCAGTTGCACTTGGTCCCGTTCGATTCGTTTTTAAGAAAGGACGGTTGATATCAGACGGACCAATGGCGCTTCGAGACGTGTCTCCCGGACGCTCTCATTCGCGGCGATTCAATACTACTTAACAAAACCACCAAACTGGCTGGCAAAAATTTGTGTTTTCACGTTGTATCGATAGCAAGAGATCATCATGTCTGGACGCGGAAAGGGAGGAAAAGTGAAGGGAAAGAGCAAGTCTCGCTCCAGCCGAGCCGGACTTCAGTTCCCCGTCGGCAGAATCCACCGACTTTTGCGAAAGGGCAATTATGCCGAACGTGTCGGTGCCGGTGCACCGGTTTACCTGGCCGCCGTCATGGAATATTTGGCAGCCGAAGTCTTGGAGTTGGCCGGCAATGCTGCTCGCGATAACAAGAAGACCAGGATCATCCCCCGTCACTTGCAGTTGGCCATCAGAAACGACGAGGAGTTGAACAAGCTCCTTTCTGGGGTCACGATCGCCCAGGGTGGCGTGCTGCCCAACATCCAGGCGGTCCTTCTTCCCAAGAAAACCGAGAAGAAAGCTTAAGCTGACACCCTACCCCCTCAGCTTCTAGCAAATCGGCCCTTGTAAGGGCCACCAATTACCTTAGGAAAGGGTCATTGTCTACTCCATTTTTTTAAGTTTTCAAGTTTGAAGTCTGTAGTCTAATCAGGACTGACAATCCATGTAACTTGGCATGCAAATCCTGTGTTGATTCAATGTTTTTTGCCTATTTCCGATAATGTCAGAGAATAGTGGCTTACCTGTACGTATACATCTTGTAAATTTTGATAGCATAGAGATTATGACGTGTGTTTTGTTTTCGGTGGAGTCAAGCTGCACTGAAAATAATAATAATAAAAAATATATATATATGTTCGCCTGAGTTATATTAATTGATGTTATAATTTGACAGAAGCAATCTGAATTTCACATAAATTTCTTTTGCTTTGCTAAACGACGAACGAAGGGTGGGTAGTCATCTAGCGAATGCTGAGAGTCCTCGCGTGAATATTTTTTGTTGAATTCTCAATTATTTCAATCATTCTTATGTCATTATGAACTCGAGACGAGAGAAATCGTTCGAATCGAGGCTGGGATCAGGGGGTAAGGTTCGGGGAAAGTTGAAAGCTGACATTTCCTTCCTCAAAGAAAAGATTTGTGGCCCTTAGAAGGGCCGATTTTTCAAGATGGAGGACAGGCAAACTAGAGCCCTTAACCTCCGAAACCGTACAAGGTTCTGCCTTGACGTTTGAGTGCGTACACGACGTCCATGGCGGTTACGGTTTTCCTCTTGGCGTGCTCCGTGTAGGTGACGGCATCGCGGATAACGTTCTCCAAGAACACCTTGAGGACGCCGCGTGTCTCTTCGTAGATGAGACCGGAGATTCGCTTCACACCTCCTCGCCGGGCAAGACGGCGGATGGCGGGCTTGGTGATACCCTGGATGTTGTCTCGGAGAACTTTACGGTGGCGCTTGGCACCTCCTTTGCCGAGTCCCTTTCCTCCTTTACCTCTGCCTGTCATTTCTGCAGTGCACGTACGTGGATTCGAAAGATGAGAATGAAGCCTTCCCGGCGAGCCGGCTCAGTTTTGTACGCCTTCGACAGAGGGGGGCAGAATGGCGGGAGCCAATGGGAAATCCGCTTTTCGGTTTGATTTCACGAATCAGGAGCATGCACGGCACCTTTCAGGGCAAAGCATATAAAGGCATGATTTTTGGTTGGCGCGATTGTTTGAAACGGAAACGCTTAGGACAAGCACGCGACAATGGCCCGGACTAAGCAAACTGCACGAAAATCCACCGGAGGCAAGGCCCCAAGGAAGCAGCTCGCCACAAAGGCAGCTAGGAAGAGCGCTCCCGCCACCGGAGGAGTGAAGAAGCCCCATAGGTACAGGCCAGGTACCGTGGCTCTTCGAGAAATCCGTCGCTACCAGAAGAGCACCGAGTTGCTCATCAGGAAGCTTCCTTTCCAGCGTCTCGTCCGCGAGATCGCTCAAGATTTCAAGACCGACTTGCGCTTCCAGAGTTCCGCAGTCATGGCTCTCCAGGAGGCCAGCGAGGCTTACCTCGTCGGTCTCTTCGAAGATACCAACTTGTGTGCCATCCACGCTAAGCGTGTCACTATCATGCCAAAGGACATCCAGCTCGCCCGCCGCATTCGTGGAGAGCGTGCTTAAGCGCATTCCGCTGCCCTTGGCAAACAATCGGTCCTTTTGAGGACCACAAATCCTACTTGGAAAGTACGTTTTGGTCGTATCTCTCTTTATTTTTTATTATTATTGTCAATTCCATCCCTATCCTCGCGTTTATCCAAAAGTTATTTAAAATAATAATGCCGAAGCAATTGGGCGATATTTCATGAATATTCAGTTTTAATAATAAAGCTCTCGCTAAATCTTTAAATCTAATATCAGTTAGCGATTTCTTACTCGCAGTTCATTTCATAGAATCGATGGAAACGAAGTCAAACAAATTATGACGACATAATGTGACTAGTGTATTGCTTTCATTTTTTTAAAAAAGAAAATGCATGGATGGAAGGGAAAGGATGACACCGTGTCCGATGAAAGGAAAGGTTATAAGATTGAGTGATCGTGCAAATTCGCTCCTTCCAGGAGAATTTTGATGGTCCTCAGAAGGACCTTTTTATGGGGAACACTTGCGTGCTCAACCATTTTACTTCTTTTTTGGTGCAGCCTTCTTTGCTGCCTTGGGCTTGGCAGCCTTCTTTGGCTTTGGCGCCTTTGGTTTCTTGGGCGTCTTTGCCTTTTTCACTTTCGATGGAGACTTCTTTGGCTTTGCAACAGGTGTCTTCTTCTTTTCGCCGGTCTTCTTTGGTCGCTTGGCCGGGGCAGCTTTCTTTGCCGGTTTCTTCTCCTTGGGAGCCGAGCGTTTGGTCTTGGAAACAGCCCCGCTTTCCGGTTTCTCCTTCAGCGACGAAGCGCTGAGTTTGAAAGATCCGGAGGCACCCTTTCCTTTGGTTTGCACCAAAGAACCTGATGCCACGGCGCTCCTCAGGTACTTCTTGATGAAGGGCGCGAGCTTCTCGGCGTCGACCTTGTAGTTCTGGGTGATGTACTTCTTGATGGCCTGCAGGGAAGAGCCTCCGCGCTCCTTCAAGTTCTTGATAGCGTTGTTCACCATCTCGGATGTCCTGGGATGGGAAGGAGCCGTTCTCGGCTTTTTCGCCTTCGAGGACTTCTTGGGCGAAGCCGCCGTCGGGGCTGAGGGAGCTGATGCCGTATCTGCCATATCTACGCTCTTTTCGGAACGAAAATGAATCCCCGCGCCGAGGTTTCGACCCCCTTTTCTCTCGGAGCGCGGACCGGAGCGAGAGCAGCTCTCAGGCGGGCCGAAGCAAACTGAAGTTTGTAGTTGCCACAACGGTAAGTGTGTTTCCTCCTCTTTCCAAGATTAATTTTTTCAGTGCTGAGCTAGAGAGCACCAGCATCCCTCGTTGTTGGGTACGTTCCGGAAACTTTGAAGTAGCCGTGAAGTGCCGCAGTCCGTCCCCACGACTTCCACGTTCCTCGCTTCCTTCGTGTCAAACTCACCGTAGGTGTACGCGCGACCTCCATATGCCCGTGATTTCCTTAGTTTTCTCTGAGAAAAGGTAGAAGGTGCGTCGGTTGCACGGAGGAGATGGAAGTTCAATCCTTCCCCTATTCTCTTGCTGAGAATCAGGTGCCTTGAGCATACGACAGGCCTCTCAAGCCAATCTCCGAAGTAGCGTGTGTCGCACACGCCTGTGTTTGAACGAAGCTGGCCTACTTCCAATGTATAGCCTTTAATTTCGTTTATAGGCGAAAATCTATCGCATGAGGACTGTGGTTCGATTCGAAAGCAGCCATTTGCACCGAAAGTTAGCGCGGCCCTTCCTGCTCTCCGCCGATAAATAATAATAATGTAATAGTTTGTGTCGAGGTGCCCGTTGCCTACTTTGGTTTGTGGGAATAGCGCGTATTCGAGAACTCGATGAAGTTGTCCGAAGATAGCACAAAAATAGGAAATAGCTAGGCTGGAGAGTATATATATATATATATATATATATATATAACTACGCACTGGTAATGATCAGGCTGGAAAGTTCATACGAACTAACCGAGCCCAATCACTTTTTCGTTGTTAGGTCCTGGGTATATAGTGTGGAATCAAAAAGGTTGGTCATGAGATTCACTTTTATTCACTGCACTAAATTTTCTTCTTCTCTATCTTGTAGCTTTTATGTTCACACATCTCTGGAAGGGTGTTAAAGCACATTTCTCACTATGACTACAATGAAATGTATAATTATTTGTTATGTTTCTTCTACACGTTCTTGGCAGTGCCCACGAGACGAGACATTTCCCCGAAAACGAGAAGTTGGACTATATGTACCTTACCGAAAGCAGTATCTTTCGCCAACGGCCATACCACGCTGAATATACCGGTTCTCGTCCGATCACCGAAGTCAAGCAGCGTCGGGCCTGGTCAGTACTTGGATGGGTGACCGCCTGGGAACACCAGGTGCTGTTGGCATCCTTTTTCTTTTTCAAGGTTCATAGTGGCCTTTTATTTGTGAATTGAAGCCAATCAATCACCGACAGTTTTTGCAGAATCGCTTTTTTTTTTTTTTTTTTCCAAAAAAAAAAAAAAAAAAAAAAAAAAAAAAAAAAAAAAAAAAAAAAAAAAAAAAGAAAGGAAAAATCCCCGCCCCACCTCCGTCGATTCGTTTTTAAGAAAGGACGGTTGATATCAGACGGACCAATGGCGCTTCGAGACGTGTCTCCCGGACGCTCTCATTCGCGGCGATTCAATACTACTTAACAAAACCACCAAACTGGCTGGCAAAAATTTGTGTTTTGACGCCGAGGGACTGGTGGCTCCGAGCGCCGGCGTTGGACATGCTCTCTATCTAAATTTGGGGAAGGACCTTTCGGCACAGCAGCAATGCATAGAGAACATGACTGAATCCAGTACCAGACAGCAGGCAGCGAGAACACCGAGATTCCAGGATGGGAGGCAGCAGTCGGCGGAAATCGGCGGCAGTCAAGCATCGTGGAACTTCGGCGGCCCCATTGTCTAACTTTTTGGCGGGAAGGGGGGGGGGCGCGTGCGTGGATCCTAACGGTGACAACTAAGCGCACAGCCCAATTCAAAATTACACGTACCCCGGACGTACGTTCTCGTTCGCCTGCCGGACGAGAGGGCTCTGAAGCTCCAATCTCCCTCGGGGAAAGTGCCGGTCGCCGGCTTCCCAGTTGCAACAAGCTTGGTACCCGAAAAATCTCCGACTCTCTGATACCGAGGTATTTCCTTTTCAGGATTGCCAAAGTGAAGAGAAACTTAGCGAAAGAACGATTTGTCCATCGAAATTGTCAGAAAGTGCAGGATGTCCTTCTTAGGGCTGAAAGCACTCGTCGCTCAACGGCAAAAACGGCCCTTCTAAGGACCAAAAAGCCGAAATCTCCGATGTTCCTTAGGGAAAAAGAAAAAACGGGACCAAGTGCAACTGACGATAGAGTTTCTCCCCCTCCTTCTCAGGAGGGGGGATATCTCGAAAAACCGGTAGCCGAAAACTCAACCGGGGGAGAAAGGAGTGCGTGGACCTGGGCAAAGAAGCGGATGCGGAGGAAAAGGACAGCGGACAGCAAAGGCAGATCAAAACCGACCGGGTTGGTGGCCCTCAGAAGGGCCTTTCCACCCAAAGTCTGTCGGGGAGTAGTGACCCCCGGCAGCACCCCCCCGACTGCTGTGCGCTCTCGGGCGTAGGGGACCATGTGTTCTTTCGCGTCATCGGTTTTGCCGTTTCCCCGGTGATAATTACCCCGACTCGGAAATGGACCTAAGGGGTATAGGAAGGCACATGGGCACAAAGGTGGTTCCCCCGTAGCAGCAGTCACCCACACTACAATGACGTAGCTCTGGGTGTGGTTATTACCGATACCCCGCAAGGGGACAGATTTCAGACCGGCCTCGGCCGTCGGACTGGTCCTACGAGAAGTCACTCGCCCCTAAGGCAATGAAAAGCCAATGCTGTCTTAAATCCCGATCCGAAGCAAAAGTAACAATGCCCGGAGAAACAGACGAGTTCTCTCTAACGGACAGACACCCCAAGCAACGACTTCTCCTCTCTTTCACGCAGACGTCTTTGGCAGTTAACTTCCGATGCGGCTTTTTTCGGCTTTAATTCAAAATTCATTTTCGATGTTAGTTTCAAATAAGGTTGTAAGTCGGAATGAGTAGGTCCAACTAACACACAGATTTGCAGAGAGCCTTCGGGCTTTACCTACCTGCCCTTCCAAATTCCCGACTCCATCCTCCCCGTAAGGATAGGAACCAATAGGGTGTGTGTTTTTTTGCCCCCCTTCAACGTGGGTTTTTTTCACACACCAGTATCTAGATGAAGCTGTTATTCCAAGACATCCGAGGTTTTGTCTGCTTGCAGAATTTTATCCTCGGGAGCTTCCCTTCTATTTCTCTTTTTTGTCTCTTGTAGTTTTTTCTGTCTGTCTAATTTTCGCCGTCTGGTAAAAATCCTCTTTCCATAGGGTTGAAACCAGATTTAGTTAAAGTATTCGATGTCCCACGTAGGTAGATTTGCATACTAGTGCATGCCTGCATGGAATGGAGGTTTCCCCGAGGGAGAAATCCGGCTGGACTGGATCTATCCTGAAGGGAAGATTGTACCTAGGCAAAAGACCGAACATGAGGCTATAATGTGCTTGGAGAGTGCATTAGTGTTTCAGGCGAGGTCTGCGCCTTTCGGTATGGTTGCCGGTTGACTTAGGTCGGGCACCACTCACCCCCGCGAGCTCCTTTGGGGGCGGGGTTTTTTTCTTTCTTTCTTTTTTTTTTTTTTTTTAAAAATTTGTGTTTTCACGTTGTATCGATAGCAAGAGATCATCATGTCTGGACGCGGAAAGGGAGGAAAAGTGAAGGGAAAGAGCAAGTCTCGCTCCAGCCGAGCCGGACTTCAGTTCCCCGTCGGCAGAATCCACCGACTTTTGCGAAAGGGCAATTATGCCGAACGTGTCGGTGCCGGTGCACCGGTTTACCTGGCCGCCGTCATGGAATATTTGGCAGCCGAAGTCTTGGAGTTGGCCGGCAATGCTGCTCGCGATAACAAGAAGACCAGGATCATCCCCCGTCACTTGCAGTTGGCCATCAGAAACGACGAGGAGTTGAACAAGCTCCTTTCTGGGGTCACGATCGCCCAGGGTGGCGTGCTGCCCAACATCCAGGCGGTCCTTCTTCCCAAGAAAACCGAGAAGAAAGCTTAAGCTGACACCCTACCCCCTCAGCTTCTAGCAAATCGGCCCTTGTAAGGGCCACCAATTACCTTAGGAAAGGGTCATTGTCTACTCCATTTTTTTAAGTTTTCAAGTTTGAAGTCTGTAGTCTAATCAGGACTGACAATCCATGTAACTTGGCATGCAAATCCTGTGTTGATTCAATGTTTTTTGCCTATTTCCGATAATGTCAGAGAATAGTGGCTTACCTGTACGTATACATCTTGTAAATTTTGATAGCATAGAGATTATGACGTGTGTTTTGTTTTCGGTGGAGTCAAGCTGCACTGAAAATAATAATAATAAAAAATATATATATATGTTCGCCTGAGTTATATTAATTGATGTTATAATTTGACAGAAGCAATCTGAATTTCACATAAATTTCTTTTGCTTTGCTAAACGACGAACGAAGGGTGGGTAGTCATCTAGCGAATGCTGAGAGTCCTCGCGTGAATATTTTTTGTTGAATTCTCAATTATTTCAATCATTCTTATGTCATTATGAACTCGAGACGAGAGAAATCGTTCGAATCGAGGCTGGGATCAGGGGGTAAGGTTCGGGGAAAGTTGAAAGCTGACATTTCCTTCCTCAAAGAAAAGATTTGTGGCCCTTAGAAGGGCCGATTTTTCAAGATGGAGGACAGGCAAACTAGAGCCCTTAACCTCCGAAACCGTACAAGGTTCTGCCTTGACGTTTGAGTGCGTACACGACGTCCATGGCGGTTACGGTTTTCCTCTTGGCGTGCTCCGTGTAGGTGACGGCATCGCGGATAACGTTCTCCAAGAACACCTTGAGGACGCCGCGTGTCTCTTCGTAGATGAGACCGGAGATTCGCTTCACACCTCCTCGCCGGGCAAGACGGCGGATGGCGGGCTTGGTGATACCCTGGATGTTGTCTCGGAGAACTTTACGGTGGCGCTTGGCACCTCCTTTGCCGAGTCCCTTTCCTCCTTTACCTCTGCCTGTCATTTCTGCAGTGCACGTACGTGGATTCGAAAGATGAGAATGAAGCCTTCCCGGCGAGCCGGCTCAGTTTTGTACGCCTTCGACAGAGGGGGGCAGAATGGCGGGAGCCAATGGGAAATCCGCTTTTCGGTTTGATTTCACGAATCAGGAGCATGCACGGCACCTTTCAGGGCAAAGCATATAAAGGCATGATTTTTGGTTGGCGCGATTGTTTGAAACGGAAACGCTTAGGACAAGCACGCGACAATGGCCCGGACTAAGCAAACTGCACGAAAATCCACCGGAGGCAAGGCCCCAAGGAAGCAGCTCGCCACAAAGGCAGCTAGGAAGAGCGCTCCCGCCACCGGAGGAGTGAAGAAGCCCCATAGGTACAGGCCAGGTACCGTGGCTCTTCGAGAAATCCGTCGCTACCAGAAGAGCACCGAGTTGCTCATCAGGAAGCTTCCTTTCCAGCGTCTCGTCCGCGAGATCGCTCAAGATTTCAAGACCGACTTGCGCTTCCAGAGTTCCGCAGTCATGGCTCTCCAGGAGGCCAGCGAGGCTTACCTCGTCGGTCTCTTCGAAGATACCAACTTGTGTGCCATCCACGCTAAGCGTGTCACTATCATGCCAAAGGACATCCAGCTCGCCCGCCGCATTCGTGGAGAGCGTGCTTAAGCGCATTCCGCTGCCCTTGGCAAACAATCGGTCCTTTTGAGGACCACAAATCCTACTTGGAAAGTACGTTTTGGTCGTATCTCTCTTTATTTTTTATTATTATTGTCAATTCCATCCCTATCCTCGCGTTTATCCAAAAGTTATTTAAAATAATAATGCCGAAGCAATTGGGCGATATTTCATGAATATTCAGTTTTAATAATAAAGCTCTCGCTAAATCTTTAAATCTAATATCTTACTCGCAGTTCATTTCATAGAATCGATGGAAACGAAGTCAAACAAATTATGACGACATAATGTGACTAGTGTATTGCTTTCATTTTTTTAAAAAAGAAAATGCATGGATGGAAGGGAAAGGATGACACCGTGTCCGATGAAAGGAAAGGTTATAAGATTGAGTGATCGTGCAAATTCGCTCCTTCCAGGAGAATTTTGATGGTCCTCAGAAGGACCTTTTTATGGGGAACACTTGCGTGCTCAACCATTTTACTTCTTTTTTGGTGCAGCCTTCTTTGCTGCCTTGGGCTTGGCAGCCTTCTTTGGCTTTGGCGCCTTTGGTTTCTTGGGCGTCTTTGCCTTTTTCACTTTCGATGGAGACTTCTTTGGCTTTGCAACAGGTGCCTTCTTCTTTTCGCCGGTCTTCTTTGGTCGCTTGGCCGGGGCAGCTTTCTTTGCCGGTTTCTTCTCCTTGGGAGCCGAGCGTTTGGTCTTGGAAACAGCCCCGCTTTCCGGTTTCTCCTTCAGCGACGAAGCGCTGAGTTTGAAAGATCCGGAGGCACCCTTTCCTTTGGTTTGCACCAAAGAACCTGATGCCACGGCGCTCCTCAGGTACTTCTTGATGAAGGGCGCGAGCTTCTCGGCGTCGACCTTGTAGTTCTGGGTGATGTACTTCTTGATGGCCTGCAGGGAAGAGCCTCCGCGCTCCTTCAAGTTCTTGATAGCGTTGTTCACCATCTCGGATGTCCTGGGATGGGAAGGAGCCGTTCTCGGCTTTTTCGCCTTCGAGGACTTCTTGGGCGAAGCCGCCGTCGGGGCTGAGGGAGCTGATGCCGTATCTGCCATATCTACGCTCTTTTCGGAACGAAAATGAATCCCCGCGCCGAGGTTTCGACCCCCTTTTCTCTCGGAGCGCGGACCGGAGCGAGAGCAGCTCTCAGGCGGGCCGAAGCAAACTGAAGTTTGTAGTTGCCACAACGGTAAGTGTGTTTCCTCCTCTTTCCAAGATTAATTTTTTCAGTGCTGAGCTAGAGAGCACCAGCATCCCTCGTTGTTGGGTACGTTCCGGAAACTTTGAAGTAGCCGTGAAGTGCCGCAGTCCGTCCCCACGACTTCCACGTTCCTCGCTTCCTTCGTGTCAAACTCACCGTAGGTGTACGCGCGACCTCCATATGCCCGTGATTTCCTTAGTTTTCTCTGAGAAAAGGTAGAAGGTGCGTCGGTTGCACGGAGGAGATGGAAGTTCAATCCTTCCCCTATTCTCTTGCTGAGAATCAGGTGCCTTGAGCATACGACAGGCCTCTCAAGCCAATCTCCGAAGTAGCGTGTGTCGCACACGCCTGTGTTTGAACGAAGCTGGCCTACTTCCAATGTATAGCCTTTAATTTCGTTTATAGGCGAAAATCTATCGCATGAGGACTGTGGTTCGATTCGAAAGCAGCCATTTGCACCGAAAGTTAGCGCGGCCCTTCCTGCTCTCCGCCGATAAATAATAATAATGTAATAGTTTGTGTCGAGGTGCCCGTTGCCTACTTTGGTTTGTGGGAATAGCGCGTATTCGAGAACTCGATGAAGTTGTCCGAAGATAGCACAAAAATAGGAAATAGCTAGGCTGGAGAGTATATATATATATATATATATATATATATATAACTACGCACTGGTAATGATCAGGCTGGAAAGTTCATACGAACTAACCGAGCCCAATCACTTTTTCGTTGTTAGGTCCTGGGTATATAGTGTGGAATCAAAAAGGTTGGTCATGAGATTCACTTTTATTCACTGCACTAAATTTTCTTCTTCTCTATCTTGTAGCTTTTATGTTCACACATCTCTGGAAGGGTGTTAAAGCACATTTCTCACTATGACTACAATGAAATGTATAATTATTTGTTATGTTTCTTCTACACGTTCTTGGCAGTGCCCACGAGACGAGACATTTCCCCGAAAACGAGAAGTTGGACTATATGTACCTTACCGAAAGCAGTATCTTTCGCCAACGGCCATACCACGCTGAATATACCGGTTCTCGTCCGATCACCGAAGTCAAGCAGCGTCGGGCCTGGTCAGTACTTGGATGGGTGACCGCCTGGGAACACCAGGTGCTGTTGGCATCCTTTTTCTTTTTCAAGGTTCATAGTGGCCTTTTATTTGTGAATTGAAGCCAATCAATCACCGACAGTTTTTGCAGAATCGCTTTTTTTTTTTTTTTTTTTTTTTTTTCAATATACCTGTCATCAAATAATAATAATAATATAAGTGAAGAATGTATATTAGTATATATGAATATCGGGGAAGGCGACTTTCTTCTGTTTTTTGGGGCTTGCGGGGTTGCAGGGTGCGTTCTTATTACCGGCGGCCGCCATAATCCCGGCGGGGAGCGAGCGCTCCCCTGCCCGGCGGATCCGCCGCGTCGCTCCCCGAAGAGCCCGGCGTTGGTAGTTTTCGGCGAGGATACGTGCCGGCGGTTGCAGGGAGTGTGTTTTTTTTGGGCGTTTTTATTTTTTTGCAAAATGCCATCGCCGTGGAAGGAGGCGTTCGCTAAAGGGATAGTCCCGGCCCGGCAACCCTGATCCGTTGGCAATTTCGCCCGAAACGCACCGGGGCGGGGGGGGGGGGTGTGCACACGCAGAATAAAGAATTGGAAATGTCGCATACTCGTTGGCGAGGACACGTAAACCGAGGTTCTGTTTCAACCGATGCATGTCAAATCTCGCGTCTTTTCCCTTCGGAAAGGGAATGCTCGATCAGTGCAGTGATGTGAAAGTGTCCCCGCTAGTGGACAATTTAGCAGAAGGCAAGTGGGGAAGGTCCTGGTCGGAACGGTTACTTTTGGCAGCAAACGGTTACGAAACTGTTACTTTTGTCAGTAAACTGTTACAAAACGGTTACTTTTGTCAGTAAACTGTTACAAAACGGTTACTTTTGGCAGTAAACTGTTACGAAACGGTTACTTTTGGCAGTAAACGGTTACGAAACTGTTAGTTTTAGCAGGGAACGGTTACAAAACCGTTACTTTTGGCAGCAGACGGTTACGAAATCGTTACTTTTGGCAGCAGACCGTTACATAACCGTTACTTTTTGCAGCAAACGAATTAACGATAAAATGACCATTCGGTATTTCTCGACTGGTCGGGAGTCGGGAAGTCATTTCCCGAAGTCGGGATCGGGACAGGATCCCCCCCCCGGTCCCGACTTTTCGGGATCCCGCACACCCCTAATATTAATGCATAGGATGGAATGAACATTTTTTTTTGCCATGTCAACGTAACCTAACCTCCCAGAGGATCTGGGTTCAGACGAACGCGAGACAAATTCCTGGAAAAAGGACCTTGCGTAAGACAACTTTGGTTCCTCTTCAAAAATTCGCGTACACTTTCGTTGTGTAGTCAGCATGTAATGATACCGAATGGAGGCATGTAGGCGTTCGAACCCCACCCCTAACTGAACAAAAAAATGCTAATCTTCCGGGATCGTAAGTTGAAGTTCCACCCCCCCCCCCCCCCGATGCCGCCGCCCTCTGGAAACAACGTTCAGATCAATTCTTGGAGTAACCGATTTCAAATGCAACGGTTCCCGCCAAATGTCACACTTCGTTGAGCGTACCAGTTCTCACCCTTTCATAGAAGTTAAGTGAGCCCTTTTAGTGCAAATTATGAATGTGACTGCCAAACTCTTCCTTTTTCCCTGCTCGTGGAGAAAACTGAAAGTAATTTTGAAAGTAAAATGAAGGAAAACACGAAAAATGAAATAAAATCACGACCTAACAAAACCTAACCTAATGTAACCCAACCGAGTATATGCAGATATTAATCTGTGTGTACCTTTCACTGCCATACTCTAGTAACAAACGTACAATTGTGAAATAGAAACCTGAAAGTTATTTTTGTTAAATATACAAGTTTATTTTATGTGTTCATCCAAAATAATAATGCGCCGAATCAATAATTGTTCCAAGTCTTAGGTTATTTTTTTGCAGTGGCATTTTGTCCAAATGTAACTCTAAAAGTCCTATTCAGCAAAAGAAACTAAAAAATTTGGAAATTTAGCCTATTTTTGTAAATTACGTGCTGGTTAAGGTCGTACCTTAAAAGCATTTTTTTTTATATATACGTAAGGTCAAAAATCTTCTCGCTTGCAGGCTGAGATATCGTTAGGTTATGTAAGTGTACGTTTCGGAGGGGTGGTAGACAAGTTCGTCCAATTCCAAGATTCAATTTTTGGCCCTAAAAAGGGCCTTTTTCGGCAAGGTAATTATTTCCTTGAGTTTACTTTGAGCTGGTGTACTTAGTCACGGCCTTGGTGCCTTCACTGACGGCGTGCTTGGCCAGTTCACCGGGGAGGAGCAGCCGAACGGCCGTCTGGATCTCCCTGCTGGTGATGGTCGATCGCTTGTTGTAATGAGCGAGCCTGGAAGCTTCGGCGGCAATGCGCTCGAAGATGTCGTTGACGAAGCTGTTCATGATGCTCATCGCCTTGCTGGAGATGCCGGTGTCAGGGTGAACTTGCTTCAACACCTTGTAGATGTAAATTGCGTAGCTCTCCTTCCTCCTCCGCTTCTTCTTTTTGTCTCCCTTGGAGATGTTCTTCTGGGCCTTTCCGGCCTTTTTGGCGGCTTTTCCACTTGTCTTTGGCGGCATGTTGCAGACAGACTCGATGGGCGCCAAAAAAAAAAAAAAAAAAAAAAAGAAAGGAAAAATCCCCGCCCCCAAAGGGCTCGCGGGGGTGAGTGGCGCCCGACCTGAGTCAACTGGCGACTGTACCGAAAGGCGCAGACCTCGCGTGAGATGTTGATGCACTCTGGAGCACATCATAATCCCATGTTCAGTCTTTTGCCTAGGCGCAGTCTTCCCCTCAGAATAGATCCAGTCAAGCCGGATTTCTCCCTTGGGGAAGCCTCCATTCATGCTTGGCATGCACTAGTATGCTAACTACCTACATGACATCGGGATTTATTTAAACCTGGTTTCAATCTTGTAAAGAGATTTTTACCAGGCGGCGAAAATAGAAAGATGGTGAAAAAACTACAGCTAAGAAGAGGAACAAAGAGAAGGGAAGCTCCCGAGGGTAAAACCAAGTAAACTTGTAAAACCTCGGCTGCGTCTAGTATGCAAGCTTCGTCTAGATTCTGATGTGCGAAAAAAACCCACGTGAAGGGGGGTAAAAAACACACATCCTATTGGTTTCTATCCTTAATGGAGCCGTGAGGCGGCAGGTAGGATCGGGAATTGGAAGGTATGGTGTTTTTGGCTACAAGTAGCCTTTCAAGTCTTGTGTTAGTAGGACCTACTCATGCACACGTCGCTTCTCTGATGTTGGGGTGTGAAGGTTCGTCTGACTTCCGAACCCTGGGGAGAGTTAACGGTGCGTGGGGTACTCCTGTTTCTTGTTTCCTGTAGAGGTGGTCAGTGGCTGCTGGAGCTTCCGGGGGCTGCGCCGTCGACGAATTCGAGAGTGCACAAATGAGGCACTCACGTTCCTCCACCGGCCCAGCTGAAGGCTTCAAAAACCGGCTTAGTACTAAGATCGACCTTGAAGAGGTGTACTTTCACCTGTGCGGCTACTGAATTCTTTGGTCGTACTTGTGGCGGAGCCCCTTGGTTGTTTCAGTTGGCACCACTTTTTCCGTTGTTGACTTCCAGAGGCTGCGCAGTAGACGAATTCGCGAGTGCACAAATGAGGCACTCACGTTCCTCCACCGGCCCAGCTGAAGGCTTCAAAAACCGGCTTAGTACTAAGATCGACCTTGAAGAGGTGTACTTTCATCTGTGCAGCTACTGAAGTCTTTGGTCATACTTGTTGCGGTGCCTCTACGTTGCTACAGCGGGAGTGGTGCTTATTGTCATCGGGGGTAATTCCATAGAACGCTCAGAGGTCTCTTGTGCTTGTAGCGCGTTCGCGGGTACGTGCCTAGATTCCTGATAAGTTCGTTGTCTATTTGATTTTTCTTTTTGTAAAGTTTGTGCATGATTTTATTATTGAACTCTACAATTTTCGGGAGCTTGTGCTTAATGTGGATTGGAGTCATTCTAGTGCTCCAGCGTAGGTTCAGGATGTATCTGAGCATCCTGTTTTGGTATTTCTGTAGGAGTTTTATATTGCCTTTGTTCCCACAGAACCAAGCGGGTGATCCGTACATTAGGATTGGCCTTATCATAAGTTTGTAGAGCAAGAGCTTGTGTGATAGTGCTAACGGGCTGGCCGAGTATATCAGTGACTTAATTTGATGGAAGCGGACTCTTGCTCTGTCGAGTACTATTTTAGTGTGCTGGGAGAAGCTAAGCTTGGAGTCAAGAGTGACTCCAAGATATCTAACTTGTTTTTGCCAGGGTATGTTGACCCCTTCCAGGGTAATTTCTGGTGGGAGGGGTTGCCTTTTCTTAGTGAAGATGATCGCTTCCGTTTTATGGGCGTTGATCTTTATCTTCCATCGGTTATAGTATGTTTGGAGCGATTCTAGGTAAGTTTCTAGGATTCTGACTATTCTGAGACGTCTCCATGAGGATTGGTAGATAGCCACGTCATCGGCGTAGACCGCTATTTGGGCTTCATGGTGACGGGGGATATCTGAGATATAGAGGTTGAATAGCAGAGGGCTGAGTATAGACCCTTGCGGAACTCCTGCTTCTATATTTCTTATGTTCGATTTCTCCTGGAGAATTGATACGAAAAATTTCCGTCCGCTTATATAAGATTTTATCAATCTTATTAGCTTATCTGGTAATCCTAGTTTGATAAGTTTGTGTAGCAGGCCTTCATGCCAAACTCTGTCGAATGCTTTTTCTACATCTAGTAGCACCATTCCCGTATCCTTTTTTTTGTTGTAGTGCTCAGTGACGTGTTCTATTACGCGTGTGAGCTGGTGCACCGTGGAGTGTTTTTGTCTGAAGCCAAATTGCTCTGTCGGTAGCAATTGTTTTTGTTGCGTTATGAATTGCAGTCTCTTCATTACTACTCGTTCGAATATTTTTCCGAGGTTGTTGAGTAGACTGATCGGTCTGTAGTTTTGTGGAAACGTTTTGTCTTTACCCGGTTTGGGGAGACAGATGATTTTGGCTATTTTCCAGTTTTCTGGAAAGTATGCGATTTTGGCGCACGAGTTAAACAACGCGGCAATGGCTTGCACCATGTTAATTGGGATGTGCTTGAAGAGCACGTTTTGGATCCCATCTGGTCCCGGTGCTTTGAAGTTGGGTAGATATTTGATTATGTGAAGTAATTCAGGGACGTTTGTGTGAATTATATCTTCATCATGATCATGGTTTGATGTGAGGAACCGTTCTACCGTGTCGGTTGTTTCATCTTCGTCTTCGGAATCGATATCAAGGTCTTCGTTTGGTTTAAATGCCTCTTCCAACGTGTCCGCGAGTGCGTTCGTCTTTTCCTCGTTTCCATACGCCATGCCGTTTTTCCCGTGGAGTATGGGGGTGTCAATATTGGTACGCGTGAGCCTTCTCGTGAATTTATATAATGAGAGGTCTTTTACTGCCAATTTGTCTACGCGAGCTTTCCATTTCTCGTTTCTGTGTTTCTTTATGTCGTCTTGGATTTCGTTCGACAGTGCTTTTTGTTCTTGTCTGTAGAACGGTTGTCTGGTACGCATGAATAATTTGCGAATTTTGTTCCGGAGCCTTATCTTAACTTTGATAGTGTCCGGCAGCGCTGCATCCGGTTGCAGTGGTTTGTGCAGGGGGATATGCTTGGCCATGGCGCCTTTAATTTTACTAGTAATAAACGAGACGCGGTCGTTAATGGCTTGTTCTGAATTTAGCTCTGTTCGAAGTTCGTTCTTCGCGAAATTTTGTTCTAGATCTTTCTTGTAGGCATCCCAGTTTGCCTTATTGAAGTTGTATCTTTTGAACGGAGGACGATATCGCGGCTTGTCGAAGAGTGTCACTAACACTGGGTTGTGGTCCGATGTGAGGGCCGATAGTGACTCTTGGTCCGTTATTATGCGGGGACCTTTTAGAACTACCACGTCTAGGACGTCGGGTAGTTTATTAGGGTCTTCCGGGTAGTAAGTTGGAGTAGTGGGCGCATAGACAAGTAGTGGCGTATTTTGAATGTATCTAAATAACTTGTTGCCACTTGTATTGTGCACTCGACTGTGCCAGGCTGAATGTTTAGCGTTTAAGTCCCCTCCTATAAGGACTGAGGGTCCGAGGCGGAGGAGCTTGTCTATATCTCTGGGATCTAGCTCGTTGTTTGCGCGAGGAGATCGGTAAGCGGAAATGAATATTATGTCGCGGTTTGCCATTTTTGCAGTGATCGCTACGGCTTCAAGCGTATTGAGTTTGGGGATCGGAATGCGTGAGTGGATTATATTGTTTTTAATGAATATGGCCACTCCTCCGTGTGCATGGTCAGCAGTTTTATCTTCCCTATGCATATCGTACATTGGGAGATAGACTCTGTCGGTGGGCTTTAGGTGCGTTTCCGATATAAGGGCTATTTCTGGTTGCTGCTCTAGCAGCCAGGGGTACGCTTCGTGCATCTTGTTTAGTAGACCTCTGGCGTTCCAGTGGATTAGGTAGGCGCCCCGATTATTGCCTGCCATTGGTGGTCATTAGGGCGCTTGTTAATTGCGCGCAGATGGTCATCACCTGCTGCATAGTCTGGGCCATGGTAGCTTGCATTTGTTGCATTTGCTGCATGGTGTTTTTAAGGGCTTCCATCATTACTGGGAGCCAATCGGGCTGGTTGTTGGCCGTGGTACTTGGTTTAGAATCTGAATTTGAATTTGTAATTCTGTGTTCGGATCTGAACTCGACTTGCATAGGCGTAGTTTCGTTTGTTTTGCAAGGTTCTGGTGCCTTGGGGTTGTCTGCTGTTTTATTTGTGCCGGTCACGGTTGATGTGCCGGGCTTCTGTGTGCCGGGGGCAGTTATTGTGCCGGTCGCGGTTGGAGTGCCGGGCGTAGTTGATGTGCCGGGGACTCTTGGTGTGCCGGGCGCGCTTGTTGCGCCAAGCTCACTAGGTGCGCTGGCTTTTTTAATTGTTCCGGGTCGGCTTTGTGTTTTTTTCTCCGGTCGCGATTGACCTACTTTGGTGACGGGAGTGTTATTTTCTTGCTGTGCCTGCTTTTGCCTCTGGGGTTCATTATTTGGAGCCCTGGGCTTGTCGGCAACAGTGTGGGTCTGGGCTGGCGCGTTTGGATTATGCGGCCGTTGGTTAATTGGTTTCGGGGGGGGGAGGAGGTTTCTTTTTCTCCTCTCCTGGTTGACCCTCTTGTATATGGGGCATGATCTGGCGCTGGCAACATGGTCGCCATTGCAGTTGGTGCATTTAACCGGGTTAATTGCTCTTTCACAGTCTTTGATATCGTGTGCTTGCCCACATCGCACGCATTTAGGCATCATGTGACAGGTGCTTCTTCCGTGGTGGAAGCCCTGGCATTGGTGGCATTGTAGTGGGACATCGGGCACGATATAGTCCTCGATGTAGACTCTCACTATGCCAAGGTGTTCGAGTTTTTTAAGTCTGAGCAATTTTTCCTTATTTTGCTCAAACGTTTTTACCAAAAAAGAGTGACTTTTTTTCTTTTTTGGGTAAGTTTCAGAGAATTTGTCGAAGTAATGCATCTGAGTTACCTCGGCATCGATTCCTGTGGCTATTTTCAGGTCTTCTTCGATTTCGTGGGGGTCCATCCAAGCTTGGAGTCCCTTAATCACGAAGCGGTAGGGCTTGTGGTCTGATGATTTGTAGTAGTGGAACTCGAATTTGTTTTTATTGAGTTCCATTAGGATTTTATTGTAGGTGTCACTATCAAATGCGGACACCTTCATTATGTTCCCTTTAGCTGTGCAAAGGATGTTTTGTATTCGCTTGTCTTTGCACAGCTTGACAAATTTCTGGGGATTTTTGACAGTTATTGGGGGGAATTTGGGCTTACTTTTTCCCAGCGATTTCCCTAAATTGGGTGAAATGGGCGCTGAAGGCGGAATGTTGTTCAGCTTATTCAGCCTAGCCCATTTCAGACTGTCTTGCTTGTCGTTAGAGTGGTCATAGAACATCTCTTTTGGTTCCTTGTCGCTTATGTTAAGCGCAGGGAAAGTTTCGCTTATTAAGCGTTCGCATTCTTTTTGCGACCGCTTTGGCGCTTTTTGCTGCTTATTGGTGTTATTTATGCTCGATTCTTGTTTCGGGGGACCCTGTTTCCGTTTTTTAATGTCCGGTTGTGTTATTTCCTCTTCCAGGAGGCTTTTTGTGAAGTACCGAACGCCCGCTTTTTGAATTTTCAATTTGCGGCTTTTTGTTTTTGATTTCGGGTTGGTACCGAATTCAAATACTAAGTCGTTTTCAGCAAGTGTCGATTTGTTGGGCTTTTGTGACATCTGGTTGCGTTGAGCAGGCGTAATTGTGTCCTGCGACGCAGCCGCGTCTTTGTCTGGGTGATCGGGGTTCGATCTTTTTCTAAGGGGGGTGGGGGGATCTGCAATGTTGATCTCCCCCCCATTTTCTTCCTCGTCTGATGATGAAGTGCATGAGGACTCTTCCGAAGAGGAGTCGTATGCATCTTCCATGTCTTTGTCATTACTGAAGTTAAACTCAGAATGATCTCCTAGATTTGTAACATTAGAGTCACTTTTTTTGCTAACGCGATGCATTTTTTCTGCTGGGCTCTCCGTCCTTATGGGATTTTGCATGGAGAGCTCTTCGGCCAATAGGAGAGCCGGATTTGGACTTGGGTCCGCCATGTGGCTCGGCCAATAGGGGAGCGTCTCCCGGTTTTGACTTTCAGCCAATGGGGAGGCTGGATTCGGATTCAAGCCTGGCCGGAGGTTCGGCCAATAGGAGGCCTCCTCCTGGGTTTGAGTTTCGGCCAATAAGGAGTCAGGATTTTCGTTCAACTTTTTGGGGAGAATTCTGGCGCTCTGAGGGAGCTTTTTTGGCGCAAAATGTAACAAGGGGCTGGGGAGCGACTAGTTCATGGGCGGGAATTGATATTGGCGCGCAGTTCTTGAAGTTCTGACGATGCTACGAGTAGTGCAATGAAATAAAAATAATTCACGCTAATGACGTCCTGGGGTGTCGGCAAAGCCTGTTCATCCCCAAGATCTCCGTCCCAGTTAAGAGAAAGCGGATCACGAGGGGGCCCTTAGCCACTTGCGAGTATTATTCTTATTTCTACTCAAGCGCTGTAAGAAAAGTATTCATTAATTGCAATAAAAATTGCATATGTGACAATTCGTTCTTTCTCTTAGGAGTCGGGAACAGCTTGCTCGTCTCTCAATTACCGATATCTAAAACCCAGTTGAAATAAATTTCAATGGGCAATCGGTTTTCTTTTCACTGAGTCAAAAGCAGGTCTGTATCCTTCAGGCTCCAGTCTCAATCTACTCGATCTCCTCGATCTCGATACTCGATGGGCGCCACCTCCGTCGATTCGTTTTTAAGAAAGGACGGTTGATATCAGACGGACCAATGGCGCTTCGAGACGTGTCTCCCGGACGCTCTCATTCGCGGCGATTCAATACTACTTAACAAAACCACCAAACTGGCTGGCAAAAATTTGTGTTTTCACGTTGTATCGATAGCAAGAGATCATCATGTCTGGACGCGGAAAGGGAGGAAAAGTGAAGGGAAAGAGCAAGTCTCGCTCCAGCCGAGCCGGACTTCAGTTCCCCGTCGGCAGAATCCACCGACTTTTGCGAAAGGGCAATTATGCCGAACGTGTCGGTGCCGGTGCACCGGTTTACCTGGCCGCCGTCATGGAATATTTGGCAGCCGAAGTCTTGGAGTTGGCCGGCAATGCTGCTCGCGATAACAAGAAGACCAGGATCATCCCCCGTCACTTGCAGTTGGCCATCAGAAACGACGAGGAGTTGAACAAGCTCCTTTCTGGGGTCACGATCGCCCAGGGTGGCGTGCTGCCCAACATCCAGGCGGTCCTTCTTCCCAAGAAAACCGAGAAGAAAGCTTAAGCTGACACCCTACCCCCTCAGCTTCTAGCAAATCGGCCCTTGTAAGGGCCACCAATTACCTTAGGAAAGGGTCATTGTCTACTCCATTTTTTTAAGTTTTCAAGTTTGAAGTCTGTAGTCTAATCAGGACTGACAATCCATGTAACTTGGCATGCAAATCCTGTGTTGATTCAATGTTTTTTGCCTATTTCCGATAATGTCAGAGAATAGTGGCTTACCTGTACGTATACATCTTGTAAATTTTGATAGCATAGAGATTATGACGTGTGTTTTGTTTTCGGTGGAGTCAAGCTGCACTGAAAATAATAATAATAAAAAATATATATATATGTTCGCCTGAGTTATATTAATTGATGTTATAATTTGACAGAAGCAATCTGAATTTCACATAAATTTCTTTTGCTTTGCTAAACGACGAACGAAGGGTGGGTAGTCATCTAGCGAATGCTGAGAGTCCTCGCGTGAATATTTTTTGTTGAATTCTCAATTATTTCAATCATTCTTATGTCATTATGAACTCGAGACGAGAGAAATCGTTCGAATCGAGGCTGGGATCAGGGGGTAAGGTTCGGGGAAAGTTGAAAGCTGACATTTCCTTCCTCAAAGAAAAGATTTGTGGCCCTTAGAAGGGCCGATTTTTCAAGATGGAGGACAGGCAAACTAGAGCCCTTAACCTCCGAAACCGTACAAGGTTCTGCCTTGACGTTTGAGTGCGTACACGACGTCCATGGCGGTTACGGTTTTCCTCTTGGCGTGCTCCGTGTAGGTGACGGCATCGCGGATAACGTTCTCCAAGAACACCTTGAGGACGCCGCGTGTCTCTTCGTAGATGAGACCGGAGATTCGCTTCACACCTCCTCGCCGGGCAAGACGGCGGATGGCGGGCTTGGTGATACCCTGGATGTTGTCTCGGAGAACTTTACGGTGGCGCTTGGCACCTCCTTTGCCGAGTCCTTTTCCTCCTTTACCTCTGCCTGTCATTTCTGCAGTGCACGTACGTGGATTCGAAAGATGAGAATGAAGCCTTCCCGGCGAGCCGGCTCAGTTTTGTACGCCTTCGACAGAGGGGGGCAGAATGGCGGGAGCCAATGGGAAATCCGCTTTTCGGTTTGATTTCACGAATCAGGAGCATGCACGGCACCTTTCAGGGCAAAGCATATAAAGGCATGATTTTTGGTTGGCGCGATTGTTTGAAACGGAAACGCTTAGGACAAGCACGCGACAATGGCCCGGACTAAGCAAACTGCACGAAAATCCACCGGAGGCAAGGCCCCAAGGAAGCAGCTCGCCACAAAGGCAGCTAGGAAGAGCGCTCCCGCCACCGGAGGAGTGAAGAAGCCCCATAGGTACAGGCCAGGTACCGTGGCTCTTCGAGAAATCCGTCGCTACCAGAAGAGCACCGAGTTGCTCATCAGGAAGCTTCCTTTCCAGCGTCTCGTCCGCGAGATCGCTCAAGATTTCAAGACCGACTTGCGCTTCCAGAGTTCCGCAGTCATGGCTCTCCAGGAGGCCAGCGAGGCTTACCTCGTCGGTCTCTTCGAAGATACCAACTTGTGTGCCATCCACGCTAAGCGTGTCACTATCATGCCAAAGGACATCCAGCTCGCCCGCCGCATTCGTGGAGAGCGTGCTTAAGCGCATTCCGCTGCCCTTGGCAAACAATCGGTCCTTTTGAGGACCACAAATCCTACTTGGAAAGTACGTTTTGGTCGTATCTCTCTTTATTTTTTATTATTATTGTCAATTCCATCCCTATCCTCGCGTTTATCCAAAAGTTATTTAAAATAATAATGCCGAAGCAATTGGGCGATATTTCATGAATATTCAGTTTTAATAATAAAGCTCTCGCTAAATCTTTAAATCTAATATCTTACTCGCAGTTCATTTCATAGAATCGATGGAAACGAAGTCAAACAAATTATGACGACATAATGTGACTAGTGTATTGCTTTCATTTTTTTAAAAAAGAAAATGCATGGATGGAAGGGAAAGGATGACACCGTGTCCGATGAAAGGAAAGGTTATAAGATTGAGTGATCGTGCAAATTCGCTCCTTCCAGGAGAATTTTGATGGTCCTCAGAAGGACCTTTTTATGGGGAACACTTGCGTGCTCAACCATTTTACTTCTTTTTTGGTGCAGCCTTCTTTGCTGCCTTGGGCTTGGCAGCCTTCTTTGGCTTTGGCGCCTTTGGTTTCTTGGGCGTCTTTGCCTTTTTCACTTTCGATGGAGACTTCTTTGGCTTTGCAACAGGTGCCTTCTTCTTTTCGCCGGTCTTCTTTGGTCGCTTGGCCGGGGCAGCTTTCTTTGCCGGTTTCTTCTCCTTGGGAGCCGAGCGTTTGGTCTTGGAAACAGCCCCGCTTTCCGGTTTCTCCTTCAGCGACGAAGCGCTGAGTTTGAAAGATCCGGAGGCACCCTTTCCTTTGGTTTGCACCAAAGAACCTGATGCCACGGCGCTCCTCAGGTACTTCTTGATGAAGGGCGCGAGCTTCTCGGCGTCGACCTTGTAGTTCTGGGTGATGTACTTCTTGATGGCCTGCAGGGAAGAGCCTCCGCGCTCCTTCAAGTTCTTGATAGCGTTGTTCACCATCTCGGATGTCCTGGGATGGGAAGGAGCCGTTCTCGGCTTTTTCGCCTTCGAGGACTTCTTGGGCGAAGCCGCCGTCGGGGCTGAGGGAGCTGATGCCGTATCTGCCATATCTACGCTCTTTTCGGAACGAAAATGAATCCCCGCGCCGAGGTTTCGACCCCCTTTTCTCTCGGAGCGCGGACCGGAGCGAGAGCAGCTCTCAGGCGGGCCGAAGCAAACTGAAGTTTGTAGTTGCCACAACGGTAAGTGTGTTTCCTCCTCTTTCCAAGATTAATTTTTTCAGTGCTGAGCTAGAGAGCACCAGCATCCCTCGTTGTTGGGTACGTTCCGGAAACTTTGAAGTAGCCGTGAAGTGCCGCAGTCCGTCCCCACGACTTCCACGTTCCTCGCTTCCTTCGTGTCAAACTCACCGTAGGTGTACGCGCGACCTCCATATGCCCGTGATTTCCTTAGTTTTCTCTGAGAAAAGGTAGAAGGTGCGTCGGTTGCACGGAGGAGATGGAAGTTCAATCCTTCCCCTATTCTCTTGCTGAGAATCAGGTGCCTTGAGCATACGACAGGCCTCTCAAGCCAATCTCCGAAGTAGCGTGTGTCGCACACGCCTGTGTTTGAACGAAGCTGGCCTACTTCCAATGTATAGCCTTTAATTTCGTTTATAGGCGAAAATCTATCGCATGAGGACTGTGGTTCGATTCGAAAGCAGCCATTTGCACCGAAAGTTAGCGCGGCCCTTCCTGCTCTCCGCCGATAAATAATAATAATGTAATAGTTTGTGTCGAGGTGCCCGTTGCCTACTTTGGTTTGTGGGAATAGCGCGTATTCGAGAACTCGATGAAGTTGTCCGAAGATAGCACAAAAATAGGAAATAGCTAGGCTGGAGAGTATATATATATATATATATATATATATATATATAACTACGCACTGGTAATGATCAGGCTGGAAAGTTCATACGAACTAACCGAGCCCAATCACTTTTTCGTTGTTAGGTCCTGGGTATATAGTGTGGAATCAAAAAGGTTGGTCATGAGATTCACTTTTATTCACTGCACTAAATTTTCTTCTTCTCTATCTTGTAGCTTTTATGTTCACACATCTCTGGAAGGGTGTTAAAGCACATTTCTCACTATGACTACAATGAAATGTATAATTATTTGTTATGTTTCTTCTACACGTTCTTGGCAGTGCCCACGAGACGAGACATTTCCCCGAAAACGAGAAGTTGGACTATATGTACCTTACCGAAAGCAGTATCTTTCGCCAACGGCCATACCACGCTGAATATACCGGTTCTCGTCCGATCACCGAAGTCAAGCAGCGTCGGGCCTGGTCAGTACTTGGATGGGTGACCGCCTGGGAACACCAGGTGCTGTTGGCATCCTTTTTCTTTTTCAAGGTTCATAGTGGCCTTTTATTTGTGAATTGAAGCCAATCAATCACCGACAGTTTTTGCAGAATCGCTTTTTTTTTTTTTTTTTTTTTTTTTCAATATACCTGTCATCAAATAATAATAATAATATAAGTGAAGAATGTATATTAGTATATATGAATATCGGGGAAGGCGACTTTCTTCTGTTTTTTGGGGCTTGCGGGGTTGCAGGGTGCGTTTTTATTACCGGCGGCCGCCATAATCCCGGCGGGGAGCGAGCGCTCCCCTGCCCGGCGGATCCGCCGCGTCGCTCCCCGAAGAGCCCGGCGTTGGTAGTTTTCGGCGAGGATACGTGCCGGCGGTTGCAGGGAGTGTGTTTTTTTTGGGCGTTTTTATTTTTTTGCAAAATGCCATCGCCGTGGAAGGAGGCGTTCGCTAAAGGGATAGTCCCGGCCCGGCAACCCTGATCCGTTGGCAATTTCGCCCGAAACGCACCGGGGCGGGGGGGGGGTGTGCACACGCAGAATAAAGAATTGGAAATGTCGCATACTCGTTGGCGAGGACACGTAAACCGAGGTTCTGTTTCAACCGATGCATGTCAAATCTCGCGTCTTTTCCCTTCGGAAAGGGAATGCTCGATCAGTGCAGTGATGTGAAAGTGTCCCCGCTAGTGGACAATTTAGCAGAAGGCAAGTGGGGAAGGTCCTGGTCGGAACGGTTACTTTTGGCAGCAAACGGTTACGAAACTGTTACTTTTGTCAGTAAACTGTTACAAAACGGTTACTTTTGTCAGTAAACTGTTACAAAACGGTTACTTTTGGCAGTAAACTGTTACGAAACGGTTACTTTTGGCAGTAAACGGTTACGAAACTGTTAGTTTTAGCAGGGAACGGTTACAAAACCGTTACTTTTGGCAGCAGACGGTTACGAAATCGTTACTTTTGGCAGCAGACCGTTACATAACCGTTACTTTTTGCAGCAAACGAATTAACGATAAAATGACCATTCGGTATTTCTCGACTGGTCGGGAGTCGGGAAGTCATTTCCCGAAGTCGGGATCGGGACAGGATCCCCCCCCCGGTCCCGACTTTTCGGGATCCCGCACACCCCTAATATTAATGCATAGGATGGAATGAACATTTTTTTTTGCCATGTCAACGTAACCTAACCTCCCAGAGGATCTGGGTTCAGACGAACGCGAGACAAATTCCTGGAAAAAGGACCTTGCGTAAGACAACTTTGGTTCCTCTTCAAAAATTCGCGTACACTTTCGTTGTGTAGTCAGCATGTAATGATACCGAATGGAGGCATGTAGGCGTTCGAACCCCACCCCTAACTGAACAAAAAAATGCTAATCTTCCGGGATCGTAAGTTGAAGTTCCACCCCCCCCCCCCCCGATGCCGCCGCCCTCTGGAAACAACGTTCAGATCAATTCTTGGAGTAACCGATTTCAAATGCAACGGTTCCCGCCAAATGTCACACTTCGTTGAGCGTACCAGTTCTCACCCTTTCATAGAAGTTAAGTGAGCCCTTTTAGTGCAAATTATGAATGTGACTGCCAAACTCTTCCTTTTTCCCTGCTCGTGGAGAAAACTGAAAGTAATTTTGAAAGTAAAATGAAGGAAAACACGAAAAATGAAATAAAATCACGACCTAACAAAACCTAACCTAATGTAACCCAACCGAGTATATGCAGATATTAATCTGTGTGTACCTTTCACTGCCATACTCTAGTAACAAACGTACAATTGTGAAATAGAAACCTGAAAGTTATTTTTGTTAAATATACAAGTTTATTTTATGTGTTCATCCAAAATAATAATGCGCCGAATCAATAATTGTTCCAAGTCTTAGGTTATTTTTTTGCAGTGGCATTTTGTCCAAATGTAACTCTAAAAGTCCTATTCAGCAAAAGAAACTAAAAAATTTGGAAATTTAGCCTATTTTTGTAAATTACGTGCTGGTTAAGGTCGTACCTTAAAAGCATTTTTTTTTTATATATACGTAAGGTCAAAAATCTTCTCGCTTGCAGGCTGAGATATCGTTAGGTTATGTAAGTGTACGTTTCGGAGGGGTGGTAGACAAGTTCGTCCAATTCCAAGATTCAATTTTTGGCCCTAAAAAGGGCCTTTTTCGGCAAGGTAATTATTTCCTTGAGTTTACTTTGAGCTGGTGTACTTAGTCACGGCCTTGGTGCCTTCACTGACGGCGTGCTTGGCCAGTTCACCGGGGAGGAGCAGCCGAACGGCCGTCTGGATCTCCCTGCTGGTGATGGTCGATCGCTTGTTGTAATGAGCGAGCCTGGAAGCTTCGGCGGCAATGCGCTCGAAGATGTCGTTGACGAAGCTGTTCATGATGCTCATCGCCTTGCTGGAGATGCCGGTGTCAGGGTGAACTTGCTTCAACACCTTGTAGATGTAAATTGCGTAGCTCTCCTTCCTCCTCCGCTTCTTCTTTTTGTCTCCCTTGGAGATGTTCTTCTGGGCCTTTCCGGCCTTTTTGGCGGCTTTTCCACTTGTCTTTGGCGGCATGTTGCAGACAGACTCGATGGGCGCCACCTCCGTCGATTCGTTTTTAAGAAAGGACGGTTGATATCAGACGGACCAATGGCGCTTCGAGACGTGTCTCCCGGACGCTCTCATTCGCGGCGATTCAATACTACTTAACAAAACCACCAAACTGGCTGGCAAAAATGTTCTTTTACGTAAAATCATCAGATTTGCTAGAAGCGTAAAGAAGAAAAGCAGAAGAAGAAGACAATGTCAGCTTCATCGACATCATCATCGTCAACGAAGACGGATCGACTGGATGTTGGGCGGCACGCCATACCTCCAGTTCTGACAACTAAAAGCTCAAACATGACCCCAGAGCTACTTCAGTTGTCCCCACCTTCAGGGGACACCTCACAACTTCAATCATCCCCACCTTCAGGGGACAAATCTAAATCTAAATCATCTGTGGAGGAGCAGATGGACGAATCTCCACCTTCAAACGCCAAGAGATACCATTCAGATTCTTCGTCATCAGATACAGACGGGGACTACATTCCTGGCACCGAAGATTTCCAATACCCCAAGCGGACCATACGCTTAATTAAGCAGCGAAAAAGACTGAATATACCTATCAGTAACACCTTCGAACCATTACAGAAGATGGATACAGCACCTGCAAAGAACATAGGTGCAAACGAAACCAATGCAAATCTTACGGCCACTCCAGCAGCCAGCCAGACAAAAGTAGACAAACCACCACCAATTTTTCTGTATGAAATACAGAACAAATACGCAACTATCGCCAAAATAGTGCATGAAATGTCTGAAAGACCTTCAGTTAAACATACTGCTTCGTGTATCACCATCCAATGTCAAAACAAAGAAGATTTTCAACGAGTAAAAATGTACTGTGATGTAAACTCCTTGCAAATGGCATCAGGCGTACTCAAGAGAGACCGGCCATTCAAAAGCGTCATACGTGGGCTAGCAGTAGACCATCCAATTGACCAGCTCAGAGAAGACCTCACAAATATGGGATTCCTGGTCAAACGGATCAGCATCATGACAAAAAGGGCACGTCGAGGGAACACCTCATCACGCATACCAATCCCACTCTTTCTAGTTGTTCTAGCCAGGGAAGGAAATTGGAAAGATTTCTCCAAGCTAGAAAACATAGATTACAACAGAATTTCAGTAGAACCCTACAGAGCACAAGTACTCTTACAATGTTACAGATGCCAACGGCTCGGCCACGGTTCAGAGACATGTTTAGCCAATCCTAGATGTGTCAAATGTGCAGAAGACCACTTCACCAAAGAATGCCTCAAAAAGGGAGACGGATACGCACCCAAATGCGCCTTATGTTCTGGAGAACATCCAGCTAGTTACAGAGGATGCCCAGTAATCAAGGCAATGAAAGCGGCACGTAACCCAAGTTATTCAGCATCCCAGAAGGTGAGACCGGCACCACCACCGCCGAAACCTGAGGATTTCAGACCACTACCAAAGAGGCCAGATCTAGACACAAAAGGAAAACTTCCAGTAAATCGTGCTAAACCAACTACAGCACCACCCAAGACTGCCCAGCCTACTCTCCAGCCATCCCAGAGTGAGGGAAGGAGGAAAGAAGTTTTCCAAAAAGGCCCTTCTAAGGCAGAAAAGCGGCCAGAAATTCAGCCAACCAAAACTCGCCAAACAGTGAAGGAGCGCGAAGGCACATCCCTGCAGGCCGAAAAGAAGACCGGTAAACCAGCCCCCTGGAAGGTACCACAACGCCTATCAGCTGAGATAGAAACAATAACTGAGGTACAAAACCAGATCAACAGCATGGAGATATCAGCAGCCACCACTCCACCTGCAGAGATGGAACTGCAATCAGATATCCAGACAATAATCACTTTTTTACAAGGGGATTTCTTCAGGAAATACTTACCTGCCATCAAAAATGGCCTTCGGCGGATTGCTGCTGCACCGGAGGGATCAGGCAAAGTTACAGCCATGATAGAGGTTCTCATGGAAATGCTCATCCATGGCGAACGCTAGAACAACCATATTACAACACCAAATTTCCGTATGTTCATGGAACGCGGACGGACTATGGCGTCAAAGACACCTCTTACGACACTTCATCATTGAACATAATCCAGATGTCATGCTCATCAATGAAACACATCTCAACAGCCAGCAGCAATTCAAGCAGTCAAACTACGCAGTCTACAGGCTCGATAGAAAAAACAGACGCAAGGGAGGACTTCTCCTACTTGTGAAATCCAACATACCTGCCCGTCAGATCCAAGTACCCAACCTCAACCATTTAGAAGCGCTCGCTGTGGAAATCTACTCTCCACAGACGAGCTTCATTATCCTGGCAGCATATGCAAGCCCACCGGCACGTATTGAAGATGCGGATTTTCGTGCAGTCTTCAACCTAGGCCAAAAAGTTATCCTGGCAGGTGACCTGAATGCCAAACATCCAGACTGGCATTCAAGAACAGAAAACAACGCAGGGAGAGCACTCCAACAGCTAGCAGGTAACATTGGGTTCGTGGTCCAAGCTCCACGGGACCCAACTCACTACCCTAAGATCCAAGGCCGACCTGACGTACTGGATGTAGTACTAACAAAAGGACTACAACTCCAAGCTGATCCCTCAGTGACATCTGCGCTAGAGTCCGATCACGAGCCGATCCTTTTCACCCTCTCTCACAACCTACTAACGAGAGAGGCAACAAGAAGGAAAATATGCACCACTGAACGGAACCAGTATAGACAAGAACTCAACTCCAACATCAATCTACAAGACGTTATACACTCACCAGAAGAGATTGAAACAGCGGTGCATAGGATAACGGCAGCTATCTTGGATGCGAAAAGAAGGTCCTCCACACTCACACCTCCTGAAGAAATCATCAAAAAGGACGATCCTCAACTTCACCTGCTCATCAGAACCAAACGATGGGCACGGCGTAAATACCAAACCACCAGGCAGCTACACTACAAGCGACTACAAAACAAATTGCAAAGACAAATACGTCGCCACATAATCAGAACGATGGAAGACAAATGGGACAAAACGCTGCAGGAAACACGGGGAAATCCATCCTCCTTCTGGAAAATCACAAGCACTCTCCAAGGGAAACGGAAGAGACAACTTACACCTGTTCTACATACAGTAACAGGGATACAGTTTGATCCGAAAACGCAAGCTGAAGAATTAGCAATCCACTACCAGGAACAACTTTCACCAAATCCCTGGCCATACGATGATCAAACAATTGAAGCAGTAGAGGAATGGGCAACACATTTCCCACAAATAAACCAACAAGATCTGCCACCGCAGCTATTCAACCCACGTCAAGTTGCGCAGATAATATCTCATATCAACCCTCGCCGAGCTCCAGGAATAGATAAAATCTCACCAGAAGATTTGAGGAAGGGAACTCGGAAGATGTTAGTCTACCTCACGCGCATCTTTAATGCAATGATACTAAAAGCATACTTTCCGCAGCAATGGAAGATGGCCACCATTTGTCCAATACTCAAAAGTGGAAAAAATTCCCTATTTCCAGCCAGCTACAGACCAATTAGTCTCCTCAGTCACATTTCAAAAGTTTTCGAGAGACTACTTGCAAACCGGCTACAAGAATTTACCACTCAGGCTCAGCTGCTACCAGATTACCAGCACGGCTTCAGACCCAACCACAACACGGTCACACAACTGATGAGGGTCGTAGACATGGCCACTATCAACTTCAATAGGAAGGCCACAACAATTGGAGTTTTTCTAGACGTGGAGAAGGCATTCGACAGAGTGTGGCACGAGGGACTCCTCTTTAAACTGGACCGGCTTGGTTTTCCGGCACACATACTCAATCTTCTCCGTTCCTTCTTGGACAACAGACAGTTCATCGTTCGCTTTAACGAAACCAACTCCAGTCCAAAACCAATCACTGCAGGCGTACCACAAGGATCATGTATCTCTCCACTGCTTTATGCTTTGTACACTGCAGACATGCCAGCATCACCCTCTGTCACTCTTGCAGTATTCGCAGACGACACGGCGATATTTTCATCCAGTGTCAACAGGATATACAGCGAAATCTTGATGCAACGGTACCTCCGCCTTTATGAAAGATGGACGAAAAAGTGGAGAATTAAAGTTAACCCAGACAAAAGCTCTGTTGTGGTCTTCACTAAGAACAGAACAAGATTCAATCCTCAACTAAGACTGCACCAAAGCATCATACCACAGGCAGATTCAGCAAAGTATTTGGGCGTCACCCTGGACCACGGCCTCACCTTCGGGAAACACCTCAAAGAAGTGGCAAATAGAGGAACACAAAGAATCGGTCAACTATTCCCAGTTCTTCGAAGCCCGATCTTACCCATCAGCATAAGGATCAGGGTATTCAAACAAGTAATTCGCTCCTTCATCACCTACGCCTGTGCAATATGGCTTCACAGTGCAAAAGGACACCTTGAAGCACTTCAACGGGTCCAAAATAGAGCCCTGAGAATCATATACGGAGCAGACCGATTCACTTCAAATGTACAAATTCATGAAGATCTAGAACAGGAAAGACTCTTTGAATTTATGATGAGAGAGAAAATCAAATTCTGGGACAAGATGCAGCATCACCGCAACCCAACCATTCAACTGCTTGGACATGTACAACCGGCCAGAAGAATACACAAAATGCCTCGATTGCAGTGAGGATGACCAACTAAATGTCAAGCAGCGTCACGCCGGGACAGTACCTGGATGGGTGACCATCACGAACCAGCCGCCATTTTGAAATCCAAAAAGTAAAGCAGCGTTACGCTGGGTCACCAGTAGGATGGGTGACCGTCTTAAAGAAAGGTAAAGCAGTGCCACGCTGGGTCACTCCATGATGGGTGACCATAACCGAAGGAGTGAAGAAGATCCCCCTTCAGACAAACAAACACCACAGAATCTAGAACTAGGGGGTAAACAAAAACACATAAGACTACAACTCATCGCCTGCGACAGTTGTACGGCGTCAACAACAAATCAATGCTAAGGAGAAATGCCAAGTACAAAACTTCAACATCAAACCTGAAGGCAAAGCTGAGAAGCTGGAACTTCATATAAAGTAAACCCGACAAGATAAGCAACAGCAACAGCAGCAAAAATTTGTGTTTTCACGTTGTATCGATAGCAAGAGATCATCATGTCTGGACGCGGAAAGGGAGGAAAAGTGAAGGGAAAGAGCAAGTCTCGCTCCAGCCGAGCCGGACTTCAGTTCCCCGTCGGCAGAATCCACCGACTTTTGCGAAAGGGCAATTATGCCGAACGTGTCGGTGCCGGTGCACCGGTTTACCTGGCCGCCGTCATGGAATATTTGGCAGCCGAAGTCTTGGAGTTGGCCGGCAATGCTGCTCGCGATAACAAGAAGACCAGGATCATCCCCCGTCACTTGCAGTTGGCCATCAGAAACGACGAGGAGTTGAACAAGCTCCTTTCTGGGGTCACGATCGCCCAGGGTGGCGTGCTGCCCAACATCCAGGCGGTCCTTCTTCCCAAGAAAACCGAGAAGAAAGCTTAAGCTGACACCCTACCCCCTCAGCTTCTAGCAAATCGGCCCTTGTAAGGGCCACCAATTACCTTAGGAAAGGGTCATTGTCTACTCCATTTTTTTAAGTTTTCAAGTTTGAAGTCTGTAGTCTAATCAGGACTGACAATCCATGTAACTTGGCATGCAAATCCTGTGTTGATTCAATGTTTTTTGCCTATTTCCGATAATGTCAGAGAATAGTGGCTTACCTGTACGTATACATCTTGTAAATTTTGATAGCATAGAGATTATGACGTGTGTTTTGTTTTCGGTGGAGTCAAGCTGCACTGAAAATAATAATAATAAAAAATATATATATATGTTCGCCTGAGTTATATTAATTGATGTTATAATTTGACAGAAGCAATCTGAATTTCACATAAATTTCTTTTGCTTTGCTAAACGACGAACGAAGGGTGGGTAGTCATCTAGCGAATGCTGAGAGTCCTCGCGTGAATATTTTTTGTTGAATTCTCAATTATTTCAATCATTCTTATGTCATTATGAACTCGAGACGAGAGAAATCGTTCGAATCGAGGCTGGGATCAGGGGGTAAGGTTCGGGGAAAGTTGAAAGCTGACATTTCCTTCCTCAAAGAAAAGATTTGTGGCCCTTAGAAGGGCCGATTTTTCAAGATGGAGGACAGGCAAACTAGAGCCCTTAACCTCCGAAACCGTACAAGGTTCTGCCTTGACGTTTGAGTGCGTACACGACGTCCATGGCGGTTACGGTTTTCCTCTTGGCGTGCTCCGTGTAGGTGACGGCATCGCGGATAACGTTCTCCAAGAACACCTTGAGGACGCCGCGTGTCTCTTCGTAGATGAGACCGGAGATTCGCTTCACACCTCCTCGCCGGGCAAGACGGCGGATGGCGGGCTTGGTGATACCCTGGATGTTGTCTCGGAGAACTTTACGGTGGCGCTTGGCACCTCCTTTGCCGAGTCCCTTTCCTCCTTTACCTCTGCCTGTCATTTCTGCAGTGCACGTACGTGGATTCGAAAGATGAGAATGAAGCCTTCCCTTTTTTTTTTTTTTTTTTTTTTTTGACCAATGTGGTCGGGGGGTCATCACATGTGGGGAACCTGCTTCTTGATTACATAGCATTAACAGGTGTCGATACTTTATTAGTTTTACAAAATTTTATATTTACATCAACAATTCAAAAATTTCCCTGCAACTGTCGCAAGGGAAAGTAGTGCTTTTGTTCCCTTTATTACCCAAAACACGTAAACATATAAATGGACGACTCAAAACAACACAAGGCGCCCTAAGGAGCCAGAGCATCGGCCAATTGGGTAATTACCCTTAGCCGTGTCGTACTATCAGGTGCTTCCCGGATTTTCTTCAGTCCTTGGAGAAGCTGGATGAGACCAGAAAGAACATCCGGCTGCGCTAGTTGGTGGAGCAAATCCAGTAAGGGTGTTTGATCCATGGTCGAAGGGGTTGCTTGGCGTGACGTCGGGCGAGATGTGTGCTGGCGGTTGTCTCTCCGGCGTTTCTCTGGGCGCTGGTTGGTCGAACTTGGATTGGATCGAGGACGGTAGTCACGGGCGGGAGTCGTCACTGGTACGTCCTGTCGAATAGGTCTGGGAACGACCTTACGTTTGGAGTCCAATTGGGCTCGTCTTTCTTTCTTAACTTTTTGGAATAGAGAACAACCTCTATAGCTAGCATAATGGGCCAATCCACAATTTACGCATCGTGGCAATATCTGTGGGTCCTTATTTGGGCAATCGGAAAATCGATGTGGCCCCGCACACTTGACACAGCGGGGGGTTGTAAAACAGTGCCGCTGCCCATGCCCCACCCTTTGGCAAGCATGGCATTGCAAGATCTGATTGGAGTAGTATTTTTCCACTCTTATCGTAAATATTCCGAGTTCGACGAGCTTGAAGATCTCGTGGGACTTCGATTCATTTGGCAAGACGACTAGTAATAGTGGTAACGGTCGTCTGGACGGCTTGGGAGCAGGTAGACGCTGTTCCTCATCAGTGGCGCGTTGAGTGCGTCGAGTGGGGGCCTTCAAGCGACTACAACTATGGATTGTAAATCCATGTTCTTTTGTCAAAAATTCCGCTACTCGATCGGGATGGAGGTCTTCCGGAAGGAAACGGAGGACGACTTTCAACTTCTCTGCAGCTGAGGAGCCGTAAGCGTATCCTATTTTGTGGCTGTCGAGGTATTCTCGTGTTTTGGTAAAAACTCGCTGGCTGTGAGGGGTGATTCTGCAGCCACCTCGGGTGTAGGTAAAGCTGATTCGGCCATTCACCGCTTCGAAAATTGAATTAGCTATTTTAATACTCTTCGTATTAAAAATAGTGATGCAAGGTAGCTTGCGGGTCTTGCTGCTTGGCTGGCTGTCGCTGTCAGATTCGCCGGTGGTAGAGCTCTCATCATCGACTTCTTCGTTTTCGGGACGTTTATTACGAGGTCTCTTCTTTGGATTCCCCGTTGCCATGACAGGGGAATATCCGAAGCGAACGTGTCTTCCCTCTACCTCTGCTAGGCTGTGGAGCTCATTTCTGCAGTGCACGTACGTGGATTCGAAAGATGAGAATGAAGCCTTCCCGGCGAGCCGGCTCAGTTTTGTACGCCTTCGACAGAGGGGGGCAGAATGGCGGGAGCCAATGGGAAATCCGCTTTTCGGTTTGATTTCACGAATCAGGAGCATGCACGGCACCTTTCAGGGCAAAGCATATAAAGGCATGATTTTTGGTTGGCGCGATTGTTTGAAACGGAAACGCTTAGGACAAGCACGCGACAATGGCCCGGACTAAGCAAACTGCACGAAAATCCACCGGAGGCAAGGCCCCAAGGAAGCAGCTCGCCACAAAGGCAGCTAGGAAGAGCGCTCCCGCCACCGGAGGAGTGAAGAAGCCCCATAGGTACAGGCCAGGTACCGTGGCTCTTCGAGAAATCCGTCGCTACCAGAAGAGCACCGAGTTGCTCATCAGGAAGCTTCCTTTCCAGCGTCTCGTCCGCGAGATCGCTCAAGATTTCAAGACCGACTTGCGCTTCCAGAGTTCCGCAGTCATGGCTCTCCAGGAGGCCAGCGAGGCTTACCTCGTCGGTCTCTTCGAAGATACCAACTTGTGTGCCATCCACGCTAAGCGTGTCACTATCATGCCAAAGGACATCCAGCTCGCCCGCCGCATTCGTGGAGAGCGTGCTTAAGCGCATTCCGCTGCCCTTGGCAAACAATCGGTCCTTTTGAGGACCACAAATCCTACTTGGAAAGTACGTTTTGGTCGTATCTCTCTTTATTTTTTATTATTATTGTCAATTCCATCCCTATCCTCGCGTTTATCCAAAAGTTATTTAAAATAATAATGCCGAAGCAATTGGGCGATATTTCATGAATATTCAGTTTTAATAATAAAGCTCTCGCTAAATCTTTAAATCTAATATCTTACTCGCAGTTCATTTCATAGAATCGATGGAAACGAAGTCAAACAAATTATGACGACATAATGTGACTAGTGTATTGCTTTCATTTTTTTAAAAAAGAAAATGCATGGATGGAAGGGAAAGGATGACACCGTGTCCGATGAAAGGAAAGGTTATAAGATTGAGTGATCGTGCAAATTCGCTCCTTCCAGGAGAATTTTGATGGTCCTCAGAAGGACCTTTTTATGGGGAACACTTGCGTGCTCAACCATTTTACTTCTTTTTTGGTGCAGCCTTCTTTGCTGCCTTGGGCTTGGCAGCCTTCTTTGGCTTTGGCGCCTTTGGTTTCTTGGGCGTCTTTGCCTTTTTCACTTTCGATGGAGACTTCTTTGGCTTTGCAACAGGTGCCTTCTTCTTTTCGCCGGTCTTCTTTGGTCGCTTGGCCGGGGCAGCTTTCTTTGCCGGTTTCTTCTCCTTGGGAGCCGAGCGTTTGGTCTTGGAAACAGCCCCGCTTTCCGGTTTCTCCTTCAGCGACGAAGCGCTGAGTTTGAAAGATCCGGAGGCACCCTTTCCTTTGGTTTGCACCAAAGAACCTGATGCCACGGCGCTCCTCAGGTACTTCTTGATGAAGGGCGCGAGCTTCTCGGCGTCGACCTTGTAGTTCTGGGTGATGTACTTCTTGATGGCCTGCAGGGAAGAGCCTCCGCGCTCCTTCAAGTTCTTGATAGCGTTGTTCACCATCTCGGATGTCCTGGGATGGGAAGGAGCCGTTCTCGGCTTTTTCGCCTTCGAGGACTTCTTGGGCGAAGCCGCCGTCGGGGCTGAGGGAGCTGATGCCGTATCTGCCATATCTACGCTCTTTTCGGAACGAAAATGAATCCCCGCGCCGAGGTTTCGACCCCCTTTTCTCTCGGAGCGCGGACCGGAGCGAGAGCAGCTCTCAGGCGGGCCGAAGCAAACTGAAGTTTGTAGTTGCCACAACGGTAAGTGTGTTTCCTCCTCTTTCCAAGATTAATTTTTTCAGTGCTGAGCTAGAGAGCACCAGCATCCCTCGTTGTTGGGTACGTTCCGGAAACTTTGAAGTAGCCGTGAAGTGCCGCAGTCCGTCCCCACGACTTCCACGTTCCTCGCTTCCTTCGTGTCAAACTCACCGTAGGTGTACGCGCGACCTCCATATGCCCGTGATTTCCTTAGTTTTCTCTGAGAAAAGGTAGAAGGTGCGTCGGTTGCACGGAGGAGATGGAAGTTCAATCCTTCCCCTATTCTCTTGCTGAGAATCAGGTGCCTTGAGCATACGACAGGCCTCTCAAGCCAATCTCCGAAGTAGCGTGTGTCGCACACGCCTGTGTTTGAACGAAGCTGGCCTACTTCCAATGTATAGCCTTTAATTTCGTTTATAGGCGAAAATCTATCGCATGAGGACTGTGGTTCGATTCGAAAGCAGCCATTTGCACCGAAAGTTAGCGCGGCCCTTCCTGCTCTCCGCCGATAAATAATAATAATGTAATAGTTTGTGTCGAGGTGCCCGTTGCCTACTTTGGTTTGTGGGAATAGCGCGTATTCGAGAACTCGATGAAGTTGTCCGAAGATAGCACAAAAATAGGAAATAGCTAGGCTGGAGAGTATATATATATATATATATATATATATATATAACTACGCACTGGTAATGATCAGGCTGGAAAGTTCATACGAACTAACCGAGCCCAATCACTTTTTCGTTGTTAGGTCCTGGGTATATAGTGTGGAATCAAAAAGGTTGGTCATGAGATTCACTTTTATTCACTGCACTAAATTTTCTTCTTCTCTATCTTGTAGCTTTTATGTTCACACATCTCTGGAAGGGTGTTAAAGCACATTTCTCACTATGACTACAATGAAATGTATAATTATTTGTTATGTTTCTTCTACACGTTCTTGGCAGTGCCCACGAGACGAGACATTTCCCCGAAAACGAGAAGTTGGACTATATGTACCTTACCGAAAGCAGTATCTTTCGCCAACGGCCATACCACGCTGAATATACCGGTTCTCGTCCGATCACCGAAGTCAAGCAGCGTCGGGCCTGGTCAGTACTTGGATGGGTGACCGCCTGGGAACACCAGGTGCTGTTGGCATCCTTTTTCTTTTTCAAGGTTCATAGTGGCCTTTTATTTGTGAATTGAAGCCAATCAATCACCGACAGTTTTTGCAGAATCGCTTTTTTTTTTTTTTTTTTTTTTTTCAATATACCTGTCATCAAATAATAATAATAATATAAGTGAAGAATGTATATTAGTATATATGAATATCGGGGAAGGCGACTTTCTTCTGTTTTTTGGGGCTTGCGGGGTTGCAGGGTGCGTTCTTATTACCGGCGGCCGCCATAATCCCGGCGGGGAGCGAGCGCTCCCCTGCCCGGCGGATCCGCCGCGTCGCTCCCCGAAGAGCCCGGCGTTGGTAGTTTTCGGCGAGGATACGTGCCGGCGGTTGCAGGGAGTGTGTTTTTTTTGGGCGTTTTTATTTTTTTGCAAAATGCCATCGCCGTGGAAGGAGGCGTTCGCTAAAGGGATAGTCCCGGCCCGGCAACCCTGATCCGTTGGCAATTTCGCCCGAAACGCACCGGGGCGGAGGGGGGGGGGGTGTGCACACGCAGAATAAAGAATTGGAAATGTCGCATACTCGTTGGCGAGGACACGTAAACCGAGGTTCTGTTTCAACCGATGCATGTCAAATCTCGCGTCTTTTCCCTTCGGAAAGGGAATGCTCGATCAGTGCAGTGATGTGAAAGTGTCCCCGCTAGTGGACAATTTAGCAGAAGGCAAGTGGGGAAGGTCCTGGTCGGAACGGTTACTTTTGGCAGCAAACGGTTACGAAACTGTTACTTTTGTCAGTAAACTGTTACAAAACGGTTACTTTTGTCAGTAAACTGTTACAAAACGGTTACTTTTGGCAGTAAACTGTTACGAAACGGTTACTTTTGGCAGTAAACGGTTACGAAACTGTTAGTTTTAGCAGGGAACGGTTACAAAACCGTTACTTTTGGCAGCAGACGGTTACGAAATCGTTACTTTTGGCAGCAGACCGTTACATAACCGTTACTTTTTGCAGCAAACGAATTAACGATAAAATGACCATTCGGTATTTCTCGACTGGTCGGGAGTCGGGAAGTCATTTCCCGAAGTCGGGATCGGGACAGGATCCCCCCCCCGGTCCCGACTTTTCGGGATCCCGCACACCCCTAATATTAATGCATAGGATGGAATGAACATTTTTTTTTGCCATGTCAACGTAACCTAACCTCCCAGAGGATCTGGGTTCAGACGAACGCGAGACAAATTCCTGGAAAAAGGACCTTGCGTAAGACAACTTTGGTTCCTCTTCAAAAATTCGCGTACACTTTCGTTGTGTAGTCAGCATGTAATGATACCGAATGGAGGCATGTAGGCGTTCGAACCCCACCCCTAACTGAACAAAAAAATGCTAATCTTCCGGGATCGTAAGTTGAAGTTCCACCCCCCCCCCCCCCCCCCGATGCCGCCGCCCTCTGGAAACAACGTTCAGATCAATTCTTGGAGTAACCGATTTCAAATGCAACGGTTCCCGCCAAATGTCACACTTCGTTGAGCGTACCAGTTCTCACCCTTTCATAGAAGTTAAGTGAGCCTTTTTAGTGCAAATTATGAATGTGACTGCCAAACTCTTCCTTTTTCCCTGCTCGTGGAGAAAACTGAAAGTAATTTTGAAAGTAAAATGAAGGAAAACACGAAAAATGAAATAAAATCACGACCTAACAAAACCTAACCTAATGTAACCCAACCGAGTATATGCAGATATTAATCTGTGTGTACCTTTCACTGCCATACTCTAGTAACAAACGTACAATTGTGAAATAGAAACCTGAAAGTTATTTTTGTTAAATATACAAGTTTATTTTATGTGTTCATCCAAAATAATAATGCGCCGAATCAATAATTGTTCCAAGTCTTAGGTTATTTTTTTGCAGTGGCATTTTGTCCAAATGTAACTCTAAAAGTCCTATTCAGCAAAAGAAACTAAAAAATTTGGAAATTTAGCCTATTTTTGTAAATTACGTGCTGGTTAAGGTCGTACCTTAAAAGCATTTTTTTTTTATATATACGTAAGGTCAAAAATCTTCTCGCTTGCAGGCTGAGATATCGTTAGGTTATGTAAGTGTACGTTTCGGAGGGGTGGTAGACAAGTTCGTCCAATTCCAAGATTCAATTTTTGGCCCTAAAAAGGGCCTTTTTCGGCAAGGTAATTATTTCCTTGAGTTTACTTTGAGCTGGTGTACTTAGTCACGGCCTTGGTGCCTTCACTGACGGCGTGCTTGGCCAGTTCACCGGGGAGGAGCAGCCGAACGGCCGTCTGGATCTCCCTGCTGGTGATGGTCGATCGCTTGTTGTAATGAGCGAGCCTGGAAGCTTCGGCGGCAATGCGCTCGAAGATGTCGTTGACGAAGCTGTTCATGATGCTCATCGCCTTGCTGGAGATGCCGGTGTCAGGGTGAACTTGCTTCAACACCTTGTAGATGTAAATTGCGTAGCTCTCCTTCCTCCTCCGCTTCTTCTTTTTGTCTCCCTTGGAGATGTTCTTCTGGGCCTTTCCGGCCTTTTTGGCGGCTTTTCCACTTGTCTTTGGCGGCATGTTGCAGACAGACTCGATGGGCGCCACCTCCGTCGATTCGTTTTTAAGAAAGGACGGTTGATATCAGACGGACCAATGGCGCTTCGAGACGTGTCTCCCGGACGCTCTCATTCGCGGCGATTCAATACTACTTAACAAAACCACCAAACTGGCTGGCAAAAATTTGTGTTTTCACGTTGTATCGATAGCAAGAGATCATCATGTCTGGACGCGGAAAGGGAGGAAAAGTGAAGGGAAAGAGCAAGTCTCGCTCCAGCCGAGCCGGACTTCAGTTCCCCGTCGGCAGAATCCACCGACTTTTGCGAAAGGGCAATTATGCCGAACGTGTCGGTGCCGGTGCACCGGTTTACCTGGCCGCCGTCATGGAATATTTGGCAGCCGAAGTCTTGGAGTTGGCCGGCAATGCTGCTCGCGATAACAAGAAGACCAGGATCATCCCCCGTCACTTGCAGTTGGCCATCAGAAACGACGAGGAGTTGAACAAGCTCCTTTCTGGGGTCACGATCGCCCAGGGTGGCGTGCTGCCCAACATCCAGGCGGTCCTTCTTCCCAAGAAAACCGAGAAGAAAGCTTAAGCTGACACCCTACCCCCTCAGCTTCTAGCAAATCGGCCCTTGTAAGGGCCACCAATTACCTTAGGAAAGGGTCATTGTCTACTCCATTTTTTTAAGTTTTCAAGTTTGAAGTCTGTAGTCTAATCAGGACTGACAATCCATGTAACTTGGCATGCAAATCCTGTGTTGATTCAATGTTTTTTGCCTATTTCCGATAATGTCAGAGAATAGTGGCTTACCTGTACGTATACATCTTGTAAATTTTGATAGCATAGAGATTATGACGTGTGTTTTGTTTTCGGTGGAGTCAAGCTGCACTGAAAATAATAATAATAAAAAATATATATATATGTTCGCCTGAGTTATATTAATTGATGTTATAATTTGACAGAAGCAATCTGAATTTCACATAAATTTCTTTTGCTTTGCTAAACGACGAACGAAGGGTGGGTAGTCATCTAGCGAATGCTGAGAGTCCTCGCGTGAATATTTTTTGTTGAATTCTCAATTATTTCAATCATTCTTATGTCATTATGAACTCGAGACGAGAGAAATCGTTCGAATCGAGGCTGGGATCAGGGGGTAAGGTTCGGGGAAAGTTGAAAGCTGACATTTCCTTCCTCAAAGAAAAGATTTGTGGCCCTTAGAAGGGCCGATTTTTCAAGATGGAGGACAGGCAAACTAGAGCCCTTAACCTCCGAAACCGTACAAGGTTCTGCCTTGACGTTTGAGTGCGTACACGACGTCCATGGCGGTTACGGTTTTCCTCTTGGCGTGCTCCGTGTAGGTGACGGCATCGCGGATAACGTTCTCCAAGAACACCTTGAGGACGCCGCGTGTCTCTTCGTAGATGAGACCGGAGATTCGCTTCACACCTCCTCGCCGGGCAAGACGGCGGATGGCGGGCTTGGTGATACCCTGGATGTTGTCTCGGAGAACTTTACGGTGGCGCTTGGCACCTCCTTTGCCGAGTCCCTTTCCTCCTTTACCTCTGCCTGTCATTTCTGCAGTGCACGTACGTGGATTCGAAAGATGAGAATGAAGCCTTCCCGGCGAGCCGGCTCAGTTTTGTACGCCTTCGACAGAGGGGGGCAGAATGGCGGGAGCCAATGGGAAATCCGCTTTTCGGTTTGATTTCACGAATCAGGAGCATGCACGGCACCTTTCAGGGCAAAGCATATAAAGGCATGATTTTTGGTTGGCGCGATTGTTTGAAACGGAAACGCTTAGGACAAGCACGCGACAATGGCCCGGACTAAGCAAACTGCACGAAAATCCACCGGAGGCAAGGCCCCAAGGAAGCAGCTCGCCACAAAGGCAGCTAGGAAGAGCGCTCCCGCCACCGGAGGAGTGAAGAAGCCCCATAGGTACAGGCCAGGTACCGTGGCTCTTCGAGAAATCCGTCGCTACCAGAAGAGCACCGAGTTGCTCATCAGGAAGCTTCCTTTCCAGCGTCTCGTCCGCGAGATCGCTCAAGATTTCAAGACCGACTTGCGCTTCCAGAGTTCCGCAGTCATGGCTCTCCAGGAGGCCAGCGAGGCTTACCTCGTCGGTCTCTTCGAAGATACCAACTTGTGTGCCATCCACGCTAAGCGTGTCACTATCATGCCAAAGGACATCCAGCTCGCCCGCCGCATTCGTGGAGAGCGTGCTTAAGCGCATTCCGCTGCCCTTGGCAAACAATCGGTCCTTTTGAGGACCACAAATCCTACTTGGAAAGTACGTTTTGGTCGTATCTCTCTTTATTTTTTATTATTATTGTCAATTCCATCCCTATCCTCGCGTTTATCCAAAAGTTATTTAAAATAATAATGCCGAAGCAATTGGGCGATATTTCATGAATATTCAGTTTTAATAATAAAGCTCTCGCTAAATCTTTAAATCTAATATCTTACTCGCAGTTCATTTCATAGAATCGATGGAAACGAAGTCAAACAAATTATGACGACATAATGTGACTAGTGTATTGCTTTCATTTTTTTAAAAAAGAAAATGCATGGATGGAAGGGAAAGGATGACACCGTGTCCGATGAAAGGAAAGGTTATAAGATTGAGTGATCGTGCAAATTCGCTCCTTCCAGGAGAATTTTGATGGTCCTCAGAAGGACCTTTTTATGGGGAACACTTGCGTGCTCAACCATTTTACTTCTTTTTTGGTGCAGCCTTCTTTGCTGCCTTGGGCTTGGCAGCCTTCTTTGGCTTTGGCGCCTTTGGTTTCTTGGGCGTCTTTGCCTTTTTCACTTTCGATGGAGACTTCTTTGGCTTTGCAACAGGTGCCTTCTTCTTTTCGCCGGTCTTCTTTGGTCGCTTGGCCGGGGCAGCTTTCTTTGCCGGTTTCTTCTCCTTGGGAGCCGAGCGTTTGGTCTTGGAAACAGCCCCGCTTTCCGGTTTCTCCTTCAGCGACGAAGCGCTGAGTTTGAAAGATCCGGAGGCACCCTTTCCTTTGGTTTGCACCAAAGAACCTGATGCCACGGCGCTCCTCAGGTACTTCTTGATGAAGGGCGCGAGCTTCTCGGCGTCGACCTTGTAGTTCTGGGTGATGTACTTCTTGATGGCCTGCAGGGAAGAGCCTCCGCGCTCCTTCAAGTTCTTGATAGCGTTGTTCACCATCTCGGATGTCCTGGGATGGGAAGGAGCCGTTCTCGGCTTTTTCGCCTTCGAGGACTTCTTGGGCGAAGCCGCCGTCGGGGCTGAGGGAGCTGATGCCGTATCTGCCATATCTACGCTCTTTTCGGAACGAAAATGAATCCCCGCGCCGAGGTTTCGACCCCCTTTTCTCTCGGAGCGCGGACCGGAGCGAGAGCAGCTCTCAGGCGGGCCGAAGCAAACTGAAGTTTGTAGTTGCCACAACGGTAAGTGTGTTTCCTCCTCTTTCCAAGATTAATTTTTTCAGTGCTGAGCTAGAGAGCACCAGCATCCCTCGTTGTTGGGTACGTTCCGGAAACTTTGAAGTAGCCGTGAAGTGCCGCAGTCCGTCCCCACGACTTCCACGTTCCTCGCTTCCTTCGTGTCAAACTCACCGTAGGTGTACGCGCGACCTCCATATGCCCGTGATTTCCTTAGTTTTCTCTGAGAAAAGGTAGAAGGTGCGTCGGTTGCACGGAGGAGATGGAAGTTCAATCCTTCCCCTATTCTCTTGCTGAGAATCAGGTGCCTTGAGCATACGACAGGCCTCTCAAGCCAATCTCCGAAGTAGCGTGTGTCGCACACGCCTGTGTTTGAACGAAGCTGGCCTACTTCCAATGTATAGCCTTTAATTTCGTTTATAGGCGAAAATCTATCGCATGAGGACTGTGGTTCGATTCGAAAGCAGCCATTTGCACCGAAAGTTAGCGCGGCCCTTCCTGCTCTCCGCCGATAAATAATAATAATGTAATAGTTTGTGTCGAGGTGCCCGTTGCCTACTTTGGTTTGTGGGAATAGCGCGTATTCGAGAACTCGATGAAGTTGTCCGAAGATAGCACAAAAATAGGAAATAGCTAGGCTGGAGAGTATATATATATATATATATATATATATATATAACTACGCACTGGTAATGATCAGGCTGGAAAGTTCATACGAACTAACCGAGCCCAATCACTTTTTCGTTGTTAGGTCCTGGGTATATAGTGTGGAATCAAAAAGGTTGGTCATGAGATTCACTTTTATTCACTGCACTAAATTTTCTTCTTCTCTATCTTGTAGCTTTTATGTTCACACATCTCTGGAAGGGTGTTAAAGCACATTTCTCACTATGACTACAATGAAATGTATAATTATTTGTTATGTTTCTTCTACACGTTCTTGGCAGTGCCCACGAGACGAGACATTTCCCCGAAAACGAGAAGTTGGACTATATGTACCTTACCGAAAGCAGTATCTTTCGCCAACGGCCATACCACGCTGAATATACCGGTTCTCGTCCGATCACCGAAGTCAAGCAGCGTCGGGCCTGGTCAGTACTTGGATGGGTGACCGCCTGGGAACACCAGGTGCTGTTGGCATCCTTTTTCTTTTTCAAGGTTCATAGTGGCCTTTTATTTGTGAATTGAAGCCAATCAATCACCGACAGTTTTTGCAGAATCGCTTTTTTTTTTTTTTTTTTTTTTTTTCAATATACCTGTCATCAAATAATAATAATAATATAAGTGAAGAATGTATATTAGTATATATGAATATCGGGGAAGGCGACTTTCTTCTGTTTTTTGGGGCTTGCGGGGTTGCAGGGTGCGTTCTTATTACCGGCGGCCGCCATAATCCCGGCGGGGAGCGAGCGCTCCCCTGCCCGGCGGATCCGCCGCGTCGCTCCCCGAAGAGCCCGGCGTTGGTAGTTTTCGGCGAGGATACGTGCCGGCGGTTGCAGGGAGTGTGTTTTTTTTGGGCGTTTTTATTTTTTTGCAAAATGCCATCGCCGTGGAAGGAGGCGTTCGCTAAAGGGATAGTCCCGGCCCGGCAACCCTGATCCGTTGGCAATTTCGCCCGAAACGCACCGGGGCGGGGGGGGGGGGTGTGCACACGCAGAATAAAGAATTGGAAATGTCGCATACTCGTTGGCGAGGACACGTAAACCGAGGTTCTGTTTCAACCGATGCATGTCAAATCTCGCGTCTTTTCCCTTCGGAAAGGGAATGCTCGATCAGTGCAGTGATGTGAAAGTGTCCCCGCTAGTGGACAATTTAGCAGAAGGCAAGTGGGGAAGGTCCTGGTCGGAACGGTTACTTTTGGCAGCAAACGGTTACGAAACTGTTACTTTTGTCAGTAAACTGTTACAAAACGGTTACTTTTGTCAGTAAACTGTTACAAAACGGTTACTTTTGGCAGTAAACTGTTACGAAACGGTTACTTTTGGCAGTAAACGGTTACGAAACTGTTAGTTTTAGCAGGGAACGGTTACAAAACCGTTACTTTTGGCAGCAGACGGTTACGAAATCGTTACTTTTGGCAGCAGACCGTTACATAACCGTTACTTTTTGCAGCAAACGAATTAACGATAAAATGACCATTCGGTATTTCTCGACTGGTCGGGAGTCGGGAAGTCATTTCCCGAAGTCGGGATCGGGACAGGATCCCCCCCCCGGTCCCGACTTTTCGGGATCCCGCACACCCCTAATATTAATGCATAGGATGGAATGAACATTTTTTTTTGCCATGTCAACGTAACCTAACCTCCCAGAGGATCTGGGTTCAGACGAACGCGAGACAAATTCCTGGAAAAAGGACCTTGCGTAAGACAACTTTGGTTCCTCTTCAAAAATTCGCGTACACTTTCGTTGTGTAGTCAGCATGTAATGATACCGAATGGAGGCATGTAGGCGTTCGAACCCCACCCCTAACTGAACAAAAAAATGCTAATCTTCCGGGATCGTAAGTTGAAGTTCCACCCCCCCCCCCCCCCCGATGCCGCCGCCCTCGGGAAACAACGTTCAGATCAATTCTTGGAGTAACCGATTTCAAATGCAACGGTTCCCGCCAAATGTCACACTTCGTTGAGCGTACCAGTTCTCACCCTTTCATAGAAGTTAAGTGAGCCCTTTTAGTGCAAATTATGAATGTGACTGCCAAACTCTTCCTTTTTCCCTGCTCGTGGAGAAAACTGAAAGTAATTTTGAAAGTAAAATGAAGGAAAACACGAAAAATGAAATAAAATCACGACCTAACAAAACCTAACCTAATGTAACCCAACCGAGTATATGCAGATATTAATCTGTGTGTACCTTTCACTGCCATACTCTAGTAACAAACGTACAATTGTGAAATAGAAACCTGAAAGTTATTTTTGTTAAATATACAAGTTTATTTTATGTGTTCATCCAAAATAATAATGCGCCGAATCAATAATTGTTCCAAGTCTTAGGTTATTTTTTTGCAGTGGCATTTTGTCCAAATGTAACTCTAAAAGTCCTATTCAGCAAAAGAAACTAAAAAATTTGGAAATTTAGCCTATTTTTGTAAATTACGTGCTGGTTAAGGTCGTACCTTAAAAGCATTTTTTTTTATATATACGTAAGGTCAAAAATCTTCTCGCTTGCAGGCTGAGATATCGTTAGGTTATGTAAGTGTACGTTTCGGAGGGGTGGTAGACAAGTTCGTCCAATTCCAAGATTCAATTTTTGGCCCTAAAAAGGGCCTTTTTCGGCAAGGTAATTATTTCCTTGAGTTTACTTTGAGCTGGTGTACTTAGTCACGGCCTTGGTGCCTTCACTGACGGCGTGCTTGGCCAGTTCACCGGGGAGGGAGCAGCCGAACGGCCGTCTGGATCTCCCTGCTGGTGATGGTCGATCGCTTGTTGTAATGAGCGAGCCTGGAAGCTTCGGCGGCAATGCGCTCGAAGATGTCGTTGACGAAGCTGTTCATGATGCTCATCGCCTTGCTGGAGATGCCGGTGTCAGGGTGAACTTGCTTCAACACCTTGTAGATGTAAATTGCGTAGCTCTCCTTCCTCCTCCGCTTCTTCTTTTTGTCTCCCTTGGAGATGTTCTTCTGGGCCTTTCCGGCCTTTTTGGCGGCTTTTCCACTTGTCTTTGGCGGCATGTTGCAGACAGACTCGATGGGCGCCACCTCCGTCGATTCGTTTTTAAGAAAGGACGGTTGATATCAGACGGACCAATGGCGCTTCGAGACGTGTCTCCCGGACGCTCTCATTCGCGGCGATTCAATACTACTTAACAAAACCACCAAACTGGCTGGCAAAAATTTGTGTTTTCACGTTGTATCGATAGCAAGAGATCATCATGTCTGGACGCGGAAAGGGAGGAAAAGTGAAGGGAAAGAGCAAGTCTCGCTCCAGCCGAGCCGGACTTCAGTTCCCCGTCGGCAGAATCCACCGACTTTTGCGAAAGGGCAATTATGCCGAACGTGTCGGTGCCGGTGCACCGGTTTACCTGGCCGCCGTCATGGAATATTTGGCAGCCGAAGTCTTGGAGTTGGCCGGCAATGCTGCTCGCGATAACAAGAAGACCAGGATCATCCCCCGTCACTTGCAGTTGGCCATCAGAAACGACGAGGAGTTGAACAAGCTCCTTTCTGGGGTCACGATCGCCCAGGGTGGCGTGCTGCCCAACATCCAGGCGGTCCTTCTTCCCAAGAAAACCGAGAAGAAAGCTTAAGCTGACACCCTACCCCCTCAGCTTCTAGCAAATCGGCCCTTGTAAGGGCCACCAATTACCTTAGGAAAGGGTCATTGTCTACTCCATTTTTTTAAGTTTTCAAGTTTGAAGTCTGTAGTCTAATCAGGACTGACAATCCATGTAACTTGGCATGCAAATCCTGTGTTGATTCAATGTTTTTTGCCTATTTCCGATAATGTCAGAGAATAGTGGCTTACCTGTACGTATACATCTTGTAAATTTTGATAGCATAGAGATTATGACGTGTGTTTTGTTTTCGGTGGAGTCAAGCTGCACTGAAAATAATAATAATAAAAAATATATATATATGTTCGCCTGAGTTATATTAATTGATGTTATAATTTGACAGAAGCAATCTGAATTTCACATAAATTTCTTTTGCTTTGCTAAACGACGAACGAAGGGTGGGTAGTCATCTAGCGAATGCTGAGAGTCCTCGCGTGAATATTTTTTGTTGAATTCTCAATTATTTCAATCATTCTTATGTCATTATGAACTCGAGACGAGAGAAATCGTTCGAATCGAGGCTGGGATCAGGGGGTAAGGTTCGGGGAAAGTTGAAAGCTGACATTTCCTTCCTCAAAGAAAAGATTTGTGGCCCTTAGAAGGGCCGATTTTTCAAGATGGAGGACAGGCAAACTAGAGCCCTTAACCTCCGAAACCGTACAAGGTTCTGCCTTGACGTTTGAGTGCGTACACGACGTCCATGGCGGTTACGGTTTTCCTCTTGGCGTGCTCCGTGTAGGTGACGGCATCGCGGATAACGTTCTCCAAGAACACCTTGAGGACGCCGCGTGTCTCTTCGTAGATGAGACCGGAGATTCGCTTCACACCTCCTCGCCGGGCAAGACGGCGGATGGCGGGCTTGGTGATACCCTGGATGTTGTCTCGGAGAACTTTACGGTGGCGCTTGGCACCTCCTTTGCCGAGTCCCTTTCCTCCTTTACCTCTGCCTGTCATTTCTGCAGTGCACGTACGTGGATTCGAAAGATGAGAATGAAGCCTTCCCGGCGAGCCGGCTCAGTTTTGTACGCCTTCGACAGAGGGGGGCAGAATGGCGGGAGCCAATGGGAAATCCGCTTTTCGGTTTGATTTCACGAATCAGGAGCATGCACGGCACCTTTCAGGGCAAAGCATATAAAGGCATGATTTTTGGTTGGCGCGATTGTTTGAAACGGAAACGCTTAGGACAAGCACGCGACAATGGCCCGGACTAAGCAAACTGCACGAAAATCCACCGGAGGCAAGGCCCCAAGGAAGCAGCTCGCCACAAAGGCAGCTAGGAAGAGCGCTCCCGCCACCGGAGGAGTGAAGAAGCCCCATAGGTACAGGCCAGGTACCGTGGCTCTTCGAGAAATCCGTCGCTACCAGAAGAGCACCGAGTTGCTCATCAGGAAGCTTCCTTTCCAGCGTCTCGTCCGCGAGATCGCTCAAGATTTCAAGACCGACTTGCGCTTCCAGAGTTCCGCAGTCATGGCTCTCCAGGAGGCCAGCGAGGCTTACCTCGTCGGTCTCTTCGAAGATACCAACTTGTGTGCCATCCACGCTAAGCGTGTCACTATCATGCCAAAGGACATCCAGCTCGCCCGCCGCATTCGTGGAGAGCGTGCTTAAGCGCATTCCGCTGCCCTTGGCAAACAATCGGTCCTTTTGAGGACCACAAATCCTACTTGGAAAGTACGTTTTGGTCGTATCTCTCTTTATTTTTTATTATTATTGTCAATTCCATCCCTATCCTCGCGTTTATCCAAAAGTTATTTAAAATAATAATGCCGAAGCAATTGGGCGATATTTCATGAATATTCAGTTTTAATAATAAAGCTCTCGCTAAATCTTTAAATCTAATATCTTACTCGCAGTTCATTTCATAGAATCGATGGAAACGAAGTCAAACAAATTATGACGACATAATGTGACTAGTGTATTGCTTTCATTTTTTTAAAAAAGAAAATGCATGGATGGAAGGGAAAGGATGACACCGTGTCCGATGAAAGGAAAGGTTATAAGATTGAGTGATCGTGCAAATTCGCTCCTTCCAGGAGAATTTTGATGGTCCTCAGAAGGACCTTTTTATGGGGAACACTTGCGTGCTCAACCATTTTACTTCTTTTTTGGTGCAGCCTTCTTTGCTGCCTTGGGCTTGGCAGCCTTCTTTGGCTTTGGCGCCTTTGGTTTCTTGGGCGTCTTTGCCTTTTTCACTTTCGATGGAGACTTCTTTGGCTTTGCAACAGGTGCCTTCTTCTTTTCGCCGGTCTTCTTTGGTCGCTTGGCCGGGGCAGCTTTCTTTGCCGGTTTCTTCTCCTTGGGAGCCGAGCGTTTGGTCTTGGAAACAGCCCCGCTTTCCGGTTTCTCCTTCAGCGACGAAGCGCTGAGTTTGAAAGATCCGGAGGCACCCTTTCCTTTGGTTTGCACCAAAGAACCTGATGCCACGGCGCTCCTCAGGTACTTCTTGATGAAGGGCGCGAGCTTCTCGGCGTCGACCTTGTAGTTCTGGGTGATGTACTTCTTGATGGCCTGCAGGGAAGAGCCTCCGCGCTCCTTCAAGTTCTTGATAGCGTTGTTCACCATCTCGGATGTCCTGGGATGGGAAGGAGCCGTTCTCGGCTTTTTCGCCTTCGAGGACTTCTTGGGCGAAGCCGCCGTCGGGGCTGAGGGAGCTGATGCCGTATCTGCCATATCTACGCTCTTTTCGGAACGAAAATGAATCCCCGCGCCGAGGTTTCGACCCCCTTTTCTCTCGGAGCGCGGACCGGAGCGAGAGCAGCTCTCAGGCGGGCCGAAGCAAACTGAAGTTTGTAGTTGCCACAACGGTAAGTGTGTTTCCTCCTCTTTCCAAGATTAATTTTTTCAGTGCTGAGCTAGAGAGCACCAGCATCCCTCGTTGTTGGGTACGTTCCGGAAACTTTGAAGTAGCCGTGAAGTGCCGCAGTCCGTCCCCACGACTTCCACGTTCCTCGCTTCCTTCGTGTCAAACTCACCGTAGGTGTACGCGCGACCTCCATATGCCCGTGATTTCCTTAGTTTTCTCTGAGAAAAGGTAGAAGGTGCGTCGGTTGCACGGAGGAGATGGAAGTTCAATCCTTCCCCTATTCTCTTGCTGAGAATCAGGTGCCTTGAGCATACGACAGGCCTCTCAAGCCAATCTCCGAAGTAGCGTGTGTCGCACACGCCTGTGTTTGAACGAAGCTGGCCTACTTCCAATGTATAGCCTTTAATTTCGTTTATAGGCGAAAATCTATCGCATGAGGACTGTGGTTCGATTCGAAAGCAGCCATTTGCACCGAAAGTTAGCGCGGCCCTTCCTGCTCTCCGCCGATAAATAATAATAATGTAATAGTTTGTGTCGAGGTGCCCGTTGCCTACTTTGGTTTGTGGGAATAGCGCGTATTCGAGAACTCGATGAAGTTGTCCGAAGATAGCACAAAAATAGGAAATAGCTAGGCTGGAGAGTATATATATATATATATATATATATATATATAACTACGCACTGGTAATGATCAGGCTGGAAAGTTCATACGAACTAACCGAGCCCAATCACTTTTTCGTTGTTAGGTCCTGGGTATATAGTGTGGAATCAAAAAGGTTGGTCATGAGATTCACTTTTATTCACTGCACTAAATTTTCTTCTTCTCTATCTTGTAGCTTTTATGTTCACACATCTCTGGAAGGGTGTTAAAGCACATTTCTCACTATGACTACAATGAAATGTATAATTATTTGTTATGTTTCTTCTACACGTTCTTGGCAGTGCCCACGAGACGAGACATTTCCCCGAAAACGAGAAGTTGGACTATATGTACCTTACCGAAAGCAGTATCTTTCGCCAACGGCCATACCACGCTGAATATACCGGTTCTCGTCCGATCACCGAAGTCAAGCAGCGTCGGGCCTGGTCAGTACTTGGATGGGTGACCGCCTGGGAACACCAGGTGCTGTTGGCATCCTTTTTCTTTTTCAAGGTTCATAGTGGCCTTTTATTTGTGAATTGAAGCCAATCAATCACCGACAGTTTTTGCAGAATCGCTTTTTTTTTTTTTTTTTTTTTTTTTTCAATATACCTGTCATCAAATAATAATAATAATATAAGTGAAGAATGTATATTAGTATATATGAATATCGGGGAAGGCGACTTTCTTCTGTTTTTTGGGGCTTGCGGGGTTGCAGGGTGCGTTCTTATTACCGGCGGCCGCCATAATCCCGGCGGGGAGCGAGCGCTCCCCTGCCCGGCGGATCCGCCGCGTCGCTCCCCGAAGAGCCCGGCGTTGGTAGTTTTCGGCGAGGATACGTGCCGGCGGTTGCAGGGAGTGTGTTTTTTTTGGGCGTTTTTATTTTTTTGCAAAATGCCATCGCCGTGGAAGGAGGCGTTCGCTAAAGGGATAGTCCCGGCCCGGCAACCCTGATCCGTTGGCAATTTCGCCCGAAACGCACCGGGGCGGGGGGGGGGGGTGTGCACACGCAGAATAAAGAATTGGAAATGTCGCATACTCGTTGGCGAGGACACGTAAACCGAGGTTCTGTTTCAACCGATGCATGTCAAATCTCGCGTCTTTTCCCTTCGGAAAGGGAATGCTCGATCAGTGCAGTGATGTGAAAGTGTCCCCGCTAGTGGACAATTTAGCAGAAGGCAAGTGGGGAAGGTCCTGGTCGGAACGGTTACTTTTGGCAGCAAACGGTTACGAAACTGTTACTTTTGTCAGTAAACTGTTACAAAACGGTTACTTTTGTCAGTAAACTGTTACAAAACGGTTACTTTTGGCAGTAAACTGTTACGAAACGGTTACTTTTGGCAGTAAACGGTTACGAAACTGTTAGTTTTAGCAGGGAACGGTTACAAAACCGTTACTTTTGGCAGCAGACGGTTACGAAATCGTTACTTTTGGCAGCAGACCGTTACATAACCGTTACTTTTTGCAGCAAACGAATTAACGATAAAATGACCATTCGGTATTTCTCGACTGGTCGGGAGTCGGGAAGTCATTTCCCGAAGTCGGGATCGGGACAGGATCCCCCCCCCGGTCCCGACTTTTCGGGATCCCGCACACCCCTAATATTAATGCATAGGATGGAATGAACATTTTTTTTTGCCATGTCAACGTAACCTAACCTCCCAGAGGATCTGGGTTCAGACGAACGCGAGACAAATTCCTGGAAAAAGGACCTTGCGTAAGACAACTTTGGTTCCTCTTCAAAAATTCGCGTACACTTTCGTTGTGTAGTCAGCATGTAATGATACCGAATGGAGGCATGTAGGCGTTCGAACCCCACCCCTAACTGAACAAAAAAATGCTAATCTTCCGGGATCGTAAGTTGAAGTTCCACCCCCCCCCCCCCCGATGCCGCCGCCCTCTGGAAACAACGTTCAGATCAATTCTTGGAGTAACCGATTTCAAATGCAACGGTTCCCGCCAAATGTCACACTTCGTTGAGCGTACCAGTTCTCACCCTTTCATAGAAGTTAAGTGAGCCCTTTTAGTGCAAATTATGAATGTGACTGCCAAACTCTTCCTTTTTCCCTGCTCGTGGAGAAAACTGAAAGTAATTTTGAAAGTAAAATGAAGGAAAACACGAAAAATGAAATAAAATCACGACCTAACAAAACCTAACCTAATGTAACCCAACCGAGTATATGCAGATATTAATCTGTGTGTACCTTTCACTGCCATACTCTAGTAACAAACGTACAATTGTGAAATAGAAACCTGAAAGTTATTTTTGTTAAATATACAAGTTTATTTTATGTGTTCATCCAAAATAATAATGCGCCGAATCAATAATTGTTCCAAGGTCTTAGGTTATTTTTTTGCAGTGGCATTTTGTCCAAATGTAACTCTAAAAGTCCTATTCAGCAAAAGAAACTAAAAAATTTGGAAATTTAGCCTATTTTTGTAAATTACGTGCTGGTTAAGGTCGTACCTTAAAAGCATTTTTTTTTTATATATACGTAAGGTCAAAAATCTTCTCGCTTGCAGGCTGAGATATCGTTAGGTTATGTAAGTGTACGTTTCGGAGGGGTGGTAGACAAGTTCGTCCAATTCCAAGATTCAATTTTTGGCCCTAAAAAGGGCCTTTTTCGGCAAGGTAATTATTTCCTTGAGTTTACTTTGAGCTGGTGTACTTAGTCACGGCCTTGGTGCCTTCACTGACGGCGTGCTTGGCCAGTTCACCGGGGAGGAGCAGCCGAACGGCCGTCTGGATCTCCCTGCTGGTGATGGTCGATCGCTTGTTGTAATGAGCGAGCAAAAAAAAAAAAAAAAAAAAAAAAGAAAGAAAGAAAAAAACCCCGCCCCCAAAGGAGCTCGCGGGGGTGAGTGGTGCCCGACCTAAGTCAACCGGCAACCATACCGAAAGGCGCAGACCTCGCCTGAAACACTAATGCACTCTCCAAGCACATTATAGCCTCATGTTCGGTCTTTTGCCTAGGTACAATCTTCCCTTCGGGATAGATCCAGTCCAGCCGGATTTCTCCCTCGGGGAAACCTCCATTCCATGCAGGCATGCACTAGTATGCAAATCTACCTACGTGGGACATCGAATACTTTAACTAAATCTGGTTTCAACCCTATGGAAAGAGGATTTTTACCAGACGGCGAAAATTAGACAGACAGAAAAAACTACAAGAGACAAAAAAGAGAAATAGAAGGGAAGCTCCCGAGGATAAAATTCTGCAAGCAGACAAAACCTCGGATGTCTTGGAATAACAGCTTCATCTAGATACTGGTGTGTGAAAAAAACCCACGTTGAAGGGGGGCTAAAAAACACACACCCTATTGGTTCCTATCCTTACGGGGAGGATGGAGTCGGGAATTTGGAAGGGCAGGTAGGTAAAGCCCGAAGGCTCTCTGCAAATCTGTGTGTTAGTTGGACCTACTCATTCCGACTTACAACCTTATTTGAAACAAACATCGAAAATGAATTTTGAATTAAAGCCGAAAAAAGCCGCATCGGAAGTTAACTGCCAAAGACGTCTGCGTGAAAGAGAGGAGAAGTCGTTGCTTGGGATGTCTGTCCGTTAGAGAGAACTCGTCTGTTTCTCCGGGCATTGTTACTTTTGCTTCAGATCGGGATTTAAGACAGCATTGGCTTTTCATTGCCTTAGGGGCGAGTGACTTCTCGTAGGACCAGTCCGACGGCCGAGGCCGGTCTGAAATCTGTCCCCTTGCGGGGTATCGGTAATAACCACACCCAGAGCTTACGTCATTGCAGTGTGGGTGACTGCTGCTACGGGGGAACCACCTTTGTGCCCATGTGCCTTCCTATACCCCTTAGGTCCATTTCCGAGTCGGGGTAATTATCACCGGCCTAGCCCTAAAACCGATGACACGAAAGAACACATGGTCCCCTACGCCCGAGGGCGCACAGCAGTCGGGGGGTGCTGCCGGGGGTCACCACTCCCCGACAGACTTTGGGTGGAAAGGCCCTTCTGAGGGCCACCAACCCGGTCGGTTTTGATCTGCCTTTGCTGTCCGCTGTCCTTTTCCTCCGCATCCGCTTCTTTGCCCAGGTCCACGCACTCCTTTCTCCCCCGGTTGAGTTTTCGGCTACCGGTTTTTCGAGATATCCCCCCCCCCTGAGAAGGAGGGGGAAAAAACTCTATCGTCAGTTGCACTTGGTCCCGTTTTTTCTTTTTCCCTAAGGAACATCGGAGATTTCGGCTTTTTGGTCCTAAGAAGGGCCGTTTTGCCGTTGAGCGACGAGTGCTTTCAGCCCTAAGAAGGACATCCTGCACTTTCTGACAATTTCGATGGACAAATCGTTCTTTCGCTAAGTTTCTCTTCACTTTGGCAATCCTGAAAAGGAAATACCTCGGTATCAGAGAGTCGGAGATTTTTCGGGTACCAAGCTTGTTGCAACTGGGAAGCCGGCGACCGGCACTTTCCCCGAGGGAGATTGGAGCTTCAGAGCCCTCTCGTCCGGCAGGCGAACGAGAACGTACGTCCGGGGTACGTGTAATTTTGAATTGGGCTGTGCGCTTAGTTGTCACCGTTAGGATCCACGCACGCGCCCCCCCCCCTTCCCGCCAAAAAGTTAGACAATGGGGCCGCCGAAGTTCCACGATGCTTGACTGCCGCCGATTTCCGCCGACTGCTGCCTCCCATCCTGGAATCTCGGTGTTCTCGCTGCCTGCTGTCTGGTACTGGATTCAGTCATGTTCTCTATGCATTGCTGCTGTGCCGAAAGGTCCTTCCCCAAATTTAGATAGAGAGCATGTCCAACGCCGGCGCTCGGAGCCACCAGTCCCTCGGCGTCACTCGATGGGCGCCACCTCCGTCGATTCGTTTTTAAGAAAGGACGGTTGATATCAGACGGACCAATGGCGCTTCGAGACGTGTCTCCCGGACGCTCTCATTCGCGGCGATTCAATACTACTTAACAAAACCACCAAACTGGCTGGCAAAACACCTCAAAGAAGTGGCAAATAGAGGAACACAAAGAATCGGTCAACTATTCCCAGTTCTTCGAAGCCCGATCTTACCCATCAGCATAAGGATCAGGGTATTCAAACAAGTAATTCGCTCCTTCATCACCTACGCCTGTGCAATATGGCTTCACAGTGCAAAAGGGCACCTTGAAGCACTTCAACGGGTCCAAAATAGAGCCCTGAGAATCATATACGGAGCAGACCGATTCACTTCAAATGTGCAAATTCATGAAGATCTAGAACAGGAAAGACTCTTTGAATTTATGATGAGAGAGAAAATCAAATTCTGGGACAAGATGCAGCATCACCGCAACCCAACCATTCAACTGCTTGGACATGTACAACCGGCCAGAAGAATACACAAAATGCCTCGATTGCAGTGAGGATGACCAACTAAATGTCAAGCAGCGTCACGCCGGGACAGTACCTGGATGGGTGACCATCACGAACCAGCCGCCATTTTGAAATCCAAAAAGTAAAGCAGCGTTACGCTGGGTCACCAGTAGGATGGGTGACCGTCTTAAAGAAAGGTAAAGCACCACCACCGCCGAAACCAGAGGATTTCAAACCACTACCAAAGAGGCCAGATCTAGGCACACAAGGAAAACCTCCAGTAAATCGTGCTAAACCAACTACAGCACCACCCAAGACAGCCCAGCCTACTCTCCAGCCATCCCAGAGTGAGGGAAGGAGGAAAGAAGTTTTCCAAAAAGGCCCTTCTAAGGCAGAAAAGCGGCCAGAAATTCAGCCAACCAAAACTCGCCAAACAGTGAAGGAGCGCGAAGGCACATCCCTGCAGGCCGAAAAGAAGACCGGTAAACCAGCTCCATGGAAGGTGCCACAACGCCTATCAGCTGAGATAGAAACTATAACTGAAGTACAAAACCAGATCAACAGTATGGAGATATCAGCAGCCACCACTCCACCTGCAGAGATGGAACTGCAATCAGATATCCAGACAATAGTCACTTTTTTACAAGGGGACTTCTTCAAGAAATACTTACCTGCCATCAAAAATGGCCTTCGGCGGATTGCTGCTGCACCGGAGGGATCAGGCAAAGTTACAGCCATGATAGAGGTTCTCATGGAAATGCTCATCCATGGAGAACGTTAGAACAGCAATATTACAACATCAAATCTCCGTATGTTCTTGGAATGCGGATGGACTTTGGAGGCAAAGACACCTTCTACGACACTTCATTACTGAACAAAACCCAGATATCATTCTCATCAATGAAACACATCTCAACAGCCAGCAGCAATTCAAACAGTCAAACTACGAAGTATACAGGCTTGATAGAACAATCAGAAGCAAGGGAGGACTTCTCCTTCTTGTAAAATCCAACATACCGGCACGCCAGATTCAAGTACCGAACCTCATTCATCTGGAAGCGCTCGCTGTGGAAATCTATTCCCCACAGTCGAGCTTCATCATTCTAGCTGCATATGCACGTCCACCAGCACGTATAGAAGATACCGATTTTCGTGCAGTTTTCAACTTAGGCCAAAAAGTTATACTGGCAGGAGATCTGAACGCTAAACACCCAGACTGGCACTCAAGAACGGATAACAAAGCAGGGAGAACACTCCGTCAGCTAGCAGGCAACATAGGGTTTGTGGTCCAAGCTCCACGTGACCCAACTCACTATCCAAAGATCCAAGGTCGACCTGATGTACTAGATGTAGTGCTAACAAAAGGACTACAACTCCAAGCTGATCCCTCGGTGACATCCGCTCTAGAATCCGATCACGAGCCAATCCTCTTCACACTCTCTCACAACTTACTGACGAGGGAAAGAACAAGAAGGAAAATAAGCACCACTGAATGGAATCAATACAGACAAGAACTCAACTCCAATATCAATCTACATGATGTCATACACTCACCAGAAGAGATTGAAATAGCGGTGCACAGAATAACGGCAGCCATTTTAGAGGCGAAAAGAAGGTCCTCCACACTCACACCTCCTGAAGAAATCATCAAAAAGGACGATCCTCATCTACACCTGCTCATCAGAACCAAACGATGGGCACGTCGTAAATATCAAACCACCAGGCAGCAGCATTACAAGCGACTACAAAACAATATGCAAAGACAAATACGTCGCCACATCAACAGAGCGATGGAAGACAAATGGGACAAAGCGCTGCAGGAAACTCAGGGAAAGCCATCCTCCTTCTGGAAAATCACAAGCTCTCTCCAAGGAAAACGGAAGAGACAACTTACACCTGTCTTGCATACAATAACAGGGATACAGTTTGATCCGAAAACGCAAGCAGAAGAATTAGCAAACCACTACCAGGAACAACTTTCACCAAATCCCTGGCCATACGATGATCAAACAATTGAAGCAGTAGAGGAATGGGCAACACATTTCCCACAAATAAACCAACAAGATCTGCCACCGCAGCTATTTAAACCACGTCAAGTTGCGCAGACAATATCTCACATCAATCCTCGCCGAGCTCCAGGAATAGATAAAATCTCACCAGAAGACTTGAGGAAGGGAACTCGGAAGATGATAGTATATATTACGCGCATCTTTAATGCAATGATACTGAACGCATACTTTCCGCAGCAATGGAAGATAGCTACCATCTGTCCAATACTCAAAAGTGGAAAAAATGCATTATTTCCAGCCAGCTACAGACCAATTAGTCTCCTCAGTCACATTTCAAAAGCTTTCGAGAGACTACTTGCAAAGAGGCTACAAGAATTAACCACTCAGGCTCAGATGCTACCAGACTTCCAGCACGGCTTCAGACCTAACCACAACACGGTCACGCAACTCATGAGGGTCGTAGACATGACCACTATCAACTTCAATAGGAAGGCCACAACAATTGGAGTTTTTCTAGACGTAGAGAAGGCATTTGACAGAGTGTGGCACGAGGGACTCCTCTTTAAACTGGATCGGCTTGGTTTTCCGGCACACATACTCAATCTTCTCCGTTCCTTCTTGGATAACAGACAGTTCATCGTTCGCTTTAACGAAACCACCTCTAGTCCAAAACCAATCACTGCAGGTGTACCACAGGGATCATGTATTTCTCCACTGCTTTATGCTCTGTACACTGCAGACATGCCAGCATCACCCTCTGTCACCCTTGCAGTATTCGCAGACGACACAGCGATATTCTCATCCAGTGTCAACAGGATATACAGCGAAATCTTGATGCAACGGTACCTCCGCCTTTATGAAAGATGGACGAAAAAGTGGAGAATTAAAGTTAACCCAGACAAAAGCTCTGTTGTGGTCTTCACTAAGAACAGAACAAGATTCAATCCGCAACTAAGACTGCACCAAAGCATCATACCACAGGCAGATTCAGCAAAGTATTTGGGCGTCACCCTGGACCACGGCCTCACCTTCGGGAAACACCTCAAAGAAGTGGCAAATAAAGGAACACAAAGAATCGGTCAACTATTCCCAGTTCTTCGAAGCCCGATTCTACCCATCAGCATAAGGATCAGGGTATTCAAACAAGTAATTCGCTCCTTCATCACCTACGCCTGTGCAATATGGCTTCACAGTGCAAAAGGACACCTGGAAGCACTTCAACGGGTCCAAAATAGAGCCCTGAGAATCATATACGGAGCAGACCGATTCACTTCAAATGTGCAAATTCATGAAGATCTAGAACAGGAAAGACTCTTTGAATTTATGATGAGAGAGAAAATCAAATTCTGGGACAAGATGCAGCATCACCGCAACCCAACAATTCAACTGCTTGGACATGTACAACCGGCCAGAAGAACACACAAAATGCCTCGACTGCAGTGAGGAGGATCAACAAAAGTCAAGCAGCGTCACGCCGGGACAGTACCTGGATGGGTGACCATCACCAACCAGCCGCCATTTTGAAATCCAAAAAGTCAAGCAGCGTTACGCTGGGTCACCAGTAGGATGGGTGACCGTCTTAATAAAGTAAAGCAGTGCCACGCTGGGTCACTCCATGATGGGTGACCATAACCGAAGGAGTGAAGAAGATCCCCCTTCAGACAACAAACACCACAGAAAAATCTAGAACTAGGGGGTAAACAAAAGCACATAAGACTACCACTCATCGCCTGCGACAGTTGTACGGCGTCAACAACAAATCAATGTTAAGAAGAAATGCCAAGTACAAAACTTCAACATCAAACGTGAAGGCAAAGCTGAGAAGCTGGAACTCCATATAAAGTAAACCCGACAAGATAAGCGTCAGCGTCAGCGTCAGCAAAAATTGTTCTTTTACGTAAAATCATCAGATTTGCTAGAAGCGTAAAGAAGAAAAGCAGAAGAAGAAGACTATGTCAGCTTCATCGACATCATCATCGTCAACGAAGACGGATCGACTGGATGTTGGGCGGCACGCCATACCTCCAGTTCTGACAACTAAAAGCTCAAACATGACCCCAGAGCTACTTCAGTTGTCCCCACCTTCAGGGGACACCTCACAACTTCAATCATCCCCACCTTCAGGGGACAAATCTAAATCTAAATCATCTGTGGAGGAGCAGATGGACGAATCTCCACCTTCAAACGCCAAGAGATACCATTCAGATTCTTCGTCATCAGATACAGACGGGGACTACATTCCTGGCACCGAAGATTTCCAATACCCCAAGCGGACCATACGCTTAATTAAGCAGCGAAAAAGACTGAATATACCTATCAGTAACACCTTCGAACCATTACAGAAGATGGATACAGCACCTGCAAAGAACATAGGTGCAAACGAAACCAATGCAAATCTTACGGCCACTCCAGCAGCCAGCCAGACAAAAGTAGACAAACCACCACCAATTTTTCTGTATGAAATACAGAACAAATACGCAACTATCGCCAAAATAGTGCATGAAATGTCTGAAAGACCTTCAGTTAAACATACTGCTTCGTGTATCACCATCCAATGTCAAAACAAAGAAGATTTTCAACGAGTAAAAATGTACTGTGATGTAAACTCCTTGCAAATGGCATCAGGCGTACTCAAGAGAGACCGGCCATTCAAAAGCGTCATACGTGGGCTAGCAGTAGACCATCCAATTGACCAGCTCAGAGAAGACCTCACAAATATGGGATTCCTGGTCAAACGGATCAGCATCATGACAAAAAGGGCACGTCGAGGGAACACCTCATCACGCATACCAATCCCACTCTTTCTAGTTGTTCTAGCCAGGGAAGGAAATTGGAAAGATTTCTCCAAGCTAGAAAACATAGATTACAACAGAATTTCAGTAGAACCCTACAGAGCACAAGTACTCTTACAATGTTACAGATGCCAACGGCTCGGCCACGGTTCAGAGACATGTTTAGCCAATCCTAGATGTGTCAAATGTGCAGAAGACCACTTCACCAAAGAATGCCTCAAAAAGGGAGACGGATACGCACCCAAATGCGCCTTATGTTCTGGAGAACATCCAGCTAGTTACAGAGGATGCCCAGTAATCAAGGCAATGAAAGCGGCACGTAACCCAAGTTATTCAGCATCCCAGAAGGTGAGACCGGCACCACCACCGCCGAAACCTGAGGATTTCAGACCACTACCAAAGAGGCCAGATCTAGACACAAAAGGAAAACTTCCAGTAAATCGTGCTAAACCAACTACAGCACCACCCAAGACTGCCCAGCCTACTCTCCAGCCATCCCAGAGTGAGGGAAGGAGGAAAGAAGTTTTCCAAAAAGGCCCTTCTAAGGCAGAAAAGCGGCCAGAAATTCAGCCAACCAAAACTCGCCAAACAGTGAAGGAGCGCGAAGGCACATCCCTGCAGGCCGAAAAGAAGACCGGTAAACCAGCCCCCTGGAAGGTACCACAACGCCTATCAGCTGAGATAGAAACAATAACTGAGGTACAAAACCAGATCAACAGCATGGAGATATCAGCAGCCACCACTCCACCTGCAGAGATGGAACTGCAATCAGATATCCAGACAATAATCACTTTTTTACAAGGGGATTTCTTCAGGAAATACTTACCTGCCATCAAAAATGGCCTTCGGCGGATTGCTGCTGCACCGGAGGGATCAGGCAAAGTTACAGCCATGATAGAGGTTCTCATGGAAATGCTCATCCATGGCGAACGCTAGAACAACCATATTACAACACCAAATTTCCGTATGTTCATGGAACGCGGACGGACTATGGCGTCAAAGACACCTCTTACGACACTTCATCATTGAACATAATCCAGATGTCATGCTCATCAATGAAACACATCTCAACAGCCAGCAGCAATTCAAGCAGTCAAACTACGCAGTCTACAGGCTCGATAGAAAAAACAGACGCAAGGGAGGACTTCTCCTACTTGTGAAATCCAACATACCTGCCCGTCAGATCCAAGTACCCAACCTCAACCATTTAGAAGCGCTCGCTGTGGAAATCTACTCTCCACAGACGAGCTTCATTATCCTGGCAGCATATGCAAGCCCACCGGCACGTATTGAAGATGCGGATTTTCGTGCAGTCTTCAACCTAGGCCAAAAAGTTATCCTGGCAGGTGACCTGAATGCCAAACATCCAGACTGGCATTCAAGAACAGAAAACAACGCAGGGAGAGCACTCCAACAGCTAGCAGGTAACATTGGGTTCGTGGTCCAAGCTCCACGGGACCCAACTCACTACCCTAAGATCCAAGGCCGACCTGACGTACTGGATGTAGTACTAACAAAAGGACTACAACTCCAAGCTGATCCCTCAGTGACATCTGCGCTAGAGTCCGATCACGAGCCGATCCTTTTCACCCTCTCTCACAACCTACTAACGAGAGAGGCAACAAGAAGGAAAATATGCACCACTGAATGGAACCAGTATAGACAAGAACTCAACTCCAACATCAATCTACAAGACGTTATACACTCACCAGAAGAGATTGAAACAGCGGTGCATAGGATAACGGCAGCTATCTTGGATGCGAAAAGAAGGTCCTCCACACTCACACCTCCTGAAGAAATCATCAAAAAGGACGATCCTCAACTTCACCTGCTCATCAGAACCAAACGATGGGCACGGCGTAAATACCAAACCACCAGGCAGCTACACTACAAGCGACTACAAAACAAATTGCAAAGACAAATACGTCGCCACATAATCAGAACGATGGAAGACAAATGGGACAAAACGCTGCAGGAAACACGGGGAAATCCATCCTCCTTCTGGAAAATCACAAGCACTCTCCAAGGGAAACGGAAGAGACAACTTACACCTGTTCTACATACAGTAACAGGGATACAGTTTGATCCGAAAACGCAAGCTGAAGAATTAGCAATCCACTACCAGGAACAACTTTCACCAAATCCCTGGCCATACGATGATCAAACAATTGAAGCAGTAGAGGAATGGGCAACACATTTCCCACAAATAAACCAACAAGATCTGCCACCGCAGCTATTCAACCCACGTCAAGTTGCGCAGATAATATCTCATATCAACCCTCGCCGAGCTCCAGGAATAGATAAAATCTCACCAGAAGATTTGAGGAAGGGAACTCGGAAGATGTTAGTCTACCTCACGCGCATCTTTAATGCAATGATACTAAAAGCATACTTTCCGCAGCAATGGAAGATGGCCACCATTTGTCCAATACTCAAAAGTGGAAAAAATTCCCTATTTCCAGCCAGCTACAGACCAATTAGTCTCCTCAGTCACATTTCAAAAGTTTTCGAGAGACTACTTGCAAACCGGCTACAAGAATTTACCACTCAGGCTCAGCTGCTACCAGATTACCAGCACGGCTTCAGACCCAACCACAACACGGTCACACAACTGATGAGGGTCGTAGACATGGCCACTATCAACTTCAATAGGAAGGCCACAACAATTGGAGTTTTTCTAGACGTGGAGAAGGCATTCGACAGAGTGTGGCACGAGGGACTCCTCTTTAAACTGGACCGGCTTGGTTTTCCGGCACACATACTCAATCTTCTCCGTTCCTTCTTGGACAACAGACAGTTCATCGTTCGCTTTAACGAAACCAACTCCAGTCCAAAACCAATCACTGCAGGCGTACCACAAGGATCATGTATCTCTCCACTGCTTTATGCTTTGTACACTGCAGACATGCCAGCATCACCCTCTGTCACTCTTGCAGTATTCGCAGACGACACGGCGATATTTTCATCCAGTGTCAACAGGATATACAGCGAAATCTTGATGCAACGGTACCTCCGCCTTTATGAAAGATGGACGAAAAAGTGGAGAATTAAAGTTAACCCAGACAAAAGCTCTGTTGTGGTCTTCACTAAGAACAGAACAAGATTCAATCCTCAACTAAGACTGCACCAAAGCATCATACCACAGGCAGATTCAGCAAAGTATTTGGGCGTCACCCTGGACCACGGCCTCACCTTCGGGAAACACCTCAAAGAAGTGGCAAATAGAGGAACACAAAGAATCGGTCAACTATTCCCAGTTCTTCGAAGCCCGATCTTACCCATCAGCATAAGGATCAGGGTATTCAAACAAGTAATTCGCTCCTTCATCACCTACGCCTGTGCAATATGGCTTCACAGTGCAAAAGGACACCTTGAAGCACTTCAACGGGTCCAAAATAGAGCCCTGAGAATCATATACGGAGCAGACCGATTCACTTCAAATGTGCAAATTCATGAAGATCTAGAACAGGAAAGACTCTTTGAATTTATGATGAGAGAGAAAATCAAATTCTGGGACAAGATGCAGCATCACCGCAACCCAACCATTCAACTGCTTGGACATGTACAACCGGCCAGAAGAATACACAAAATGCCTCGATTGCAGTGAGGATGACCAACTAAATGTCAAGCAGCGTCACGCCGGGACAGTACCTGGATGGGTGACCATCACGAACCAGCCGCCATTTTGAAATCCAAAAAGTAAAGCAGCGTTACGCTGGGTCACCAGTAGGATGGGTGACCGTCTTAAAGAAAGGTAAAGCAGTGCCACGCTGGGTCACTCCATGATGGGTGACCATAACCGAAGGAGTGAAGAAGATCCCCCTTCAGACAAACAAACACCACAGAATCTAGAACTAGGGGGTAAACAAAAACACATAAGACTACAACTCATCGCCTGCGACAGTTGTACGGCGTCAACAACAAATCAATGCTAAGGAGAAATGCCAAGTACAAAACTTCAACATCAAACCTGAAGGCAAAGCTGAGAAGCTGGAACTTCATAAAAAGTAAACCCGACAAGATAAGCAACAACAATAAGCAAAAATTTGTGTTTTCACGTTGTATCGATAGCAAGAGATCATCATGTCTGGACGCGGAAAGGGAGGAAAAGTGAAGGGAAAGAGCAAGTCTCGCTCCAGCCGAGCCGGACTTCAGTTCCCCGTCGGCAGAATCCACCGACTTTTGCGAAAGGGCAATTATGCCGAACGTGTCGGTGCCGGTGCACCGGTTTACCTGGCCGCCGTCATGGAATATTTGGCAGCCGAAGTCTTGGAGTTGGCCGGCAATGCTGCTCGCGATAACAAGAAGACCAGGATCATCCCCCGTCACTTGCAGTTGGCCATCAGAAACGACGAGGAGTTGAACAAGCTCCTTTCTGGGGTCACGATCGCCCAGGGTGGCGTGCTGCCCAACATCCAGGCGGTCCTTCTTCCCAAGAAAACCGAGAAGAAAGCTTAAGCTGACACCCTACCCCCTCAGCTTCTAGCAAATCGGCCCTTGTAAGGGCCACCAATTACCTTAGGAAAGGGTCATTGTCTACTCCATTTTTTTAAGTTTTCAAGTTTGAAGTCTGTAGTCTAATCAGGACTGACAATCCATGTAACTTGGCATGCAAATCCTGTGTTGATTCAATGTTTTTTGCCTATTTCCGATAATGTCAGAGAATAGTGGCTTACCTGTACGTATACATCTTGTAAATTTTGATAGCATAGAGATTATGACGTGTGTTTTGTTTTCGGTGGAGTCAAGCTGCACTGAAAATAATAATAATAAAAAATATATATATATGTTCGCCTGAGTTATATTAATTGATGTTATAATTTGACAGAAGCAATCTGAATTTCACATAAATTTCTTTTGCTTTGCTAAACGACGAACGAAGGGTGGGTAGTCATCTAGCGAATGCTGAGAGTCCTCGCGTGAATATTTTTTGTTGAATTCTCAATTATTTCAATCATTCTTATGTCATTATGAACTCGAGACGAGAGAAATCGTTCGAATCGAGGCTGGGATCAGGGGGTAAGGTTCGGGGAAAGTTGAAAGCTGACATTTCCTTCCTCAAAGAAAAGATTTGTGGCCCTTAGAAGGGCCGATTTTTCAAGATGGAGGACAGGCAAACTAGAGCCCTTAACCTCCGAAACCGTACAAGGTTCTGCCTTGACGTTTGAGTGCGTACACGACGTCCATGGCGGTTACGGTTTTCCTCTTGGCGTGCTCCGTGTAGGTGACGGCATCGCGGATAACGTTCTCCAAGAACACCTTGAGGACGCCGCGTGTCTCTTCGTAGATGAGACCGGAGATTCGCTTCACACCTCCTCGCCGGGCAAGACGGCGGATGGCGGGCTTGGTGATACCCTGGATGTTGTCTCGGAGAACTTTACGGTGGCGCTTGGCACCTCCTTTGCCGAGTCCCTTTCCTCCTTTACCTCTGCCTGTCATTTCTGCAGTGCACGTACGTGGATTCGAAAGATGAGAATGAAGCCTTCCCGGCGAGCCGGCTCAGTTTTGTACGCCTTCGACAGAGGGGGGCAGAATGGCGGGAGCCAATGGGAAATCCGCTTTTCGGTTTGATTTCACGAATCAGGAGCATGCACGGCACCTTTCAGGGCAAAGCATATAAAGGCATGATTTTTGGTTGGCGCGATTGTTTGAAACGGAAACGCTTAGGACAAGCACGCGACAATGGCCCGGACTAAGCAAACTGCACGAAAATCCACCGGAGGCAAGGCCCCAAGGAAGCAGCTCGCCACAAAGGCAGCTAGGAAGAGCGCTCCCGCCACCGGAGGAGTGAAGAAGCCCCATAGGTACAGGCCAGGTACCGTGGCTCTTCGAGAAATCCGTCGCTACCAGAAGAGCACCGAGTTGCTCATCAGGAAGCTTCCTTTCCAGCGTCTCGTCCGCGAGATCGCTCAAGATTTCAAGACCGACTTGCGCTTCCAGAGTTCCGCAGTCATGGCTCTCCAGGAGGCCAGCGAGGCTTACCTCGTCGGTCTCTTCGAAGATACCAACTTGTGTGCCATCCACGCTAAGCGTGTCACTATCATGCCAAAGGACATCCAGCTCGCCCGCCGCATTCGTGGAGAGCGTGCTTAAGCGCATTCCGCTGCCCTTGGCAAACAATCGGTCCTTTTGAGGACCACAAATCCTACTTGGAAAGTACGTTTTGGTCGTATCTCTCTTTATTTTTTATTATTATTGTCAATTCCATCCCTATCCTCGCGTTTATCCAAAAGTTATTTAAAATAATAATGCCGAAGCAATTGGGCGATATTTCATGAATATTCAGTTTTAATAATAAAGCTCTCGCTAAATCTTTAAATCTAATATCTTACTCGCAGTTCATTTCATAGAATCGATGGAAACGAAGTCAAACAAATTATGACGACATAATGTGACTAGTGTATTGCTTTCATTTTTTTAAAAAAGAAAATGCATGGATGGAAGGGAAAGGATGACACCGTGTCCGATGAAAGGAAAGGTTATAAGATTGAGTGATCGTGCAAATTCGCTCCTTCCAGGAGAATTTTGATGGTCCTCAGAAGGACCTTTTTATGGGGAACACTTGCGTGCTCAACCATTTTACTTCTTTTTTGGTGCAGCCTTCTTTGCTGCCTTGGGCTTGGCAGCCTTCTTTGGCTTTGGCGCCTTTGGTTTCTTGGGCGTCTTTGCCTTTTTCACTTTCGATGGAGACTTCTTTGGCTTTGCAACAGGTGCCTTCTTCTTTTCGCCGGTCTTCTTTGGTCGCTTGGCCGGGGCAGCTTTCTTTGCCGGTTTCTTCTCCTTGGGAGCCGAGCGTTTGGTCTTGGAAACAGCCCCGCTTTCCGGTTTCTCCTTCAGCGACGAAGCGCTGAGTTTGAAAGATCCGGAGGCACCCTTTCCTTTGGTTTGCACCAAAGAACCTGATGCCACGGCGCTCCTCAGGTACTTCTTGATGAAGGGCGCGAGCTTCTCGGCGTCGACCTTGTAGTTCTGGGTGATGTACTTCTTGATGGCCTGCAGGGAAGAGCCTCCGCGCTCCTTCAAGTTCTTGATAGCGTTGTTCACCATCTCGGATGTCCTGGGATGGGAAGGAGCCGTTCTCGGCTTTTTCGCCTTCGAGGACTTCTTGGGCGAAGCCGCCGTCGGGGCTGAGGGAGCTGATGCCGTATCTGCCATATCTACGCTCTTTTCGGAACGAAAATGAATCCCCGCGCCGAGGTTTCGACCCCCTTTTCTCTCGGAGCGCGGACCGGAGCGAGAGCAGCTCTCAGGCGGGCCGAAGCAAACTGAAGTTTGTAGTTGCCACAACGGTAAGTGTGTTTCCTCCTCTTTCCAAGATTAATTTTTTCAGTGCTGAGCTAGAGAGCACCAGCATCCCTCGTTGTTGGGTACGTTCCGGAAACTTTGAAGTAGCCGTGAAGTGCCGCAGTCCGTCCCCACGACTTCCACGTTCCTCGCTTCCTTCGTGTCAAACTCACCGTAGGTGTACGCGCGACCTCCATATGCCCGTGATTTCCTTAGTTTTCTCTGAGAAAAGGTAGAAGGTGCGTCGGTTGCACGGAGGAGATGGAAGTTCAATCCTTCCCCTATTCTCTTGCTGAGAATCAGGTGCCTTGAGCATACGACAGGCCTCTCAAGCCAATCTCCGAAGTAGCGTGTGTCGCACACGCCTGTGTTTGAACGAAGCTGGCCTACTTCCAATGTATAGCCTTTAATTTCGTTTATAGGCGAAAATCTATCGCATGAGGACTGTGGTTCGATTCGAAAGCAGCCATTTGCACCGAAAGTTAGCGCGGCCCTTCCTGCTCTCCGCCGATAAATAATAATAATGTAATAGTTTGTGTCGAGGTGCCCGTTGCCTACTTTGGTTTGTGGGAATAGCGCGTATTCGAGAACTCGATGAAGTTGTCCGAAGATAGCACAAAAATAGGAAATAGCTAGGCTGGAGAGTATATATATATATATATATATATATATATATATAACTACGCACTGGTAATGATCAGGCTGGAAAGTTCATACGAACTAACCGAGCCCAATCACTTTTTCGTTGTTAGGTCCTGGGTATATAGTGTGGAATCAAAAAGGTTGGTCATGAGATTCACTTTTATTCACTGCACTAAATTTTCTTCTTCTCTATCTTGTAGCTTTTATGTTCACACATCTCTGGAAGGGTGTTAAAGCACATTTCTCACTATGACTACAATGAAATGTATAATTATTTGTTATGTTTCTTCTACACGTTCTTGGCAGTGCCCACGAGACGAGACATTTCCCCGAAAACGAGAAGTTGGACTATATGTACCTTACCGAAAGCAGTATCTTTCGCCAACGGCCATACCACGCTGAATATACCGGTTCTCGTCCGATCACCGAAGTCAAGCAGCGTCGGGCCTGGTCAGTACTTGGATGGGTGACCGCCTGGGAACACCAGGTGCTGTTGGCATCCTTTTTCTTTTTCAAGGTTCATAGTGGCCTTTTATTTGTGAATTGAAGCCAATCAATCACCGACAGTTTTTGCAGAATCGCTTTTTTTTTTTTTTTTTTTTTTTTTCAATATACCTGTCATCAAATAATAATAATAATATAAGTGAAGAATGTATATTAGTATATATGAATATCGGGGAAGGCGACTTTCTTCTGTTTTTTGGGGCTTGCGGGGTTGCAGGGTGCGTTCTTATTACCGGCGGCCGCCATAATCCCGGCGGGGAGCGAGCGCTCCCCTGCCCGGCGGATCCGCCGCGTCGCTCCCCGAAGAGCCCGGCGTTGGTAGTTTTCGGCGAGGATACGTGCCGGCGGTTGCAGGGAGTGTGTTTTTTTTGGGCGTTTTTATTTTTTTGCAAAATGCCATCGCCGTGGAAGGAGGCGTTCGCTAAAGGGATAGTCCCGGCCCGGCAACCCTGATCCGTTGGCAATTTCGCCCGAAACGCACCGGGGCGGGGGGGGGGGGGTGTGCACACGCAGAATAAAGAATTGGAAATGTCGCATACTCGTTGGCGAGGACACGTAAACCGAGGTTCTGTTTCAACCGATGCATGTCAAATCTCGCGTCTTTTCCCTTCGGAAAGGGAATGCTCGATCAGTGCAGTGATGTGAAAGTGTCCCCGCTAGTGGACAATTTAGCAGAAGGCAAGTGGGGAAGGTCCTGGTCGGAACGGTTACTTTTGGCAGCAAACGGTTACGAAACTGTTACTTTTGTCAGTAAACTGTTACAAAACGGTTACTTTTGTCAGTAAACTGTTACAAAACGGTTACTTTTGGCAGTAAACTGTTACGAAACGGTTACTTTTGGCAGTAAACGGTTACGAAACTGTTAGTTTTAGCAGGGAACGGTTACAAAACCGTTACTTTTGGCAGCAGACGGTTACGAAATCGTTACTTTTGGCAGCAGACCGTTACATAACCGTTACTTTTTGCAGCAAACGAATTAACGATAAAATGACCATTCGGTATTTCTCGACTGGTCGGGAGTCGGGAAGTCATTTCCCGAAGTCGGGATCGGGACAGGATCCCCCCCCCGGTCCCGACTTTTCGGGATCCCGCACACCCCTAATATTAATGCATAGGATGGAATGAACATTTTTTTTTGCCATGTCAACGTAACCTAACCTCCCAGAGGATCTGGGTTCAGACGAACGCGAGACAAATTCCTGGAAAAAGGACCTTGCGTAAGACAACTTTGGTTCCTCTTCAAAAATTCGCGTACACTTTCGTTGTGTAGTCAGCATGTAATGATACCGAATGGAGGCATGTAGGCGTTCGAACCCCACCCCTAACTGAACAAAAAAATGCTAATCTTCCGGGATCGTAAGTTGAAGTTCCACCCCCCCCCCCCCGATGCCGCCGCCCTCTGGAAACAACGTTCAGATCAATTCTTGGAGTAACCGATTTCAAATGCAACGGTTCCCGCCAAATGTCACACTTCGTTGAGCGTACCAGTTCTCACCCTTTCATAGAAGTTAAGTGAGCCCTTTTAGTGCAAATTATGAATGTGACTGCCAAACTCTTCCTTTTTCCCTGCTCGTGGAGAAAACTGAAAGTAATTTTGAAAGTAAAATGAAGGAAAACACGAAAAATGAAATAAAATCACGACCTAACAAAACCTAACCTAATGTAACCCAACCGAGTATATGCAGATATTAATCTGTGTGTACCTTTCACTGCCATACTCTAGTAACAAACGTACAATTGTGAAATAGAAACCTGAAAGTTATTTTTGTTAAATATACAAGTTTATTTTATGTGTTCATCCAAAATAATAATGCGCCGAATCAATAATTGTTCCAAGTCTTAGGTTATTTTTTTGCAGTGGCATTTTGTCCAAATGTAACTCTAAAAGTCCTATTCAGCAAAAGAAACTAAAAAATTTGGAAATTTAGCCTATTTTTGTAAATTACGTGCTGGTTAAGGTCGTACCTTAAAAGCATTTTTTTTTTATATATACGTAAGGTCAAAAATCTTCTCGCTTGCAGGCTGAGATATCGTTAGGTTATGTAAGTGTACGTTTCGGAGGGGTGGTAGACAAGTTCGTCCAATTCCAAGATTCAATTTTTGGCCCTAAAAAGGGCCTTTTTCGGCAAGGTAATTATTTCCTTGAGTTTACTTTGAGCTGGTGTACTTAGTCACGGCCTTGGTGCCTTCACTGACGGCGTGCTTGGCCAGTTCACCGGGGAGGAGCAGCCGAACGGCCGTCTGGATCTCCCTGCTGGTGATGGTCGATCGCTTGTTGTAATGAGCGAGCCTGGAAGCTTCGGCGGCAATGCGCTCGAAGATGTCGTTGACGAAGCTGTTCATGATGCTCATCGCCTTGCTGGAGATGCCGGTGTCAGGGTGAACTTGCTTCAACACCTTGTAGATGTAAATTGCGTAGCTCTCCTTCCTCCTCCGCTTCTTCTTTTTGTCTCCCTTGGAGATGTTCTTCTGGGCCTTTCCGGCCTTTTTGGCGGCTTTTCCACTTGTCTTTGGCGGCATGTTGCAGACAGACTCGATGGGCGCCAAAAAAAAAAAAAAAAAAAAAAAAGAAAGAAAGAAAAAACCCCGCCCCCAAAGGAGCTCGCGGGGGTGAGTGGTGCCCGACCTAAGTCAACCGGCAACCATACCGAAAGGCGCAGACCTCGCCTGAAACACTAATGCACTCTCCAAGCACATTATAGCCTCATGTTCGGTCTTTTGCCTAGGTACAATCTTCCCTTCGGGATAGATCCAGTCCAGCCGGATTTCTCCCTCGGGGAAACCTCCATTCCATGCAGGCATGCACTAGTATGCAAATCTACCTACGTGGGACATCGAATACTTTAACTAAATCTGGTTTCAACCCTATGGAAAGAGGATTTTTACCAGACGGCGAAAATTAGACAGACAGAAAAAACTACAAGAGACAAAAAAGAGAAATAGAAGGGAAGCTCCCGAGGATAAAATTCTGCAAGCAGACAAAACCTCGGATGTCTTGGAATAACAGCTTCATCTAGATACTGGTGTGTGAAAAAAACCCACGTTGAAGGGGGGCAAAAAAACACACACCCTATTGGTTCCTATCCTTACGGGGAGGATGGAGTCGGGAATTTGGAAGGGCAGGTAGGTAAAGCCCGAAGGCTCTCTGCAAATCTGTGTGTTAGTTGGACCTACTCATTCCGACTTACAACCTTATTTGAAACAAACATCGAAAATGAATTTTGAATTAAAGCCGAAAAAAGCCGCATCGGAAGTTAACTGCCAAAGACGTCTGCGTGAAAGAGAGGAGAAGTCGTTGCTTGGGGTGTCTGTCCGTTAGAGAGAACTCGTCTGTTTCTCCGGGCATTGTTACTTTTGCTTCGGATCGGGATTTAAGACAGCATTGGCTTTTCATTGCCTTAGGGGCGAGTGACTTCTCGTAGGACCAGTCCGACGGCCGAGGCCGGTCTGAAATCTGTCCCCTTGCGGGGTATCGGTAATAACCACACCCAGAGCTTACGTCATTGCAGTGTGGGTGACTGCTGCTACGGGGGAACCACCTTTGTGCCCATGTGCCTTCCTATACCCCTTAGGTCCATTTCCGAGTCGGGGTAATTATCACCGGGGAAACGGCAAAACCGATGACGCGAAAGAACACATGGTCCCCTACGCCCGAGAGCGCACAGCAGTCGGGGGGGTGCTGCCGGGGGTCACTACTCCCCGACAGACTTTGGGTGGAAAGGCCCTTCTGAGGGCCACCAACCCGGTCGGTTTTGATCTGCCTTTGCTGTCCGCTGTCCTTTTCCTCCGCATCCGCTTCTTTGCCCAGGTCCACGCACTCCTTTCTCCCCCGGTTGAGTTTTCGGCTACCGGTTTTTCGAGATATCCCCCCTCCTGAGAAGGAGGGGAAAAAAACTCTATCGTCAGTTGCACTTGGTCCCGTTTTTTCTTTTTCCCTAAGGAACATCGGAGATTTCGGCTTTTTGGTCCTTAGAAGGGCCGTTTTTGCCGTTGAGCGACGAGTGCTTTCAGCCCTAAGAAGGACATCCTGCACTTTCTGACAATTTCGATGGACAAATCGTTCTTTCGCTAAGTTTCTCTTCACTTTGGCAATCCTGAAAAGGAAATACCTCGGTATCAGAGAGTCGGAGATTTTTCGGGTACCAAGCTTGTTGCAACTGGGAAGCCGGCGACCGGCACTTTCCCCGAGGGAGATTGGAGCTTCAGAGCCCTCTCGTCCGGCAGGCGAACGAGAACGTACGTCCGGGGTACGTGTAATTTTGAATTGGGCTGTGCGCTTAGTTGTCACCGTTAGGATCCACGCACGCGCCCCCCCCCCTTCCCGCCAAAAAGTTAGACAATGGGGCCGCCGAAGTTCCACGATGCTTGACTGCCGCCGATTTCCGCCGACTGCTGCCTCCCATCCTGGAATCTCGGTGTTCTCGCTGCCTGCTGTCTGGTACTGGATTCAGTCATGTTCTCTATGCATTGCTGCTGTGCCGAAAGGTCCTTCCCCAAATTTAGATAGAGAGCATGTCCAACGCCGGCGCTCGGAGCCACCAGTCCCTCGGCGTCGACTCGATGGGCGCCACCTCCGTCGATTCGTTTTTAAGAAAGGACGGTTGATATCAGACGGACCAATGGCGCTTCGAGACGTGTCTCCCGGACGCTCTCATTCGCGGCGATTCAATACTACTTAACAAAACCACCAAACTGGCTGGCAAAAATTTGTGTTTTCACGTTGTATCGATAGCAAGAGATCATCATGTCTGGACGCGGAAAGGGAGGAAAAGTGAAGGGAAAGAGCAAGTCTCGCTCCAGCCGAGCCGGACTTCAGTTCCCCGTCGGCAGAATCCACCGACTTTTGCGAAAGGGCAATTATGCCGAACGTGTCGGTGCCGGTGCACCGGTTTACCTGGCCGCCGTCATGGAATATTTGGCAGCCGAAGTCTTGGAGTTGGCCGGCAATGCTGCTCGCGATAACAAGAAGACCAGGATCATCCCCCGTCACTTGCAGTTGGCCATCAGAAACGACGAGGAGTTGAACAAGCTCCTTTCTGGGGTCACGATCGCCCAGGGTGGCGTGCTGCCCAACATCCAGGCGGTCCTTCTTCCCAAGAAAACCGAGAAGAAAGCTTAAGCTGACACCCTACCCCCTCAGCTTCTAGCAAATCGGCCCTTGTAAGGGCCACCAATTACCTTAGGAAAGGGTCATTGTCTACTCCATTTTTTTAAGTTTTCAAGTTTGAAGTCTGTAGTCTAATCAGGACTGACAATCCATGTAACTTGGCATGCAAATCCTGTGTTGATTCAATGTTTTTTGCCTATTTCCGATAATGTCAGAGAATAGTGGCTTACCTGTACGTATACATCTTGTAAATTTTGATAGCATAGAGATTATGACGTGTGTTTTGTTTTCGGTGGAGTCAAGCTGCACTGAAAATAATAATAATAAAAAATATATATATATGTTCGCCTGAGTTATATTAATTGATGTTATAATTTGACAGAAGCAATCTGAATTTCACATAAATTTCTTTTGCTTTGCTAAACGACGAACGAAGGGTGGGTAGTCATCTAGCGAATGCTGAGAGTCCTCGCGTGAATATTTTTTGTTGAATTCTCAATTATTTCAATCATTCTTATGTCATTATGAACTCGAGACGAGAGAAATCGTTCGAATCGAGGCTGGGATCAGGGGGTAAGGTTCGGGGAAAGTTGAAAGCTGACATTTCCTTCCTCAAAGAAAAGATTTGTGGCCCTTAGAAGGGCCGATTTTTCAAGATGGAGGACAGGCAAACTAGAGCCCTTAACCTCCGAAACCGTACAAGGTTCTGCCTTGACGTTTGAGTGCGTACACGACGTCCATGGCGGTTACGGTTTTCCTCTTGGCGTGCTCCGTGTAGGTGACGGCATCGCGGATAACGTTCTCCAAGAACACCTTGAGGACGCCGCGTGTCTCTTCGTAGATGAGACCGGAGATTCGCTTCACACCTCCTCGCCGGGCAAGACGGCGGATGGCGGGCTTGGTGATACCCTGGATGTTGTCTCGGAGAACTTTACGGTGGCGCTTGGCACCTCCTTTGCCGAGTCCCTTTCCTCCTTTACCTCTGCCTGTCATTTCTGCAGTGCACGTACGTGGATTCGAAAGATGAGAATGAAGCCTTCCCGGCGAGCCGGCTCAGTTTTGTACGCCTTCGACAGAGGGGGGCAGAATGGCGGGAGCCAATGGGAAATCCGCTTTTCGGTTTGATTTCACGAATCAGGAGCATGCACGGCACCTTTCAGGGCAAAGCATATAAAGGCATGATTTTTGGTTGGCGCGATTGTTTGAAACGGAAACGCTTAGGACAAGCACGCGACAATGGCCCGGACTAAGCAAACTGCACGAAAATCCACCGGAGGCAAGGCCCCAAGGAAGCAGCTCGCCACAAAGGCAGCTAGGAAGAGCGCTCCCGCCACCGGAGGAGTGAAGAAGCCCCATAGGTACAGGCCAGGTACCGTGGCTCTTCGAGAAATCCGTCGCTACCAGAAGAGCACCGAGTTGCTCATCAGGAAGCTTCCTTTCCAGCGTCTCGTCCGCGAGATCGCTCAAGATTTCAAGACCGACTTGCGCTTCCAGAGTTCCGCAGTCATGGCTCTCCAGGAGGCCAGCGAGGCTTACCTCGTCGGTCTCTTCGAAGATACCAACTTGTGTGCCATCCACGCTAAGCGTGTCACTATCATGCCAAAGGACATCCAGCTCGCCCGCCGCATTCGTGGAGAGCGTGCTTAAGCGCATTCCGCTGCCCTTGGCAAACAATCGGTCCTTTTGAGGACCACAAATCCTACTTGGAAAGTACGTTTTGGTCGTATCTCTCTTTATTTTTTATTATTATTGTCAATTCCATCCCTATCCTCGCGTTTATCCAAAAGTTATTTAAAATAATAATGCCGAAGCAATTGGGCGATATTTCATGAATATTCAGTTTTAATAATAAAGCTCTCGCTAAATCTTTAAATCTAATATCTTACTCGCAGTTCATTTCATAGAATCGATGGAAACGAAGTCAAACAAATTATGACGACATAATGTGACTAGTGTATTGCTTTCATTTTTTTAAAAAAGAAAATGCATGGATGGAAGGGAAAGGATGACACCGTGTCCGATGAAAGGAAAGGTTATAAGATTGAGTGATCGTGCAAATTCGCTCCTTCCAGGAGAATTTTGATGGTCCTCAGAAGGACCTTTTTATGGGGAACACTTGCGTGCTCAACCATTTTACTTCTTTTTTGGTGCAGCCTTCTTTGCTGCCTTGGGCTTGGCAGCCTTCTTTGGCTTTGGCGCCTTTGGTTTCTTGGGCGTCTTTGCCTTTTTCACTTTCGATGGAGACTTCTTTGGCTTTGCAACAGGTGCCTTCTTCTTTTCGCCGGTCTTCTTTGGTCGCTTGGCCGGGGCAGCTTTCTTTGCCGGTTTCTTCTCCTTGGGAGCCGAGCGTTTGGTCTTGGAAACAGCCCCGCTTTCCGGTTTCTCCTTCAGCGACGAAGCGCTGAGTTTGAAAGATCCGGAGGCACCCTTTCCTTTGGTTTGCACCAAAGAACCTGATGCCACGGCGCTCCTCAGGTACTTCTTGATGAAGGGCGCGAGCTTCTCGGCGTCGACCTTGTAGTTCTGGGTGATGTACTTCTTGATGGCCTGCAGGGAAGAGCCTCCGCGCTCCTTCAAGTTCTTGATAGCGTTGTTCACCATCTCGGATGTCCTGGGATGGGAAGGAGCCGTTCTCGGCTTTTTCGCCTTCGAGGACTTCTTGGGCGAAGCCGCCGTCGGGGCTGAGGGAGCTGATGCCGTATCTGCCATATCTACGCTCTTTTCGGAACGAAAATGAATCCCCGCGCCGAGGTTTCGACCCCCTTTTCTCTCGGAGCGCGGACCGGAGCGAGAGCAGCTCTCAGGCGGGCCGAAGCAAACTGAAGTTTGTAGTTGCCACAACGGTAAGTGTGTTTCCTCCTCTTTCCAAGATTAATTTTTTCAGTGCTGAGCTAGAGAGCACCAGCATCCCTCGTTGTTGGGTACGTTCCGGAAACTTTGAAGTAGCCGTGAAGTGCCGCAGTCCGTCCCCACGACTTCCACGTTCCTCGCTTCCTTCGTGTCAAACTCACCGTAGGTGTACGCGCGACCTCCATATGCCCGTGATTTCCTTAGTTTTCTCTGAGAAAAGGTAGAAGGTGCGTCGGTTGCACGGAGGAGATGGAAGTTCAATCCTTCCCCTATTCTCTTGCTGAGAATCAGGTGCCTTGAGCATACGACAGGCCTCTCAAGCCAATCTCCGAAGTAGCGTGTGTCGCACACGCCTGTGTTTGAACGAAGCTGGCCTACTTCCAATGTATAGCCTTTAATTTCGTTTATAGGCGAAAATCTATCGCATGAGGACTGTGGTTCGATTCGAAAGCAGCCATTTGCACCGAAAGTTAGCGCGGCCCTTCCTGCTCTCCGCCGATAAATAATAATAATGTAATAGTTTGTGTCGAGGTGCCCGTTGCCTACTTTGGTTTGTGGGAATAGCGCGTATTCGAGAACTCGATGAAGTTGTCCGAAGATAGCACAAAAATAGGAAATAGCTAGGCTGGAGAGTATATATATATATATATATATATATATATAACTACGCACTGGTAATGATCAGGCTGGAAAGTTCATACGAACTAACCGAGCCCAATCACTTTTTCGTTGTTAGGTCCTGGGTATATAGTGTGGAATCAAAAAGGTTGGTCATGAGATTCACTTTTATTCACTGCACTAAATTTTCTTCTTCTCTATCTTGTAGCTTTTATGTTCACACATCTCTGGAAGGGTGTTAAAGCACATTTCTCACTATGACTACAATGAAATGTATAATTATTTGTTATGTTTCTTCTACACGTTCTTGGCAGTGCCCACGAGACGAGACATTTCCCCGAAAACGAGAAGTTGGACTATATGTACCTTACCGAAAGCAGTATCTTTCGCCAACGGCCATACCACGCTGAATATACCGGTTCTCGTCCGATCACCGAAGTCAAGCAGCGTCGGGCCTGGTCAGTACTTGGATGGGTGACCGCCTGGGAACACCAGGTGCTGTTGGCATCCTTTTTCTTTTTCAAGGTTCATAGTGGCCTTTTATTTGTGAATTGAAGCCAATCAATCACCGACAGTTTTTGCAGAATCGCTTTTTTTTTTTTTTTTTTTTTTTTTTCAATATACCTGTCATCAAATAATAATAATAATATAAGTGAAGAATGTATATTAGTATATATGAATATCGGGGAAGGCGACTTTCTTCTGTTTTTTGGGGCTTGCGGGGTTGCAGGGTGCGTTCTTATTACCGGCGGCCGCCATAATCCCGGCGGGGAGCGAGCGCTCCCCTGCCCGGCGGATCCGCCGCGTCGCTCCCCGAAGAGCCCGGCGTTGGTAGTTTTCGGCGAGGATACGTGCCGGCGGTTGCAGGGAGTGTGTTTTTTTTGGGCGTTTTTATTTTTTTGCAAAATGCCATCGCCGTGGAAGGAGGCGTTCGCTAAAGGGATAGTCCCGGCCCGGCAACCCTGATCCGTTGGCAATTTCGCCCGAAACGCACCGGGGCGGGGGGGGGGGGGTGTGCACACGCAGAATAAAGAATTGGAAATGTCGCATACTCGTTGGCGAGGACACGTAAACCGAGGTTCTGTTTCAACCGATGCATGTCAAATCTCGCGTCTTTTCCCTTCGGAAAGGGAATGCTCGATCAGTGCAGTGATGTGAAAGTGTCCCCGCTAGTGGACAATTTAGCAGAAGGCAAGTGGGGAAGGTCCTGGTCGGAACGGTTACTTTTGGCAGCAAACGGTTACGAAACTGTTACTTTTGTCAGTAAACTGTTACAAAACGGTTACTTTTGTCAGTAAACTGTTACAAAACGGTTACTTTTGGCAGTAAACTGTTACGAAACGGTTACTTTTGGCAGTAAACGGTTACGAAACTGTTAGTTTTAGCAGGGAACGGTTACAAAACCGTTACTTTTGGCAGCAGACGGTTACGAAATCGTTACTTTTGGCAGCAGACCGTTACATAACCGTTACTTTTTGCAGCAAACGAATTAACGATAAAATGACCATTCGGTATTTCTCGACTGGTCGGGAGTCGGGAAGTCATTTCCCGAAGTCGGGATCGGGACAGGATCCCCCCCCCGGTCCCGACTTTTCGGGATCCCGCACACCCCTAATATTAATGCATAGGATGGAATGAACATTTTTTTTTGCCATGTCAACGTAACCTAACCTCCCAGAGGATCTGGGTTCAGACGAACGCGAGACAAATTCCTGGAAAAAGGACCTTGCGTAAGACAACTTTGGTTCCTCTTCAAAAATTCGCGTACACTTTCGTTGTGTAGTCAGCATGTAATGATACCGAATGGAGGCATGTAGGCGTTCGAACCCCACCCCTAACTGAACAAAAAAATGCTAATCTTCCGGGATCGTAAGTTGAAGTTCCACCCCCCCCCCCCCCGATGCCGCCGCCCTCTGGAAACAACGTTCAGATCAATTCTTGGAGTAACCGATTTCAAATGCAACGGTTCCCGCCAAATGTCACACTTCGTTGAGCGTACCAGTTCTCACCCTTTCATAGAAGTTAAGTGAGCCCTTTTAGTGCAAATTATGAATGTGACTGCCAAACTCTTCCTTTTTCCCTGCTCGTGGAGAAAACTGAAAGTAATTTTGAAAGTAAAATGAAGGAAAACACGAAAAATGAAATAAAATCACGACCTAACAAAACCTAACCTAATGTAACCCAACCGAGTATATGCAGATATTAATCTGTGTGTACCTTTCACTGCCATACTCTAGTAACAAACGTACAATTGTGAAATAGAAACCTGAAAGTTATTTTTGTTAAATATACAAGTTTATTTTATGTGTTCATCCAAAATAATAATGCGCCGAATCAATAATTGTTCCAAGTCTTAGGTTATTTTTTTGCAGTGGCATTTTGTCCAAATGTAACTCTAAAAGTCCTATTCAGCAAAAGAAACTAAAAAATTTGGAAATTTAGCCTATTTTTGTAAATTACGTGCTGGTTAAGGTCGTACCTTAAAAGCATTTTTTTTTTATATATACGTAAGGTCAAAAATCTTCTCGCTTGCAGGCTGAGATATCGTTAGGTTATGTAAGTGTACGTTTCGGAGGGGTGGTAGACAAGTTCGTCCAATTCCAAGATTCAATTTTTGGCCCTAAAAAGGGCCTTTTTCGGCAAGGTAATTATTTCCTTGAGTTTACTTTGAGCTGGTGTACTTAGTCACGGCCTTGGTGCCTTCACTGACGGCGTGCTTGGCCAGTTCACCGGGGAGGAGCAGCCGAACGGCCGTCTGGATCTCCCTGCTGGTGATGGTCGATCGCTTGTTGTAATGAGCGAGCCTGGAAGCTTCGGCGGCAATGCGCTCGAAGATGTCGTTGACGAAGCTGTTCATGATGCTCATCGCCTTGCTGGAGATGCCGGTGTCAGGGTGAACTTGCTTCAACACCTTGTAGATGTAAATTGCGTAGCTCTCCTTCCTCCTCCGCTTCTTCTTTTTGTCTCCCTTGGAGATGTTCTTCTGGGCCTTTCCGGCCTTTTTGGCGGCTTTTCCACTTGTCTTTGGCGGCATGTTGCAGACAGACTCGATGGGCGCCACCTCCGTCGATTCGTTTTTAAGAAAGGACGGTTGATATCAGACGGACCAATGGCGCTTCGAGACGTGTCTCCCGGACGCTCTCATTCGCGGCGATTCAATACTACTTAACAAAACCACCAAACTGGCTGGCAAAAATTTGTGTTTTCACGTTGTATCGATAGCAAGAGATCATCATGTCTGGACGCGGAAAGGGAGGAAAAGTGAAGGGAAAGAGCAAGTCTCGCTCCAGCCGAGCCGGACTTCAGTTCCCCGTCGGCAGAATCCACCGACTTTTGCGAAAGGGCAATTATGCCGAACGTGTCGGTGCCGGTGCACCGGTTTACCTGGCCGCCGTCATGGAATATTTGGCAGCCGAAGTCTTGGAGTTGGCCGGCAATGCTGCTCGCGATAACAAGAAGACCAGGATCATCCCCCGTCACTTGCAGTTGGCCATCAGAAACGACGAGGAGTTGAACAAGCTCCTTTCTGGGGTCACGATCGCCCAGGGTGGCGTGCTGCCCAACATCCAGGCGGTCCTTCTTCCCAAGAAAACCGAGAAGAAAGCTTAAGCTGACACCCTACCCCCTCAGCTTCTAGCAAATCGGCCCTTGTAAGGGCCACCAATTACCTTAGGAAAGGGTCATTGTCTACTCCATTTTTTTAAGTTTTCAAGTTTGAAGTCTGTAGTCTAATCAGGACTGACAATCCATGTAACTTGGCATGCAAATCCTGTGTTGATTCAATGTTTTTTGCCTATTTCCGATAATGTCAGAGAATAGTGGCTTACCTGTACGTATACATCTTGTAAATTTTGATAGCATAGAGATTATGACGTGTGTTTTGTTTTCGGTGGAGTCAAGCTGCACTGAAAATAATAATAATAAAAAATATATATATATGTTCGCCTGAGTTATATTAATTGATGTTATAATTTGACAGAAGCAATCTGAATTTCACATAAATTTCTTTTGCTTTGCTAAACGACGAACGAAGGGTGGGTAGTCATCTAGCGAATGCTGAGAGTCCTCGCGTGAATATTTTTTGTTGAATTCTCAATTATTTCAATCATTCTTATGTCATTATGAACTCGAGACGAGAGAAATCGTTCGAATCGAGGCTGGGATCAGGGGGTAAGGTTCGGGGAAAGTTGAAAGCTGACATTTCCTTCCTCAAAGAAAAGATTTGTGGCCCTTAGAAGGGCCGATTTTTCAAGATGGAGGACAGGCAAACTAGAGCCCTTAACCTCCGAAACCGTACAAGGTTCTGCCTTGACGTTTGAGTGCGTACACGACGTCCATGGCGGTTACGGTTTTCCTCTTGGCGTGCTCCGTGTAGGTGACGGCATCGCGGATAACGTTCTCCAAGAACACCTTGAGGACGCCGCGTGTCTCTTCGTAGATGAGACCGGAGATTCGCTTCACACCTCCTCGCCGGGCAAGACGGCGGATGGCGGGCTTGGTGATACCCTGGATGTTGTCTCGGAGAACTTTACGGTGGCGCTTGGCACCTCCTTTGCCGAGTCCCTTTCCTCCTTTACCTCTGCCTGTCATTTCTGCAGTGCACGTACGTGGATTCGAAAGATGAGAATGAAGCCTTCCCGGCGAGCCGGCTCAGTTTTGTACGCCTTCGACAGAGGGGGGCAGAATGGCGGGAGCCAATGGGAAATCCGCTTTTCGGTTTGATTTCACGAATCAGGAGCATGCACGGCACCTTTCAGGGCAAAGCATATAAAGGCATGATTTTTGGTTGGCGCGATTGTTTGAAACGGAAACGCTTAGGACAAGCACGCGACAATGGCCCGGACTAAGCAAACTGCACGAAAATCCACCGGAGGCAAGGCCCCAAGGAAGCAGCTCGCCACAAAGGCAGCTAGGAAGAGCGCTCCCGCCACCGGAGGAGTGAAGAAGCCCCATAGGTACAGGCCAGGTACCGTGGCTCTTCGAGAAATCCGTCGCTACCAGAAGAGCACCGAGTTGCTCATCAGGAAGCTTCCTTTCCAGCGTCTCGTCCGCGAGATCGCTCAAGATTTCAAGACCGACTTGCGCTTCCAGAGTTCCGCAGTCATGGCTCTCCAGGAGGCCAGCGAGGCTTACCTCGTCGGTCTCTTCGAAGATACCAACTTGTGTGCCATCCACGCTAAGCGTGTCACTATCATGCCAAAGGACATCCAGCTCGCCCGCCGCATTCGTGGAGAGCGTGCTTAAGCGCATTCCGCTGCCCTTGGCAAACAATCGGTCCTTTTGAGGACCACAAATCCTACTTGGAAAGTACGTTTTGGTCGTATCTCTCTTTATTTTTTATTATTATTGTCAATTCCATCCCTATCCTCGCGTTTATCCAAAAGTTATTTAAAATAATAATGCCGAAGCAATTGGGCGATATTTCATGAATATTCAGTTTTAATAATAAAGCTCTCGCTAAATCTTTAAATCTAATATCTTACTCGCAGTTCATTTCATAGAATCGATGGAAACGAAGTCAAACAAATTATGACGACATAATGTGACTAGTGTATTGCTTTCATTTTTTTAAAAAAGAAAATGCATGGATGGAAGGGAAAGGATGACACCGTGTCCGATGAAAGGAAAGGTTATAAGATTGAGTGATCGTGCAAATTCGCTCCTTCCAGGAGAATTTTGATGGTCCTCAGAAGGACCTTTTTATGGGGAACACTTGCGTGCTCAACCATTTTACTTCTTTTTTGGTGCAGCCTTCTTTGCTGCCTTGGGCTTGGCAGCCTTCTTTGGCTTTGGCGCCTTTGGTTTCTTGGGCGTCTTTGCCTTTTTCACTTTCGATGGAGACTTCTTTGGCTTTGCAACAGGTGCCTTCTTCTTTTCGCCGGTCTTCTTTGGTCGCTTGGCCGGGGCAGCTTTCTTTGCCGGTTTCTTCTCCTTGGGAGCCGAGCGTTTGGTCTTGGAAACAGCCCCGCTTTCCGGTTTCTCCTTCAGCGACGAAGCGCTGAGTTTGAAAGATCCGGAGGCACCCTTTCCTTTGGTTTGCACCAAAGAACCTGATGCCACGGCGCTCCTCAGGTACTTCTTGATGAAGGGCGCGAGCTTCTCGGCGTCGACCTTGTAGTTCTGGGTGATGTACTTCTTGATGGCCTGCAGGGAAGAGCCTCCGCGCTCCTTCAAGTTCTTGATAGCGTTGTTCACCATCTCGGATGTCCTGGGATGGGAAGGAGCCGTTCTCGGCTTTTTCGCCTTCGAGGACTTCTTGGGCGAAGCCGCCGTCGGGGCTGAGGGAGCTGATGCCGTATCTGCCATATCTACGCTCTTTTCGGAACGAAAATGAATCCCCGCGCCGAGGTTTCGACCCCCTTTTCTCTCGGAGCGCGGACCGGAGCGAGAGCAGCTCTCAGGCGGGCCGAAGCAAACTGAAGTTTGTAGTTGCCACAACGGTAAGTGTGTTTCCTCCTCTTTCCAAGATTAATTTTTTCAGTGCTGAGCTAGAGAGCACCAGCATCCCTCGTTGTTGGGTACGTTCCGGAAACTTTGAAGTAGCCGTGAAGTGCCGCAGTCCGTCCCCACGACTTCCACGTTCCTCGCTTCCTTCGTGTCAAACTCACCGTAGGTGTACGCGCGACCTCCATATGCCCGTGATTTCCTTAGTTTTCTCTGAGAAAAGGTAGAAGGTGCGTCGGTTGCACGGAGGAGATGGAAGTTCAATCCTTCCCCTATTCTCTTGCTGAGAATCAGGTGCCTTGAGCATACGACAGGCCTCTCAAGCCAATCTCCGAAGTAGCGTGTGTCGCACACGCCTGTGTTTGAACGAAGCTGGCCTACTTCCAATGTATAGCCTTTAATTTCGTTTATAGGCGAAAATCTATCGCATGAGGACTGTGGTTCGATTCGAAAGCAGCCATTTGCACCGAAAGTTAGCGCGGCCCTTCCTGCTCTCCGCCGATAAATAATAATAATGTAATAGTTTGTGTCGAGGTGCCCGTTGCCTACTTTGGTTTGTGGGAATAGCGCGTATTCGAGAACTCGATGAAGTTGTCCGAAGATAGCACAAAAATAGGAAATAGCTAGGCTGGAGAGTATATATATATATATATATATATATATATATAACTACGCACTGGTAATGATCAGGCTGGAAAGTTCATACGAACTAACCGAGCCCAATCACTTTTTCGTTGTTAGGTCCTGGGTATATAGTGTGGAATCAAAAAGGTTGGTCATGAGATTCACTTTTATTCACTGCACTAAATTTTCTTCTTCTCTATCTTGTAGCTTTTATGTTCACACATCTCTGGAAGGGTGTTAAAGCACATTTCTCACTATGACTACAATGAAATGTATAATTATTTGTTATGTTTCTTCTACACGTTCTTGGCAGTGCCCACGAGACGAGACATTTCCCCGAAAACGAGAAGTTGGACTATATGTACCTTACCGAAAGCAGTATCTTTCGCCAACGGCCATACCACGCTGAATATACCGGTTCTCGTCCGATCACCGAAGTCAAGCAGCGTCGGGCCTGGTCAGTACTTGGATGGGTGACCGCCTGGGAACACCAGGTGCTGTTGGCATCCTTTTTCTTTTTCAAGGTTCATAGTGGCCTTTTATTTGTGAATTGAAGCCAATCAATCACCGACAGTTTTTGCAGAATCGCTTTTTTTTTTTTTTTTTTTTTTTTTTCAATATACCTGTCATCAAATAATAATAATAATATAAGTGAAGAATGTATATTAGTATATATGAATATCGGGGAAGGCGACTTTCTTCTGTTTTTTGGGGCTTGCGGGGTTGCAGGGTGCGTTCTTATTACCGGCGGCCGCCATAATCCCGGCGGGGAGCGAGCGCTCCCCTGCCCGGCGGATCCGCCGCGTCGCTCCCCGAAGAGCCCGGCGTTGGTAGTTTTCGGCGAGGATACGTGCCGGCGGTTGCAGGGAGTGTGTTTTTTTTGGGCGTTTTTATTTTTTTGCAAAATGCCATCGCCGTGGAAGGAGGCGTTCGCTAAAGGGATAGTCCCGGCCCGGCAACCCTGATCCGTTGGCAATTTCGCCCGAAACGCACCGGGGCGGGGGGGGGGGGTGTGCACACGCAGAATAAAGAATTGGAAATGTCGCATACTCGTTGGCGAGGACACGTAAACCGAGGTTCTGTTTCAACCGATGCATGTCAAATCTCGCGTCTTTTCCCTTCGGAAAGGGAATGCTCGATCAGTGCAGTGATGTGAAAGTGTCCCCGCTAGTGGACAATTTAGCAGAAGGCAAGTGGGGAAGGTCCTGGTCGGAACGGTTACTTTTGGCAGCAAACGGTTACGAAACTGTTACTTTTGTCAGTAAACTGTTACAAAACGGTTACTTTTGTCAGTAAACTGTTACAAAACGGTTACTTTTGGCAGTAAACTGTTACGAAACGGTTACTTTTGGCAGTAAACGGTTACGAAACTGTTAGTTTTAGCAGGGAACGGTTACAAAACCGTTACTTTTGGCAGCAGACGGTTACGAAATCGTTACTTTTGGCAGCAGACCGTTACATAACCGTTACTTTTTGCAGCAAACGAATTAACGATAAAATGACCATTCGGTATTTCTCGACTGGTCGGGAGTCGGGAAGTCATTTCCCGAAGTCGGGATCGGGACAGGATCCCCCCCCCGGTCCCGACTTTTCGGGATCCCGCACACCCCTAATATTAATGCATAGGATGGAATGAACATTTTTTTTTGCCATGTCAACGTAACCTAACCTCCCAGAGGATCTGGGTTCAGACGAACGCGAGACAAATTCCTGGAAAAAGGACCTTGCGTAAGACAACTTTGGTTCCTCTTCAAAAATTCGCGTACACTTTCGTTGTGTAGTCAGCATGTAATGATACCGAATGGAGGCATGTAGGCGTTCGAACCCCACCCCTAACTGAACAAAAAAATGCTAATCTTCCGGGATCGTAAGTTGAAGTTCCACCCCCCCCCCCCCCGATGCCGCCGCCCTCTGGAAACAACGTTCAGATCAATTCTTGGAGTAACCGATTTCAAATGCAACGGTTCCCGCCAAATGTCACACTTCGTTGAGCGTACCAGTTCTCACCCTTTCATAGAAGTTAAGTGAGCCCTTTTAGTGCAAATTATGAATGTGACTGCCAAACTCTTCCTTTTTCCCTGCTCGTGGAGAAAACTGAAAGTAATTTTGAAAGTAAAATGAAGGAAAACACGAAAAATGAAATAAAATCACGACCTAACAAAACCTAACCTAATGTAACCCAACCGAGTATATGCAGATATTAATCTGTGTGTACCTTTCACTGCCATACTCTAGTAACAAACGTACAATTGTGAAATAGAAACCTGAAAGTTATTTTTGTTAAATATACAAGTTTATTTTATGTGTTCATCCAAAATAATAATGCGCCGAATCAATAATTGTTCCAAGTCTTAGGTTATTTTTTTGCAGTGGCATTTTGTCCAAATGTAACTCTAAAAGTCCTATTCAGCAAAAGAAACTAAAAAATTTGGAAATTTAGCCTATTTTTGTAAATTACGTGCTGGTTAAGGTCGTACCTTAAAAGCATTTTTTTTTTATATATACGTAAGGTCAAAAATCTTCTCGCTTGCAGGCTGAGATATCGTTAGGTTATGTAAGTGTACGTTTCGGAGGGGTGGTAGACAAGTTCGTCCAATTCCAAGATTCAATTTTTGGCCCTAAAAAGGGCCTTTTTCGGCAAGGTAATTATTTCCTTGAGTTTACTTTGAGCTGGTGTACTTAGTCACGGCCTTGGTGCCTTCACTGACGGCGTGCTTGGCCAGTTCACCGGGGAGGAGCAGCCGAACGGCCGTCTGGATCTCCCTGCTGGTGATGGTCGATCGCTTGTTGTAATGAGCGAGCCTGGAAGCTTCGGCGGCAATGCGCTCGAAGATGTCGTTGACGAAGCTGTTCATGATGCTCATCGCCTTGCTGGAGATGCCGGTGTCAGGGTGAACTTGCTTCAACACCTTGTAGATGTAAATTGCGTAGCTCTCCTTCCTCCTCCGCTTCTTCTTTTTGTCTCCCTTGGAGATGTTCTTCTGGGCCTTTCCGGCCTTTTTGGCGGCTTTTCCACTTGTCTTTGGCGGCATGTTGCAGACAGACTCGATGGGCGCCAAAAAAAAAAAAAAAAAAAAAAAAGAAAGAAAGAAAAAAACCCCGCCCCCAAAGGAGCTCGCGGGGGTGAGTGGTGCCCGACCTAAGTCAACCGGCAACCATACCGAAAGGCGCAGACCTCGCCTGAAACACTAATGCACTCTCCAAGCACATTATAGCCTCATGTTCGGTCTTTTGCCTAGGTACAATCTTCCCTTCGGGATAGATCCAGTCCAGCCGGATTTCTCCCTCGGGGAAACCTCCATTCCATGCAGGCATGCACTAGTATGCAAATCTACCTACGTGGGACATCGAATACTTTAACTAAATCTGGTTTCAACCCTATGGAAAGAGGATTTTTACCAGACGGCGAAAATTAGACAGACAGAAGAAACTACAAGAGACAAAAAAGAGAAATAGAAGGGAAGCTCCCGAGGATAAAATTCTGCAAGCAGACAAAACCTCGGATGTCTTGGAATAACAGCTTCATCTAGATACTGGTGTGTGAAAAAAACCCACGTTGAAGGGGGGCTAAAAAACACACACCCTATTGGTTCCTATCCTTACGGGGAGGATGGAGTCGGGAATTTGGAAGGGCAGGTAGGTAAAGCCCGAAGGCTCTCTGCAAATCTGTGTGTTAGTTGGACCTACTCATTCCGACTTACAACCTTATTTGAAACAAACATCGAAAATGAATTTTGAATTAAAGCCGAAAAAAGCCGCATCGGAAGTTAACTGCCAAAGACGTCTGCGTGAAAGAGAGGAGAAGTCGTTGCTTGGGATGTCTGTCCGTTAGAGAGAACTCGTCTGTTTCTCCGGGCATTGTTACTTTTGCTTCAGATCGGGATTTAAGACAGCATTGGCTTTTCATTGCCTTAGGGGCGAGTGACTTCTCGTAGGACCAGTCCGACGGCCGAGGCCGGTCTGAAATCTGTCCCCTTGCGGGGTATCGGTAATAACCACACCCAGAGCTTACGTCATTGCAGTGTGGGTGACTGCTGCTACGGGGGAACCACCTTTGTGCCCATGTGCCTTCCTATACCCCTTAGGTCCATTTCCGAGTCGGGGTAATTATCACCGGCCTAGCCCTAAAACCGATGACGCGAAAGAACACATGGTCCCCTACGCCCGAGAGCGCACAGCAGTCGGGGGGTGCTGCCGGGGGTCACTACTCCCCGACAGACTTTGGGTGGAAAGGCCCTTCTGAGGGCCACCAACCCGGTCGGTTTTGATCTGCCTTTGCTGTCCGCTGTCCTTTTCCTCCGCATCCGCTTCTTTGCCCAGGTCCACGCACTCCTTTCTCCCCCGGTTGAGTTTTCGGCTACCGGTTTTTCGAGATATCCCCCCCCCCTGAGAAGGAGGGGGAAAAAACTCTATCGTCAGTTGCACTTGGTCCCGTTTTTCTTTTTCCCTAAGGAACATCGGAGATTTCGGCTTTTTGGTCCTAAGAAGGGCCGTTTTGCCGTTGAGCGACGAGTGCTTTCAGCCCTAAGAAGGACATCCTGCGCTTTCTGACAATTTCGATGGACAAATCGTTCTTTCGCTAAGTTTCTCTTCACTTTGGCAATCCTGAAAAGGAAATACCTCGGTATCAGAGAGTCGGAGATTTTTCGGGTACCAAGCTTGTTGCAACTGGGAAGCCGGCGACCGGCACTTTCCCCGAGGGAGATTGGAGCTTCAGAGCCCTCTCGTCCGGCAGGCGAACGAGAACGTACGTCCGGGGTACGTGTAATTTTGAATTGGGCTGTGCGCTTAGTTGTCACCGTTAGGATCCACGCACGCGCCCCCCCCCCTTCCCGCCAAAAAGTTAGACAATGGGGCCGCCGAAGTTCCACGATGCTTGACTGCCGCCGATTTCCGCCGACTGCTGCCTCCCATCCTGGAATCTCGGTGTTCTCGCTGCCTGCTGTCTGGTACTGGATTCAGTCATGTTCTCTATGCATTGCTGCTGTGCCGAAAGGTCCTTCCCCAAATTTAGATAGAGAGCATGTCCAACGCCGGCGCTCGGAGCCACCAGTCCCTCGGCGTCACTCGATGGGCGCCACCTCCGTCGATTCGTTTTTAAGAAAGGACGGTTGATATCAGACGGACCAATGGCGCTTCGAGACGTGTCTCCCGGACGCTCTCATTCGCGGCGATTCAATACTACTTAACAAAACCACCAAACTGGCTGGCAAAAATTTGTGTGGACATGCTCTCTATCTAAATTTGGGGAAGGACCTTTCGGCACAGCAGCAATGCATAGAGAACATGACTGAATCCAGTACCAGACAGCAGGCAGCGAGAACACCGAGATTCCAGGATGGGAGGCAGCAGTCGGCGGAAATCGGCGGCAGTCAAGCATCGTGGAACTTCGGCGGCCCCATTGTCTAACTTTTTGGCGGGAAGGGGGGGGGGGGGCGCGTGCGTGGATCCTAACGGTGACAACTAAGCGCACAGCCCAATTCAAAATTACACGTACCCCGGACGTACGTTCTCGTTCGCCTGCCGGACGAGAGGGCTCTGAAGCTCCAATCTCCCTCGGGGAAAGTGCCGGTCGCCGGCTTCCCAGTTGCAACAAGCTTGGTACCCGAAAAATCTCCGACTCTCTGATACCGAGGTATTTCCTTTTCAGGATTGCCAAAGTGAAGAGAAACTTAGCGAAAGAACGATTTGTCCATCGAAATTGTCAGAAAGTGCAGGATGTCCTTCTTAGGGCTGAAAGCACTCGTCGCTCAACGGCAAAACGGCCCTTCTTAGGACCAAAAAGCCGAAATCTCCGATGTTCCTTAGGGAAAGAGAAAAAACGGGACCAAGTGCAACTGACGATAGAGTTTCTTCCCCCTCCTTCTCAGGGGGGGGGGGATATCTCGAAAAACCGGTAGCCGAAAACTCAACCGGGGGAGAAAGGAGTGCGTGGACCTGGGCAAAGAAGCGGATGCGGAGGAAAAGGACAGCGGACAGCAAAGGCAGATCAAAACCGACCGGGTTGGTGGCCCTCAGAAGGGCCTTTCCACCCAAAGTCTGTCGGGGAGTGGTGACCCCCGGCAGCACCCCCCGACTGCTGTGCGCTCTCGGGCGTAGGGGACCATGTGTTCTTTCGCGTCATCGGTTTTAGGGCTAGGCCGGTGATAATTACCCCGACTCGGAAATGGACCTAAGGGGTATAGGAAGGCACATGGGCACAAAGGTGGTTCCCCCGTAGCAGCAGTCACCCACACTGCAATGACGTAAGCTCTGGGTGTGGTTATTACCGATACCCCGCAAGGGGACAGATTTCAGACCGGCCTCGGCCGTCGGACTGGTCCTGCGAGAAGTCACCCGCCCCTAAGGCAATGAAAAGCCAATGCTGTCTTAAATCCCGATCTGAAGCAAAAGTAACAATGCCCGGAGAAACAGACGAGTTCTCTCTAACGGACAGACATCCCAAGCAACGACTTCTCCTCTCTTTCACGCAGACGTCTTTGGCAGTTAACTTCCGATGCGGCTTTTTTCGGCTTTAATTCAAAATTCATTTTCGATGTTTGTTTCAAATAAGGTTGTAAGTCGGAATGAGTAGGTCCAACTAACACACAGATTTGCAGAGAGCCTTCGGGCTTTACCTACCTGCCCTTCCAAATTCCCGACTCCATCCTCCCCGTAAGGATAGGAACCAATAGGGTGTGTGTTTTTTAGCCCCCCTTCAACGTGGGTTTTTTTCACACACCAGTATCTAGATGAAGCTGTTATTCCAAGACATCCGAGGTTTTGTCTGCTTGCAGAATTTTATCCTCGGGAGCTTCCCTTCTATTTCTCTTTTTTGTCTCTTGTAGTTTTTTCTGTCTGTCTAATTTTCGCCGTCTGGTAAAAATCCTCTTTCCATAGGGTTGAAACCAGATTTAGTTAAAGTATTCGATGTCCCACGTAGGTAGATTTGCATACTAGTGCATGCCTGCATGGAATGGAGGTTTCCCCGAGGGAGAAATCCGGCTGGACTGGATCTATCCCGAAGGGAAGATTGTACCTAGGCAAAAGACCGAACATGAGGCTATAATGTGCTTGGAGAGTGCATTAGTGTTTCAGGCGAGGTCTGCGCCTTTCGGTATGGTTGCCGGTTGACTTAGGTCGGGCACCACTCACCCCCGCGAGCTCCTTTGGGGGCGGGGTTTTTTTCTTTCTTTTTTTTTTTTTTTTTTTTTTTTTTTTTTTTTTGCAAAAATTTGTGTTTTCACGTTGTATCGATAGCAAGAGATCATCATGTCTGGACGCGGAAAGGGAGGAAAAGTGAAGGGAAAGAGCAAGTCTCGCTCCAGCCGAGCCGGACTTCAGTTCCCCGTCGGCAGAATCCACCGACTTTTGCGAAAGGGCAATTATGCCGAACGTGTCGGTGCCGGTGCACCGGTTTACCTGGCCGCCGTCATGGAATATTTGGCAGCCGAAGTCTTGGAGTTGGCCGGCAATGCTGCTCGCGATAACAAGAAGACCAGGATCATCCCCCGTCACTTGCAGTTGGCCATCAGAAACGACGAGGAGTTGAACAAGCTCCTTTCTGGGGTCACGATCGCCCAGGGTGGCGTGCTGCCCAACATCCAGGCGGTCCTTCTTCCCAAGAAAACCGAGAAGAAAGCTTAAGCTGACACCCTACCCCCTCAGCTTCTAGCAAATCGGCCCTTGTAAGGGCCACCAATTACCTTAGGAAAGGGTCATTGCCTACTCCATTTTTTTAAGTTTTCAAGTTTGAAGTCTGTAGTCTAATCAGGACTGACAATCCATGTAACTTGGCATGCAAATCCTGTGTTGATTCAATGTTTTTTGCCTATTTCCGATAATGTCAGAGAATAGTGGCTTACCTGTACGTATACATCTTGTAAATTTTGATAGCATAGAGATTATGACGTGTGTTTTGTTTTCGGTGGAGTCAAGCTGCACTGAAAATAATAATAATAAAAAATATATATATATGTTCGCCTGAGTTATATTAATTGATGTTATAATTTGACAGAAGCAATCTGAATTTCACATAAATTTCTTTTGCTTTGCTAAACGACGAACGAAGGGTGGGTAGTCATCTAGCGAATGCTGAGAGTCCTCGCGTGAATATTTTTTGTTGAATTCTCAATTATTTCAATCATTCTTATGTCATTATGAACTCGAGACGAGAGAAATCGTTCGAATCGAGGCTGGGATCAGGGGGTAAGGTTCGGGGAAAGTTGAAAGCTGACATTTCCTTCCTCAAAGAAAAGATTTGTGGCCCTTAGAAGGGCCGATTTTTCAAGATGGAGGACAGGCAAACTAGAGCCCTTAACCTCCGAAACCGTACAAGGTTCTGCCTTGACGTTTGAGTGCGTACACGACGTCCATGGCGGTTACGGTTTTCCTCTTGGCGTGCTCCGTGTAGGTGACGGCATCGCGGATAACGTTCTCCAAGAACACCTTGAGGACGCCGCGTGTCTCTTCGTAGATGAGACCGGAGATTCGCTTCACACCTCCTCGCCGGGCAAGACGGCGGATGGCGGGCTTGGTGATACCCTGGATGTTGTCTCGGAGAACTTTACGGTGGCGCTTGGCACCTCCTTTGCCGAGTCCCTTTCCTCCTTTACCTCTGCCTGTCATTTCTGCAGTGCACGTACGTGGATTCGAAAGATGAGAATGAAGCCTTCCCGGCGAGCCGGCTCAGTTTTGTACGCCTTCGACAGAGGGGGGCAGAATGGCGGGAGCCAATGGGAAATCCGCTTTTCGGTTTGATTTCACGAATCAGGAGCATGCACGGCACCTTTCAGGGCAAAGCATATAAAGGCATGATTTTTGGTTGGCGCGATTGTTTGAAACGGAAACGCTTAGGACAAGCACGCGACAATGGCCCGGACTAAGCAAACTGCACGAAAATCCACCGGAGGCAAGGCCCCAAGGAAGCAGCTCGCCACAAAGGCAGCTAGGAAGAGCGCTCCCGCCACCGGAGGAGTGAAGAAGCCCCATAGGTACAGGCCAGGTACCGTGGCTCTTCGAGAAATCCGTCGCTACCAGAAGAGCACCGAGTTGCTCATCAGGAAGCTTCCTTTCCAGCGTCTCGTCCGCGAGATCGCTCAAGATTTCAAGACCGACTTGCGCTTCCAGAGTTCCGCAGTCATGGCTCTCCAGGAGGCCAGCGAGGCTTACCTCGTCGGTCTCTTCGAAGATACCAACTTGTGTGCCATCCACGCTAAGCGTGTCACTATCATGCCAAAGGACATCCAGCTCGCCCGCCGCATTCGTGGAGAGCGTGCTTAAGCGCATTCCGCTGCCCTTGGCAAACAATCGGTCCTTTTGAGGACCACAAATCCTACTTGGAAAGTACGTTTTGGTCGTATCTCTCTTTATTTTTTATTATTATTGTCAATTCCATCCCTATCCTCGCGTTTATCCAAAAGTTATTTAAAATAATAATGCCGAAGCAATTGGGCGATATTTCATGAATATTCAGTTTTAATAATAAAGCTCTCGCTAAATCTTTAAATCTAATATCTTACTCGCAGTTCATTTCATAGAATCGATGGAAACGAAGTCAAACAAATTATGACGACATAATGTGACTAGTGTATTGCTTTCATTTTTTTAAAAAAGAAAATGCATGGATGGAAGGGAAAGGATGACACCGTGTCCGATGAAAGGAAAGGTTATAAGATTGAGTGATCGTGCAAATTCGCTCCTTCCAGGAGAATTTTGATGGTCCTCAGAAGGACCTTTTTATGGGGAACACTTGCGTGCTCAACCATTTTACTTCTTTTTTGGTGCAGCCTTCTTTGCTGCCTTGGGCTTGGCAGCCTTCTTTGGCTTTGGCGCCTTTGGTTTCTTGGGCGTCTTTGCCTTTTTCACTTTCGATGGAGACTTCTTTGGCTTTGCAACAGGTGCCTTCTTCTTTTCGCCGGTCTTCTTTGGTCGCTTGGCCGGGGCAGCTTTCTTTGCCGGTTTCTTCTCCTTGGGAGCCGAGCGTTTGGTCTTGGAAACAGCCCCGCTTTCCGGTTTCTCCTTCAGCGACGAAGCGCTGAGTTTGAAAGATCCGGAGGCACCCTTTCCTTTGGTTTGCACCAAAGAACCTGATGCCACGGCGCTCCTCAGGTACTTCTTGATGAAGGGCGCGAGCTTCTCGGCGTCGACCTTGTAGTTCTGGGTGATGTACTTCTTGATGGCCTGCAGGGAAGAGCCTCCGCGCTCCTTCAAGTTCTTGATAGCGTTGTTCACCATCTCGGATGTCCTGGGATGGGAAGGAGCCGTTCTCGGCTTTTTCGCCTTCGAGGACTTCTTGGGCGAAGCCGCCGTCGGGGCTGAGGGAGCTGATGCCGTATCTGCCATATCTACGCTCTTTTCGGAACGAAAATGAATCCCCGCGCCGAGGTTTCGACCCCCTTTTCTCTCGGAGCGCGGACCGGAGCGAGAGCAGCTCTCAGGCGGGCCGAAGCAAACTGAAGTTTGTAGTTGCCACAACGGTAAGTGTGTTTCCTCCTCTTTCCAAGATTAATTTTTTCAGTGCTGAGCTAGAGAGCACCAGCATCCCTCGTTGTTGGGTACGTTCCGGAAACTTTGAAGTAGCCGTGAAGTGCCGCAGTCCGTCCCCACGACTTCCACGTTCCTCGCTTCCTTCGTGTCAAACTCACCGTAGGTGTACGCGCGACCTCCATATGCCCGTGATTTCCTTAGTTTTCTCTGAGAAAAGGTAGAAGGTGCGTCGGTTGCACGGAGGAGATGGAAGTTCAATCCTTCCCCTATTCTCTTGCTGAGAATCAGGTGCCTTGAGCATACGACAGGCCTCTCAAGCCAATCTCCGAAGTAGCGTGTGTCGCACACGCCTGTGTTTGAACGAAGCTGGCCTACTTCCAATGTATAGCCTTTAATTTCGTTTATAGGCGAAAATCTATCGCATGAGGACTGTGGTTCGATTCGAAAGCAGCCATTTGCACCGAAAGTTAGCGCGGCCCTTCCTGCTCTCCGCCGATAAATAATAATAATGTAATAGTTTGTGTCGAGGTGCCCGTTGCCTACTTTGGTTTGTGGGAATAGCGCGTATTCGAGAACTCGATGAAGTTGTCCGAAGATAGCACAAAAATAGGAAATAGCTAGGCTGGAGAGTATATATATATATATATATATATATATATAACTACGCACTGGTAATGATCAGGCTGGAAAGTTCATACGAACTAACCGAGCCCAATCACTTTTTCGTTGTTAGGTCCTGGGTATATAGTGTGGAATCAAAAAGGTTGGTCATGAGATTCACTTTTATTCACTGCACTAAATTTTCTTCTTCTCTATCTTGTAGCTTTTATGTTCACACATCTCTGGAAGGGTGTTAAAGCACATTTCTCACTATGACTACAATGAAATGTATAATTATTTGTTATGTTTCTTCTACACGTTCTTGGCAGTGCCCACGAGACGAGACATTTCCCCGAAAACGAGAAGTTGGACTATATGTACCTTACCGAAAGCAGTATCTTTCGCCAACGGCCATACCACGCTGAATATACCGGTTCTCGTCCGATCACCGAAGTCAAGCAGCGTCGGGCCTGGTCAGTACTTGGATGGGTGACCGCCTGGAAACACCAGGTGCTGTTGGCATCCTTTTTCTTTTTCAAGGTTCATAGTGGCCTTTTATTTGTGAATTGAAGCCAATCAATCACCGACAGTTTTTGCAGAATCGCTTTTTTTTTTTTTTTTTTTTTTTTCAATATACCTGTCATCAAATAATAATAATAATATAAGTGAAGAATGTATATTAGTATATATGAATATCGGGGAAGGCGACTTTCTTCTGTTTTTTGGGGCTTGCGGGGTTGCAGGGTGCGTTCTTATTACCGGCGGCCGCCATAATCCCGGCGGGGAGCGAGCGCTCCCCTGCCCGGCGGATCCGCCGCGTCGCTCCCCGAAGAGCCCGGCGTTGGTAGTTTTCGGCGAGGATACGTGCCGGCGGTTGCAGGGAGTGTGTTTTTTTTGGGCGTTTTTATTTTTTTGCAAAATGCCATCGCCGTGGAAGGAGGCGTTCGCTAAAGGGATAGTCCCGGCCCGGCAACCCTGATCCGTTGGCAATTTCGCCCGAAACGCACCGGGGCGGGGGGGGGGGGGTGTGCACACGCAGAATAAAGAATTGGAAATGTCGCATACTCGTTGGCGAGGACACGTAAACCGAGGTTCTGTTTCAACCGATGCATGTCAAATCTCGCGTCTTTTCCCTTCGGAAAGGGAATGCTCGATCAGTGCAGTGATGTGAAAGTGTCCCCGCTAGTGGACAATTTAGCAGAAGGCAAGTGGGGAAGGTCCTGGTCGGAACGGTTACTTTTGGCAGCAAACGGTTACGAAACTGTTACTTTTGTCAGTAAACTGTTACAAAACGGTTACTTTTGTCAGTAAACTGTTACAAAACGGTTACTTTTGGCAGTAAACTGTTACGAAACGGTTACTTTTGGCAGTAAACGGTTACGAAACTGTTAGTTTTAGCAGGGAACGGTTACAAAACCGTTACTTTTGGCAGCAGACGGTTACGAAATCGTTACTTTTGGCAGCAGACCGTTACATAACCGTTACTTTTTGCAGCAAACGAATTAACGATAAAATGACCATTCGGTATTTCTCGACTGGTCGGGAGTCGGGAAGTCATTTCCCGAAGTCGGGATCGGGACAGGATCCCCCCCCCGGTCCCGACTTTTCGGGATCCCGCACACCCCTAATATTAATGCATAGGATGGAATGAACATTTTTTTTTGCCATGTCAACGTAACCTAACCTCCCAGAGGATCTGGGTTCAGACGAACGCGAGACAAATTCCTGGAAAAAGGACCTTGCGTAAGACAACTTTGGTTCCTCTTCAAAAATTCGCGTACACTTTCGTTGTGTAGTCAGCATGTAATGATACCGAATGGAGGCATGTAGGCGTTCGAACCCCACCCCTAACTGAACAAAAAAATGCTAATCTTCCGGGATCGTAAGTTGAAGTTCCACCCCCCCCCCCCCCCCGATGCCGCCGCCCTCTGGAAACAACGTTCAGATCAATTCTTGGAGTAACCGATTTCAAATGCAACGGTTCCCGCCAAATGTCACACTTCGTTGAGCGTACCAGTTCTCACCCTTTCATAGAAGTTAAGTGAGCCCTTTTAGTGCAAATTATGAATGTGACTGCCAAACTCTTCCTTTTTCCCTGCTCGTGGAGAAAACTGAAAGTAATTTTGAAAGTAAAATGAAGGAAAACACGAAAAATGAAATAAAATCACGACCTAACAAAACCTAACCTAATGTAACCCAACCGAGTATATGCAGATATTAATCTGTGTGTACCTTTCACTGCCATACTCTAGTAACAAACGTACAATTGTGAAATAGAAACCTGAAAGTTATTTTTGTTAAATATACAAGTTTATTTTATGTGTTCATCCAAAATAATAATGCGCCGAATCAATAATTGTTCCAAGTCTTAGGTTATTTTTTTGCAGTGGCATTTTGTCCAAATGTAACTCTAAAAGTCCTATTCAGCAAAAGAAACTAAAAAATTTGGAAATTTAGCCTATTTTTGTAAATTACGTGCTGGTTAAGGTCGTACCTTAAAAGCATTTTTTTTTTTATATATACGTAAGGTCAAAAATCTTCTCGCTTGCAGGCTGAGATATCGTTAGGTTATGTAAGTGTACGTTTCGGAGGGGTGGTAGACAAGTTCGTCCAATTCCAAGATTCAATTTTTGGCCCTAAAAAGGGCCTTTTTCGGCAAGGTAATTATTTCCTTGAGTTTACTTTGAGCTGGTGTACTTAGTCACGGCCTTGGTGCCTTCACTGACGGCGTGCTTGGCCAGTTCACCGGGGAGGAGCAGCCGAACGGCCGTCTGGATCTCCCTGCTGGTGATGGTCGATCGCTTGTTGTAATGAGCGAGCCTGGAAGCTTCGGCGGCAATGCGCTCGAAGATGTCGTTGACGAAGCTGTTCATGATGCTCATCGCCTTGCTGGAGATGCCGGTGTCAGGGTGAACTTGCTTCAACACCTTGTAGATGTAAATTGCGTAGCTCTCCTTCCTCCTCCGCTTCTTCTTTTTGTCTCCCTTGGAGATGTTCTTCTGGGCCTTTCCGGCCTTTTTGGCGGCTTTTCCACTTGTCTTTGGCGGCATGTTGCAGACAGACTCGATGGGCGCCACCTCCGTCGATTCGTTTTTAAGAAAGGACGGTTGATATCAGACGGACCAATGGCGCTTCGAGACGTGTCTCCCGGACGCTCTCATTCGCGGCGATTCAATACTACTTAACAAAACCACCAAACTGGCTGGCAAAAATTTGTGTTTTCACGTTGTATCGATAGCAAGAGATCATCATGTCTGGACGCGGAAAGGGAGGAAAAGTGAAGGGAAAGAGCAAGTCTCGCTCCAGCCGAGCCGGACTTCAGTTCCCCGTCGGCAGAATCCACCGACTTTTGCGAAAGGGCAATTATGCCGAACGTGTCGGTGCCGGTGCACCGGTTTACCTGGCCGCCGTCATGGAATATTTGGCAGCCGAAGTCTTGGAGTTGGCCGGCAATGCTGCTCGCGATAACAAGAAGACCAGGATCATCCCCCGTCACTTGCAGTTGGCCATCAGAAACGACGAGGAGTTGAACAAGCTCCTTTCTGGTCACGATCGCCCAGGGTGGCGTGCTGCCCAACATCCAGGCGGTCCTTCTTCCCAAGAAAACCGAGAAGAAAGCTTAAGCTGACACCCTACCCCCTCAGCTTCTAGCAAATCGGCCCTTGTAAGGGCCACCAATTACCTTAGGAAAGGGTCATTGTCTACTCCATTTTTTTAAGTTTTCAAGTTTGAAGTCTGTAGTCTAATCAGGACTGACAATCCATGTAACTTGGCATGCAAATCCTGTGTTGATTCAATGTTTTTTGCCTATTTCCGATAATGTCAGAGAATAGTGGCTTACCTGTACGTATACATCTTGTAAATTTTGATAGCATAGAGATTATGACGTGTGTTTTGTTTTCGGTGGAGTCAAGCTGCACTGAAAATAATAATAATAAAAAATATATATATATGTTCGCCTGAGTTATATTAATTGATGTTATAATTTGACAGAAGCAATCTGAATTTCACATAAATTTCTTTTGCTTTGCTAAACGACGAACGAAGGGTGGGTAGTCATCTAGCGAATGCTGAGAGTCCTCGCGTGAATATTTTTTGTTGAATTCTCAATTATTTCAATCATTCTTATGTCATTATGAACTCGAGACGAGAGAAATCGTTCGAATCGAGGCTGGGATCAGGGGGTAAGGTTCGGGGAAAGTTGAAAGCTGACATTTCCTTCCTCAAAGAAAAGATTTGTGGCCCTTAGAAGGGCCGATTTTTCAAGATGGAGGACAGGCAAACTAGAGCCCTTAACCTCCGAAACCGTACAAGGTTCTGCCTTGACGTTTGAGTGCGTACACGACGTCCATGGCGGTTACGGTTTTCCTCTTGGCGTGCTCCGTGTAGGTGACGGCATCGCGGATAACGTTCTCCAAGAACACCTTGAGGACGCCGCGTGTCTCTTCGTAGATGAGACCGGAGATTCGCTTCACACCTCCTCGCCGGGCAAGACGGCGGATGGCGGGCTTGGTGATACCCTGGATGTTGTCTCGGAGAACTTTACGGTGGCGCTTGGCACCTCCTTTGCCGAGTCCCTTTCCTCCTTTACCTCTGCCTGTCATTTCTGCAGTGCACGTACGTGGATTCGAAAGATGAGAATGAAGCCTTCCCGGCGAGCCGGCTCAGTTTTGTACGCCTTCGACAGAGGGGGGCAGAATGGCGGGAGCCAATGGGAAATCCGCTTTTCGGTTTGATTTCACGAATCAGGAGCATGCACGGCACCTTTCAGGGCAAAGCATATAAAGGCATGATTTTTGGTTGGCGCGATTGTTTGAAACGGAAACGCTTAGGACAAGCACGCGACAATGGCCCGGACTAAGCAAACTGCACGAAAATCCACCGGAGGCAAGGCCCCAAGGAAGCAGCTCGCCACAAAGGCAGCTAGGAAGAGCGCTCCCGCCACCGGAGGAGTGAAGAAGCCCCATAGGTACAGGCCAGGTACCGTGGCTCTTCGAGAAATCCGTCGCTACCAGAAGAGCACCGAGTTGCTCATCAGGAAGCTTCCTTTCCAGCGTCTCGTCCGCGAGATCGCTCAAGATTTCAAGACCGACTTGCGCTTCCAGAGTTCCGCAGTCATGGCTCTCCAGGAGGCCAGCGAGGCTTACCTCGTCGGTCTCTTCGAAGATACCAACTTGTGTGCCATCCACGCTAAGCGTGTCACTATCATGCCAAAGGACATCCAGCTCGCCCGCCGCATTCGTGGAGAGCGTGCTTAAGCGCATTCCGCTGCCCTTGGCAAACAATCGGTCCTTTTGAGGACCACAAATCCTACTTGGAAAGTACGTTTTGGTCGTATCTCTCTTTATTTTTTATTATTATTGTCAATTCCATCCCTATCCTCGCGTTTATCCAAAAGTTATTTAAAATAATAATGCCGAAGCAATTGGGCGATATTTCATGAATATTCAGTTTTAATAATAAAGCTCTCGCTAAATCTTTAAATCTAATATCTTACTCGCAGTTCATTTCATAGAATCGATGGAAACGAAGTCAAACAAATTATGACGACATAATGTGACTAGTGTATTGCTTTCATTTTTTTAAAAAAGAAAATGCATGGATGGAAGGGAAAGGATGACACCGTGTCCGATGAAAGGAAAGGTTATAAGATTGAGTGATCGTGCAAATTCGCTCCTTCCAGGAGAATTTTGATGGTCCTCAGAAGGACCTTTTTATGGGGAACACTTGCGTGCTCAACCATTTTACTTCTTTTTTGGTGCAGCCTTCTTTGCTGCCTTGGGCTTGGCAGCCTTCTTTGGCTTTGGCGCCTTTGGTTTCTTGGGCGTCTTTGCCTTTTTCACTTTCGATGGAGACTTCTTTGGCTTTGCAACAGGTGCCTTCTTCTTTTCGCCGGTCTTCTTTGGTCGCTTGGCCGGGGCAGCTTTCTTTGCCGGTTTCTTCTCCTTGGGAGCCGAGCGTTTGGTCTTGGAAACAGCCCCGCTTTCCGGTTTCTCCTTCAGCGACGAAGCGCTGAGTTTGAAAGATCCGGAGGCACCCTTTCCTTTGGTTTGCACCAAAGAACCTGATGCCACGGCGCTCCTCAGGTACTTCTTGATGAAGGGCGCGAGCTTCTCGGCGTCGACCTTGTAGTTCTGGGTGATGTACTTCTTGATGGCCTGCAGGGAAGAGCCTCCGCGCTCCTTCAAGTTCTTGATAGCGTTGTTCACCATCTCGGATGTCCTGGGATGGGAAGGAGCCGTTCTCGGCTTTTTCGCCTTCGAGGACTTCTTGGGCGAAGCCGCCGTCGGGGCTGAGGGAGCTGATGCCGTATCTGCCATATCTACGCTCTTTTCGGAACGAAAATGAATCCCCGCGCCGAGGTTTCGACCCCCTTTTCTCTCGGAGCGCGGACCGGAGCGAGAGCAGCTCTCAGGCGGGCCGAAGCAAACTGAAGTTTGTAGTTGCCACAACGGTAAGTGTGTTTCCTCCTCTTTCCAAGATTAATTTTTTCAGTGCTGAGCTAGAGAGCACCAGCATCCCTCGTTGTTGGGTACGTTCCGGAAACTTTGAAGTAGCCGTGAAGTGCCGCAGTCCGTCCCCACGACTTCCACGTTCCTCGCTTCCTTCGTGTCAAACTCACCGTAGGTGTACGCGCGACCTCCATATGCCCGTGATTTCCTTAGTTTTCTCTGAGAAAAGGTAGAAGGTGCGTCGGTTGCACGGAGGAGATGGAAGTTCAATCCTTCCCCTATTCTCTTGCTGAGAATCAGGTGCCTTGAGCATACGACAGGCCTCTCAAGCCAATCTCCGAAGTAGCGTGTGTCGCACACGCCTGTGTTTGAACGAAGCTGGCCTACTTCCAATGTATAGCCTTTAATTTCGTTTATAGGCGAAAATCTATCGCATGAGGACTGTGGTTCGATTCGAAAGCAGCCATTTGCACCGAAAGTTAGCGCGGCCCTTCCTGCTCTCCGCCGATAAATAATAATAATGTAATAGTTTGTGTCGAGGTGCCCGTTGCCTACTTTGGTTTGTGGGAATAGCGCGTATTCGAGAACTCGATGAAGTTGTCCGAAGATAGCACAAAAATAGGAAATAGCTAGGCTGGAGAGTATATATATATATATATATATATATATATATAACTACGCACTGGTAATGATCAGGCTGGAAAGTTCATACGAACTAACCGAGCCCAATCACTTTTTCGTTGTTAGGTCCTGGGTATATAGTGTGGAATCAAAAAGGTTGGTCATGAGATTCACTTTTATTCACTGCACTAAATTTTCTTCTTCTCTATCTTGTAGCTTTTATGTTCACACATCTCTGGAAGGGTGTTAAAGCACATTTCTCACTATGACTACAATGAAATGTATAATTATTTGTTATGTTTCTTCTACACGTTCTTGGCAGTGCCCACGAGACGAGACATTTCCCCGAAAACGAGAAGTTGGACTATATGTACCTTACCGAAAGCAGTATCTTTCGCCAACGGCCATACCACGCTGAATATACCGGTTCTCGTCCGATCACCGAAGTCAAGCAGCGTCGGGCCTGGTCAGTACTTGGATGGGTGACCGCCTGGGAACACCAGGTGCTGTTGGCATCCTTTTTCTTTTTCAAGGTTCATAGTGGCCTTTTATTTGTGAATTGAAGCCAATCAATCACCGACAGTTTTTGCAGAATCGCTTTTTTTTTTTTTTTTTTTTTTTTTTCAATATACCTGTCATCAAATAATAATAATAATATAAGTGAAGAATGTATATTAGTATATATGAATATCGGGGAAGGCGACTTTCTTCTGTTTTTTGGGGCTTGCGGGGTTGCAGGGTGCGTTCTTATTACCGGCGGCCGCCATAATCCCGGCGGGGAGCGAGCGCTCCCCTGCCCGGCGGATCCGCCGCGTCGCTCCCCGAAGAGCCCGGCGTTGGTAGTTTTCGGCGAGGATACGTGCCGGCGGTTGCAGGGAGTGTGTTTTTTTTGGGCGTTTTTATTTTTTTGCAAAATGCCATCGCCGTGGAAGGAGGCGTTCGCTAAAGGGATAGTCCCGGCCCGGCAACCCTGATCCGTTGGCAATTTCGCCCGAAACGCACCGGGGCGGGGGGGGGGGGTGTGCACACGCAGAATAAAGAATTGGAAATGTCGCATACTCGTTGGCGAGGACACGTAAACCGAGGTTCTGTTTCAACCGATGCATGTCAAATCTCGCGTCTTTTCCCTTCGGAAAGGGAATGCTCGATCAGTGCAGTGATGTGAAAGTGTCCCCGCTAGTGGACAATTTAGCAGAAGGCAAGTGGGGAAGGTCCTGGTCGGAACGGTTACTTTTGGCAGCAAACGGTTACGAAACTGTTACTTTTGTCAGTAAACTGTTACAAAACGGTTACTTTTGTCAGTAAACTGTTACAAAACGGTTACTTTTGGCAGTAAACTGTTACGAAACGGTTACTTTTGGCAGTAAACGGTTACGAAACTGTTAGTTTTAGCAGGGAACGGTTACAAAACCGTTACTTTTGGCAGCAGACGGTTACGAAATCGTTACTTTTGGCAGCAGACCGTTACATAACCGTTACTTTTTGCAGCAAACGAATTAACGATAAAATGACCATTCGGTATTTCTCGACTGGTCGGGAGTCGGGAAGTCATTTCCCGAAGTCGGGATCGGGACAGGATCCCCCCCCCGGTCCCGACTTTTCGGGATCCCGCACACCCCTAATATTAATGCATAGGATGGAATGAACATTTTTTTTTGCCATGTCAACGTAACCTAACCTCCCAGAGGATCTGGGTTCAGACGAACGCGAGACAAATTCCTGGAAAAAGGACCTTGCGTAAGACAACTTTGGTTCCTCTTCAAAAATTCGCGTACACTTTCGTTGTGTAGTCAGCATGTAATGATACCGAATGGAGGCATGTAGGCGTTCGAACCCCACCCCTAACTGAACAAAAAAATGCTAATCTTCCGGGATCGTAAGTTGAAGTTCCACCCCCCCCCCCCCCCGATGCCGCCGCCCTCTGGAAACAACGTTCAGATCAATTCTTGGAGTAACCGATTTCAAATGCAACGGTTCCCGCCAAATGTCACACTTCGTTGAGCGTACCAGTTCTCACCCTTTCATAGAAGTTAAGTGAGCCCTTTTAGTGCAAATTATGAATGTGACTGCCAAACTCTTCCTTTTTCCCTGCTCGTGGAGAAAACTGAAAGTAATTTTGAAAGTAAAATGAAGGAAAACACGAAAAATGAAATAAAATCACGACCTAACAAAACCTAACCGAGTATATGCAGATATTAATCTGTGTGTACCTTTCACTGCCATACTCTAGTAACAAACGTACAATTGTGAAATAGAAACCTGAAAGTTATTTTTGTTAAATATACAAGTTTATTTTATGTGTTCATCCAAAATAATAATGCGCCGAATCAATAATTGTTCCAAGTCTTAGGTTATTTTTTTGCAGTGGCATTTTGTCCAAATGTAACTCTAAAAGTCCTATTCAGCAAAAGAAACTAAAAAATTTGGAAATTTAGCCTATTTTTGTAAATTACGTGCTGGTTAAGGTCGTACCTTAAAAGCATTTTTTTTTTATATATACGTAAGGTCAAAAATCTTCTCGCTTGCAGGCTGAGATATCGTTAGGTTATGTAAGTGTACGTTTCGGAGGGGTGGTAGACAAGTTCGTCCAATTCCAAGATTCAATTTTTGGCCCTAAAAAGGGCCTTTTTCGGCAAGGTAATTATTTCCTTGAGTTTACTTTGAGCTGGTGTACTTAGTCACGGCCTTGGTGCCTTCACTGACGGCGTGCTTGGCCAGTTTACCGGGGAGGAGCAGCCGAACGGCCGTCTGGATCTCCCTGCTGGTGATGGTCGATCGCTTGTTGTAATGAGCGAGCCTGGAAGCTTCGGCGGCAATGCGCTCGAAGATGTCGTTGACGAAGCTGTTCATGATGCTCATCGCCTTGCTGGAGATGCCGGTGTCAGGGTGAACTTGCTTCAACACCTTGTAGATGTAAATTGCGTAGCTCTCCTTCCTCCTCCGCTTCTTCTTTTTGTCTCCCTTGGAGATGTTCTTCTGGGCCTTTCCGGCCTTTTTGGCGGCTTTTCCACTTGTCTTTGGCGGCATGTTGCAGACAGACTCGATGGGCGCCAGAAATCAGAAATCAGAAATTTTAAGTTTTCCCGGCCCCCAAAGGACACGCCGGGATGAGTGGGGCTCAGCACAGGTCTGCAGCTACGCTCGTCTTGTAAGCGTCCCCCTAAGGTTCGGGGTTCTCTGAGTGAGTTCCCTTCCCCCTCGGGGCCCTCCATAGCATGCTTGTTAGGGAATACCTAAGAAAGCACACCTAGTTGTGTATTTATCAAACGGTGTCTGCCTGGTGTGGCACTTACCGGAAATATAATTATAGGCGAAAGTGAAGGTGAAGATAGAAGAGAGGAAAGATACAAAGAGCTTTTTGCGTAATAGAGGAAAAAACCTGCCGCATGCATAAATTGGCAGTAAAAACCTCCTAGTTTAATTAATTCGCAACATTCGTGTGCGGGTATACTTTTAGATTAATTATTCCAGTAAAAACCTCCCGAAGAAGGGAGGAAAACCTGGGCGTGACAGTGACAGTGGCTTTATTTGGATGGTATTATTTGGTTAGGTGGTGGTTTTTGGGTACCAGATTGTTTACCTCTGCGGGTTTCCCCTGGTAAGGATGGGTTGGGGTAGGTTTTGGTAGTGGAAGTATCCTATTTGAGAGAGATTCTAATTGTTTCAAACTAATTGGGTATGTTAGTGGGGAGCTTTTTCTAACTACTTAACGTTGACTCGCCTGAAACTAAAGTATTATTAATTGGTTTGGTTAGGTTGGTTTGGGATGGGTTAATGTAAATATGAGATAGACGTCTTTGTCGGAGTTAGAGGAGTCTGGGTCGGGTCAGTCTGGGTATTCGTACCCCTTCGGTGGACAGTTAGGAGTGACTGGGTGGTCCGCAGAGCTATCCCGACCAAGGCCGGCCTCTCCCGGAGACCAGTTGGGGTCGCCTCCCCTTCCCCCGACACCTCGCCTCAGTAAAAACATTGGAGAAAAAGGGGACTTGCGCTCCTACCCGGGGGAACCACATTTCGTGCCCATGTGCTTGCCTATACCCCTTGGACAATTTCCGATGAGGTCAGTAATTATCTTCCAAATATTTGGTCGACGCGGCGCGCACATGGTCCCCGGTGCCCCCCCCCAAAGAAGGCATGTAGGAGAGCGGTGCTGTTAGGGCTCACAGCTGGTTCACGGGCCGGCTGCTTTATTGCACGTGGGGAACCCCCCCAGGCCTCCCAGTGCTCACGACTAACGCCAGCCCGGTCACCGCGTCCCTTCCGACTTCCCCGCTGAATCGGCCCATAGCCGCCCCTTGCTCAGCTTTCCCCGACTCTTCAGCGGGATGCGACCTCGAGGGCCGCGGACAGTATACTTTTTGGGTTTTCAGGGAGATAGCGGATTAGCTTCTGGGAACCCAACTCCAGTGAGCCGCTCCGGCTTACGTCCCCCCAATCACCCGGGGTGCTTCTGAGTCAAGTATAGCTTTGCGCAGGACGACCAGGACTTCCTCGAACGGAGTCCTCTTCTGGAACAGGGGAGCTCCTCAGTTTAAACTTTGGAAAGGTATCAGGTGTTGGCTCGGCTTCCCCTCCCGGTCCCCGGAAGGGCCGACCCAGGCCGATCTCACTCCGCGCGGTCCCCAGTCGGACCAAGCGGCCCTTCTAAGGGCCACCAACTCACCCCGTGCAGGCTTGGTATAACACCGCAAGGTATCCACCTGCACGTGTAGGCTTGGTATAACACCGCAAGGTATCCACCTACACGCCCCTCCCAGCTGCCCAGTCTGGCTAAGCGGCTCGTTGTCTGGGTGTGTCGTCTGCTTCGGTCTCGTATCCTGGGTTGTCTCTGGTCCGTCCTGGATCTCTCCCGACTGCCATCCAGCCCTTGCGATGCTCGCCGAAGACGAATCCACTGCTTACATCCCACGAGCCTGGTGAAGAGGGTTGAGATCGTTCCGCTTTGCCGTGAAGTCTGGTGCTCGTTCGGTCATGTTCCCTAGACAACGATCTTTGTTAAGACAGTTGCCGTGACTATTGCTTTTTCTAAGATGGCGCCGGTCGTTCTAAGAAGAACGCCCGGCGAGACCAGATGCTCTGAAAAGAACACCCAGTCAGACATTTCGTTCCTTCCAAAGATAGGGAGCATGTGCAGACCCGGCACGCGCAGCCACGAGCCCATCAGGTCCTCGATGGGCGCCACCTCCGTCGATTCGTTTTTAAGAAAGGACGGTTGATATCAGACGGACCAATGGCGCTTCGAGACGTGTCTCCCGGACGCTCTCATTCGCGGCGATTCAATACTACTTAACAAAACCACCAAACTGGCTGGCAAAAATAAAAAATAAATGTTCTTTTACGTAAAATCATCAGATTTGCTAGAAGCGTAAAGAAGAAAAGCAGAAGAAGAAGACTATGTCAGCTTCATCGACATCATCATCGTCAACGAAGACGGATCGACTGGATGTTGGGCGGCACGCCATACCTCCAGTTCTGACAACTAAAAGCTCAAACATGACCCCAGAGCTACTTCAGTTGTCCCCACCTTCAGGGGACACCTCACAACTTCAATCATCCCCACCTTCAGGGGACAAATCTAAATCTAAATCATCTGTGGAGGAGCAGATGGACGAATCTCCACCTTCAAACGCCAAGAGATACCATTCAGATTCTTCGTCATCAGATACAGACGGGGACTACATTCCTGGCACCGAAGATTTCCAATACCCCAAGCGGACCATACGCTTAATTAAGCAGCGAAAAAGACTGAATATACCTATCAGTAACACCTTCGAACCATTACAGAAGATGGATACAGCACCTGCAAAGAACATAGGTGCAAACGAAACCAATGCAAATCTTACGGCCACTCCAGCAGCCAGCCAGACAAAAGTAGACAAACCACCACCAATTTTTCTGTATGAAATACAGAACAAATACGCAACTATCGCCAAAATAGTGCATGAAATGTCTGAAAGACCTTCAGTTAAACATACTGCTTCGTGTATCACCATCCAATGTCAAAACAAAGAAGATTTTCAACGAGTAAAAATGTACTGTGATGTAAACTCCTTGCAAATGGCATCAGGCGTACTCAAGAGAGACCGGCCATTCAAAAGCGTCATACGTGGGCTAGCAGTAGACCATCCAATTGACCAGCTCAGAGAAGACCTCACAAATATGGGATTCCTGGTCAAACGGATCAGCATCATGACAAAAAGGGCACGTCGAGGGAACACCTCATCACGCATACCAATCCCACTCTTTCTAGTTGTTCTAGCCAGGGAAGGAAATTGGAAAGATTTCTCCAAGCTAGAAAACATAGATTACAACAGAATTTCAGTAGAACCCTACAGAGCACAAGTACTCTTACAATGTTACAGATGCCAACGGCTCGGCCACGGTTCAGAGACATGTTTAGCCAATCCTAGATGTGTCAAATGTGCAGAAGACCACTTCACCAAAGAATGCCTCAAAAAGGGAGACGGATACGCACCCAAATGCGCCTTATGTTCTGGAGAACATCCAGCTAGTTACAGAGGATGCCCAGTAATCAAGGCAATGAAAGCGGCACGTAACCCAAGTTATTCAGCATCCCAGAAGGTGAGACCGGCACCACCACCGCCGAAACCTGAGGATTTCAGACCACTACCAAAGAGGCCAGATCTAGACACAAAAGGAAAACTTCCAGTAAATCGTGCTAAACCAACTACAGCACCACCCAAGACTGCCCAGCCTACTCTCCAGCCATCCCAGAGTGAGGGAAGGAGGAAAGAAGTTTTCCAAAAAGGCCCTTCTAAGGCAGAAAAGCGGCCAGAAATTCAGCCAACCAAAACTCGCCAAACAGTGAAGGAGCGCGAAGGCACATCCCTGCAGGCCGAAAAGAAGACCGGTAAACCAGCCCCCTGGAAGGTACCACAACGCCTATCAGCTGAGATAGAAACAATAACTGAGGTACAAAACCAGATCAACAGCATGGAGATATCAGCAGCCACCACTCCACCTGCAGAGATGGAACTGCAATCAGATATCCAGACAATAATCACTTTTTTACAAGGGGATTTCTTCAGGAAATACTTACCTGCCATCAAAAATGGCCTTCGGCGGATTGCTGCTGCACCGGAGGGATCAGGCAAAGTTACAGCCATGATAGAGGTTCTCATGGAAATGCTCATCCATGGCGAACGCTAGAACAACCATATTACAACACCAAATTTCCGTATGTTCATGGAACGCGGACGGACTATGGCGTCAAAGACACCTCTTACGACACTTCATCATTGAACATAATCCAGATGTCATGCTCATCAATGAAACACATCTCAACAGCCAGCAGCAATTCAAGCAGTCAAACTACGCAGTCTACAGGCTCGATAGAAAAAACAGACGCAAGGGAGGACTTCTCCTACTTGTGAAATCCAACATACCTGCCCGTCAGATCCAAGTACCCAACCTCAACCATTTAGAAGTGCTCGCTGTGGAAATCTACTCTCCACAGACGAGCTTCATTATCCTGGCAGCATATGCAAGCCCACCGGCACGTATTGAAGATGCGGATTTTCGTGCAGTCTTCAACCTAGGCCAAAAAGTTATCCTGGCAGGTGACCTGAATGCCAAACATCCAGACTGGCATTCAAGAACAGAAAACAACGCAGGGAGAGCACTCCAACAGCTAGCAGGTAACATTGGGTTCGTGGTCCAAGCTCCACGGGACCCAACTCACTACCCTAAGATCCAAGGCCGACCTGACGTACTGGATGTAGTACTAACAAAAGGACTACAACTCCAAGCTGATCCCTCAGTGACATCTGCGCTAGAGTCCGATCACGAGCCGATCCTTTTCACCCTCTCTCACAACCTACTAACGAGAGAGGCAACAAGAAGGAAAATATGCACCACTGAATGGAACCAGTATAGACAAGAACTCAACTCCAACATCAATCTACAAGACGTTATACACTCACCAGAAGAGATTGAAACAGCGGTGCATAGGATAACGGCAGCTATCTTGGATGCGAAAAGAAGGTCCTCCACACTCACACCTCCTGAAGAAATCATCAAAAAGGACGATCCTCAACTTCACCTGCTCATCAGAACCAAACGATGGGCACGGCGTAAATACCAAACCACCAGGCAGCTACACTACAAGCGACTACAAAACAAATTGCAAAGACAAATACGTCGCCACATAATCAGAACGATGGAAGACAAATGGGACAAAACGCTGCAGGAAACACGGGGAAATCCATCCTCCTTCTGGAAAATCACAAGCACTCTCCAAGGGAAACGGAAGAGACAACTTACACCTGTTCTACATACAGTAACAGGGATACAGTTTGATCCGAAAACGCAAGCTGAAGAATTAGCAATCCACTACCAGGAACAACTTTCACCAAATCCCTGGCCATACGATGATCAAACAATTGAAGCAGTAGAGGAATGGGCAACACATTTCCCACAAATAAACCAACAAGATCTGCCACCGCAGCTATTCAACCCACGTCAAGTTGCGCAGATAATATCTCATATCAACCCTCGCCGAGCTCCAGGAATAGATAAAATCTCACCAGAAGATTTGAGGAAGGGAACTCGGAAGATGTTAGTCTACCTCACGCGCATCTTTAATGCAATGATACTAAAAGCATACTTTCCGCAGCAATGGAAGATGGCCACCATTTGTCCAATACTCAAAAGTGGAAAAAATTCCCTATTTCCAGCCAGCTACAGACCAATTAGTCTCCTCAGTCACATTTCAAAAGTTTTCGAGAGACTACTTGCAAACCGGCTACAAGAATTTACCACTCAGGCTCAGCTGCTACCAGATTACCAGCACGGCTTCAGACCCAACCACAACACGGTCACACAACTGATGAGGGTCGTAGACATGGCCACTATCAACTTCAATAGGAAGGCCACAACAATTGGAGTTTTTCTAGACGTGGAGAAGGCATTCGACAGAGTGTGGCACGAGGGACTCCTCTTTAAACTGGACCGGCTTGGTTTTCCGGCACACATACTCAATCTTCTCCGTTCCTTCTTGGACAACAGACAGTTCATCGTTCGCTTTAACGAAACCAACTCCAGTCCAAAACCAATCACTGCAGGCGTACCACAAGGATCATGTATCTCTCCACTGCTTTATGCTTTGTACACTGCAGACATGCCAGCATCACCCTCTGTCACTCTTGCAGTATTCGCAGACGACACGGCGATATTTTCATCCAGTGTCAACAGGATATACAGCGAAATCTTGATGCAACGGTACCTCCGCCTTTATGAAAGATGGACGAAAAAGTGGAGAATTAAAGTTAACCCAGACAAAAGCTCTGTTGTGGTCTTCACTAAGAACAGAACAAGATTCAATCCTCAACTAAGACTGCACCAAAGCATCATACCACAGGCAGATTCAGCAAAGTATTTGGGCGTCACCCTGGACCACGGCCTCACCTTCGGGAAACACCTCAAAGAAGTGGCAAATAGAGGAACACAAAGAATCGGTCAACTATTCCCAGTTCTTCGAAGCCCGATCTTACCCATCAGCATAAGGATCAGGGTATTCAAACAAGTAATTCGCTCCTTCATCACCTACGCCTGTGCAATATGGCTTCACAGTGCAAAAGGACACCTTGAAGCACTTCAACGGGTCCAAAATAGAGCCCTGAGAATCATATACGGAGCAGACCGATCCACTTCAAATGTGCAAATTCATGAAGATCTAGAACAGGAAAGACTCTTTGAATTTATGATGAGAGAGAAAATCAAATTCTGGGACAAGATGCAGCATCACCGCAACCCAACCATTCAACTGCTTGGACATGTACAACCGGCCAGAAGAATACACAAAATGCCTCGATTGCAGTGAGGATGACCAACTAAATGTCAAGCAGCGTCACGCCGGGACAGTACCTGGATGGGTGACCATCACGAACCAGCCGCCATTTTGAAATCCAAAAAGTAAAGCAGCGTTACGCTGGGTCACCAGTAGGATGGGTGACCGTCTTAAAGAAAGGTAAAGCAGTGCCACGCTGGGTCACTCCATGATGGGTGACCATAACCGAAGGAGTGAAGAAGATCCCCCTTCAGACAAACAAACACCACAGAATCTAGAACTAGGGGGTAAACAAAAACACATAAGACTACAACTCATCGCCTGCGACAGTTGTACGGCGTCAACAACAAATCAATGCTAAGGAGAAATGCCAAGTACAAAACTTCAACATCAAACCTGAAGGCAAAGCTGAGAAGCTGGAACTTCATATAAAGTAAACCCGACAAGATAAGCAACAGCAACAGCAACAGCAAAAATGTTCTTTTACGTAAAATCATCAGATTTGCTAGAAGCGTAAAGAAGAAAAGCAGAAGAAGAAGACTATGTCAGCTTCATCGACATCATCATCGTCAACGAAGACGGATCGACTGGATGTTGGGCGGCACGCCATACCTCCAGTTCTGACAACTAAAAGCTCAAACATGACCCCAGAGCTACTTCAGTTGTCCCCACCTTCAGGGGACACCTCACAACTTCAATCATCCCCACCTTCAGGGGACAAATCTAAATCTAAATCATCTGTGGAGGAGCAGATGGACGAATCTCCACCTTCAAACGCCAAGAGATACCATTCAGATTCTTCGTCATCAGATACAGACGGGGACTACATTCCTGGCACCGAAGATTTCCAATACCCCAAGCGGACCATACGCTTAATTAAGCAGCGAAAAAGACTGAATATACCTATCAGTAACACCTTCGAACCATTACAGAAGATGGATACAGCACCTGCAAAGAACATAGGTGCAAACGAAACCAATGCAAATCTTACGGCCACTCCAGCAGCCAGCCAGACAAAAGTAGACAAACCACCACCAATTTTTCTGTATGAAATACAGAACAAATACGCAACTATCGCCAAAATAGTGCATGAAATGTCTGAAAGACCTTCAGTTAAACATACTGCTTCGTGTATCACCATCCAATGTCAAAACAAAGAAGATTTTCAACGAGTAAAAATGTACTGTGATGTAAACTCCTTGCAAATGGCATCAGGCGTACTCAAGAGAGACCGGCCATTCAAAAGCGTCATACGTGGGCTAGCAGTAGACCATCCAATTGACCAGCTCAGAGAAGACCTCACAAATATGGGATTCCTGGTCAAACGGATCAGCATCATGACAAAAAGGGCACGTCGAGGGAACACCTCATCACGCATACCAATCCCACTCTTTCTAGTTGTTCTAGCCAGGGAAGGAAATTGGAAAGATTTCTCCAAGCTAGAAAACATAGATTACAACAGAATTTCAGTAGAACCCTACAGAGCACAAGTACTCTTACAATGTTACAGATGCCAACGGCTCGGCCACGGTTCAGAGACATGTTTAGCCAATCCTAGATGTGTCAAATGTGCAGAAGACCACTTCACCAAAGAATGCCTCAAAAAGGGAGACGGATACGCACCCAAATGCGCCTTATGTTCTGGAGAACATCCAGCTAGTTACAGAGGATGCCCAGTAATCAAGGCAATGAAAGCGGCACGTAACCCAAGTTATTCAGCATCCCAGAAGGTGAGACCGGCACCACCACCGCCGAAACCTGAGGATTTCAGACCACTACCAAAGAGGCCAGATCTAGACACAAAAGGAAAACTTCCAGTAAATCGTGCTAAACCAACTACAGCACCACCCAAGACTGCCCAGCCTACTCTCCAGCCATCCCAGAGTGAGGGAAGGAGGAAAGAAGTTTTCCAAAAAGGCCCTTCTAAGGCAGAAAAGCGGCCAGAAATTCAGCCAACCAAAACTCGCCAAACAGTGAAGGAGCGCGAAGGCACATCCCTGCAGGCCGAAAAGAAGACCGGTAAACCAGCCCCCTGGAAGGTACCACAACGCCTATCAGCTGAGATAGAAACAATAACTGAGGTACAAAACCAGATCAACAGCATGGAGATATCAGCAGCCACCACTCCACCTGCAGAGATGGAACTGCAATCAGATATCCAGACAATAATCACTTTTTTACAAGGGGATTTCTTCAGGAAATACTTACCTGCCATCAAAAATGGCCTTCGGCGGATTGCTGCTGCACCGGAGGGATCAGGCAAAGTTACAGCCATGATAGAGGTTCTCATGGAAATGCTCATCCATGGCGAACGCTAGAACAACCATATTACAACACCAAATTTCCGTATGTTCATGGAACGCGGACGGACTATGGCGTCAAAGACACCTCTTACGACACTTCATCATTGAACATAATCCAGATGTCATGCTCATCAATGAAACACATCTCAACAGCCAGCAGCAATTCAAGCAGTCAAACTACGCAGTCTACAGGCTCGATAGAAAAAACAGACGCAAGGGAGGACTTCTCCTACTTGTGAAATCCAACATACCTGCCCGTCAGATCCAAGTACCCAACCTCAACCATTTAGAAGTGCTCGCTGTGGAAATCTACTCTCCACAGACGAGCTTCATTATCCTGGCAGCATATGCAAGCCCACCGGCACGTATTGAAGATGCGGATTTTCGTGCAGTCTTCAACCTAGGCCAAAAAGTTATCCTGGCAGGTGACCTGAATGCCAAACATCCAGACTGGCATTCAAGAACAGAAAACAACGCAGGGAGAGCACTCCAACAGCTAGCAGGTAACATTGGGTTCGTGGTCCAAGCTCCACGGGACCCAACTCACTACCCTAAGATCCAAGGCCGACCTGACGTACTGGATGTAGTACTAACAAAAGGACTACAACTCCAAGCTGATCCCTCAGTGACATCTGCGCTAGAGTCCGATCACGAGCCGATCCTTTTCACCCTCTCTCACAACCTACTAACGAGAGAGGCAACAAGAAGGAAAATATGCACCACTGAATGGAACCAGTATAGACAAGAACTCAACTCCAACATCAATCTACAAGACGTTATACACTCACCAGAAGAGATTGAAACAGCGGTGCATAGGATAACGGCAGCTATCTTGGATGCGAAAAGAAGGTCCTCCACACTCACACCTCCTGAAGAAATCATCAAAAAGGACGATCCTCAACTTCACCTGCTCATCAGAACCAAACGATGGGCACGGCGTAAATACCAAACCACCAGGCAGCTACACTACAAGCGACTACAAAACAAATTGCAAAGACAAATACGTCGCCACATAATCAGAACGATGGAAGACAAATGGGACAAAACGCTGCAGGAAACACGGGGAAATCCATCCTCCTTCTGGAAAATCACAAGCACTCTCCAAGGGAAACGGAAGAGACAACTTACACCTGTTCTACATACAGTAACAGGGATACAGTTTGATCCGAAAACGCAAGCTGAAGAATTAGCAATCCACTACCAGGAACAACTTTCACCAAATCCCTGGCCATACGATGATCAAACAATTGAAGCAGTAGAGGAATGGGCAACACATTTCCCACAAATAAACCAACAAGATCTGCCACCGCAGCTATTCAACCCACGTCAAGTTGCGCAGATAATATCTCATATCAACCCTCGCCGAGCTCCAGGAATAGATAAAATCTCACCAGAAGATTTGAGGAAGGGAACTCGGAAGATGTTAGTCTACCTCACGCGCATCTTTAATGCAATGATACTAAAAGCATACTTTCCGCAGCAATGGAAGATGGCCACCATTTGTCCAATACTCAAAAGTGGAAAAAATTCCCTATTTCCAGCCAGCTACAGACCAATTAGTCTCCTCAGTCACATTTCAAAAGTTTTCGAGAGACTACTTGCAAACCGGCTACAAGAATTTACCACTCAGGCTCAGCTGCTACCAGATTACCAGCACGGCTTCAGACCCAACCACAACACGGTCACACAACTGATGAGGGTCGTAGACATGGCCACTATCAACTTCAATAGGAAGGCCACAACAATTGGAGTTTTTCTAGACGTGGAGAAGGCATTCGACAGAGTGTGGCACGAGGGACTCCTCTTTAAACTGGACCGGCTTGGTTTTCCGGCACACATACTCAATCTTCTCCGTTCCTTCTTGGACAACAGACAGTTCATCGTTCGCTTTAACGAAACCAACTCCAGTCCAAAACCAATCACTGCAGGCGTACCACAAGGATCATGTATCTCTCCACTGCTTTATGCTTTGTACACTGCAGACATGCCAGCATCACCCTCTGTCACTCTTGCAGTATTCGCAGACGACACGGCGATATTTTCATCCAGTGTCAACAGGATATACAGCGAAATCTTGATGCAACGGTACCTCCGCCTTTATGAAAGATGGACGAAAAAGTGGAGAATTAAAGTTAACCCAGACAAAAGCTCTGTTGTGGTCTTCACTAAGAACAGAACAAGATTCAATCCTCAACTAAGACTGCACCAAAGCATCATACCACAGGCAGATTCAGCAAAGTATTTGGGCGTCACCCTGGACCACGGCCTCACCTTCGGGAAACACCTCAAAGAAGTGGCAAATAGAGGAACACAAAGAATCGGTCAACTATTCCCAGTTCTTCGAAGCCCGATCTTACCCATCAGCATAAGGATCAGGGTATTCAAACAAGTAATTCGCTCCTTCATCACCTACGCCTGTGCAATATGGCTTCACAGTGCAAAAGGACACCTTGAAGCACTTCAACGGGTCCAAAATAGAGCCCTGAGAATCATATACGGAGCAGACCGATTCACTTCAAATGTGCAAATTCATGAAGATCTAGAACAGGAAAGACTCTTTGAATTTATGATGAGAGAGAAAATCAAATTCTGGGACAAGATGCAGCATCACCGCAACCCAACCATTCAACTGCTTGGACATGTACAACCGGCCAGAAGAATACACAAAATGCCTCGATTGCAGTGAGGATGACCAACTAAATGTCAAGCAGCGTCACGCCGGGACAGTACCTGGATGGGTGACCATCACGAACCAGCCGCCATTTTGAAATCCAAAAAGTAAAGCAGCGTTACGCTGGGTCACCAGTAGGATGGGTGACCGTCTTAAAGAAAGGTAAAGCAGTGCCACGCTGGGTCACTCCATGATGGGTGACCATAACCGAAGGAGTGAAGAAGATCCCCCTTCAGACAAACAAACACCACAGAATCTAGAACTAGGGGGTAAACAAAAACACATAAGACTACAACTCATCGCCTGCGACAGTTGTACGGCGTCAACAACAAATCAATGCTAAGGAGAAATGCCAAGTACAAAACTTCAACATCAAACCTGAAGGCAAAGCTGAGAAGCTGGAACTTCATATAAAGTAAACCCGACAAGATAAGCAACAGCAACAGCAAAAATTTGTGTTTTCACGTTGTATCGATAGCAAGAGATCATCATGTCTGGACGCGGAAAGGGAGGAAAAGTGAAGGGAAAGAGCAAGTCTCGCTCCAGCCGAGCCGGACTTCAGTTCCCCGTCGGCAGAATCCACCGACTTTTGCGAAAGGGCAATTATGCCGAACGTGTCGGTGCCGGTGCACCGGTTTACCTGGCCGCCGTCATGGAATATTTGGCAGCCGAAGTCTTGGAGTTGGCCGGCAATGCTGCTCGCGATAACAAGAAGACCAGGATCATCCCCCGTCACTTGCAGTTGGCCATCAGAAACGACGAGGAGTTGAACAAGCTCCTTTCTGGGGTCACGATCGCCCAGGGTGGCGTGCTGCCCAACATCCAGGCGGTCCTTCTTCCCAAGAAAACCGAGAAGAAAGCTTAAGCTGACACCCTACCCCCTCAGCTTCTAGCAAATCGGCCCTTGTAAGGGCCACCAATTACCTTAGGAAAGGGTCATTGTCTACTCCATTTTTTTAAGTTTTCAAGTTTGAAGTCTGTAGTCTAATCAGGACTGACAATCCATGTAACTTGGCATGCAAATCCTGTGTTGATTCAATGTTTTTTGCCTATTTCCGATAATGTCAGAGAATAGTGGCTTACCTGTACGTATACATCTTGTAAATTTTGATAGCATAGAGATTATGACGTGTGTTTTGTTTTCGGTGGAGTCAAGCTGCACTGAAAATAATAATAATAAAAAATATATATATATGTTCGCCTGAGTTATATTAATTGATGTTATAATTTGACAGAAGCAATCTGAATTTCACATAAATTTCTTTTGCTTTGCTAAACGACGAACGAAGGGTGGGTAGTCATCTAGCGAATGCTGAGAGTCCTCGCGTGAATATTTTTTGTTGAATTCTCAATTATTTCAATCATTCTTATGTCATTATGAACTCGAGACGAGAGAAATCGTTCGAATCGAGGCTGGGATCAGGGGGTAAGGTTCGGGGAAAGTTGAAAGCTGACATTTCCTTCCTCAAAGAAAAGATTTGTGGCCCTTAGAAGGGCCGATTTTTCAAGATGGAGGACAGGCAAACTAGAGCCCTTAACCTCCGAAACCGTACAAGGTTCTGCCTTGACGTTTGAGTGCGTACACGACGTCCATGGCGGTTACGGTTTTCCTCTTGGCGTGCTCCGTGTAGGTGACGGCATCGCGGATAACGTTCTCCAAGAACACCTTGAGGACGCCGCGTGTCTCTTCGTAGATGAGACCGGAGATTCGCTTCACACCTCCTCGCCGGGCAAGACGGCGGATGGCGGGCTTGGTGATACCCTGGATGTTGTCTCGGAGAACTTTACGGTGGCGCTTGGCACCTCCTTTGCCGAGTCCCTTTCCTCCTTTACCTCTGCCTGTCATTTCTGCAGTGCACGTACGTGGATTCGAAAGATGAGAATGAAGCCTTCCCTTTTTTTTTTTTTTTTTTTTTTTTTTTTATGACCAATGTGGTCGGGGGGTCATCTCATGTGGGGAACCTGCTTCTTGATTACATAGCATTAACAGGTGTCGATACTTTATTAGTTTTACAAAATTTTATATTTACATCAACAATTCAAAAATTTCCCTGCAACTGTCGCAAGGGAAAGTAGTGCTTTTGTTCCCTTTATTACCCAAAACACGTAAACATATAAATGGACGACTCAAAACAACACAAGGCGCCCTAAGGAGCCAGAGCATCGGCCAATTGGGTAATTACCCTTAGCCGTGTCGTATTATCAGGTGCTTCCCGGATTTTCTTCAGTCCTTGGAGAAGCTGGATGAGACCAGAAAGAACATCCGGCTGCGCTAGTTGGTGGAGCAAATCCAGTAAGGGTGTTTGATCCATGGTCGAAGGGGTTGCTTGGCGTGACGTCGGGCGAGGTGTGTGCTGACGTTTGTCTCTCCGGCGTTTCTCTGGGCGCTGGTTGGTCGAACTTGGATTGGATCGAGGACGGTGGTCACGGGCGGGAGTCGTCACTGGTACGTCCTGTCGAATAGGTCTGGGAACGACCTTACGTTTGGAGTCCGATTGGGCTCGTCTTTCGTTCTTAACTTTTTGGAATAGAGAACAACCTCTATAGCTAGCATAATGGGCCAGTCCACAATTTACACATCGTGGCAATATCTGTGGGTCCTTATTTGGGCAATCGGAAAATCGATGTGGCCCCGCACACTTGACACAGCGGGGGGTCGTAAAACAGTGCCGCTGCCCGTGCCCGACCCGCTGGCACGCGTGGCACTGCAGAATCATCTGTGATCGATACTTTTCCACTCGAGTCTGATATGGGCCTATACGGTCGATGTTGAAAATCTTGCGAGATTCTGGAAGATTATCCAAGACGACCATTACTAAGGGTAATGGTCGCCTGGTCTTACTATGACTCGAACTTTCTGAATCTTGCTTTTGCCGATGACGGTCGATTGCGTAAAGTCGGCACACACTGCGGACAGAATAGTCGAGTGTGCCCTTCAAATATTTTTTAGTATGTGTAAGGTTGATGTCAATAGGAAGGTCTCGTAATACGACCTTGAGTTTCTCTGCCGCGGATGAACCATAGGCGAATCCAATTCCTTTTTCCTTAAGGAAGTCGCAAATAGTTTCGTAGTCCTTCCGGTCGCAAGGGGTGAGGCGACAACTTCCTCGGGTGTATCGGAAGGATGTCCGGTTACCAGTGAGCGTACTGATCTGATTGGCTATATCAGCAGTGGTCGTGTTGAAAATAGTAATGCAATGGGTCTTGCGGATCGGCTGAGGCGGAGAGGTAACTTTTACGTTACCACTAGTCGTACTGCTTTGATGACATTTATGCGGCGACGGGGTCTGGCCGTCGCAGTCTGACTCGCTGGTAGCAGAGGTCTCATCGTCTACTTCTTCCTTTCTAGGTCGTCTTTTCCGGGGTCTCTTCGTGGGGTTCCCCTCGTCCATCGCCGGGGATGACCAGAATCTAACGTGTCACCTCTAACTCTGCTGGGCTGGATCGGACCAAGCCTTCCCTTTTTTTTTTTTTTTTTTTTTTTTTTTTTTTTTTTTTTTTTTGACCTTTAACATAGGTCGGAACATCTGCAAGATTGAACCTGCTTCTTGACTGATAGTATCATTAACAGGTATCGATATTGAACTTTATTAACAAAATGTGGGGGGTTTTCATCATCATTTGATTGTTTCTCCGCAACTGTCGCAGGAGAGTACATATCTTGTGTTCCCAATAACCAAAATGTATAAGACATTAAACAAGACAAAACAGGACAACATTGTGGGCCTCATGGCACCATTTCGTCGGCGAGTTTAGCAAGAACTCGTCGGCGTGTCGAAGCATCCGGTGCGGAGCGGATTTGTTGCAATCCCTGGAGTAATTGCAACAAGCCAGGAATCACGTCTGGTTTCGCCAGCTCTTGGAGAAGTTCCAGTAGCGACGTATGGTAAGATGTCGAACATGCAGCTGGGCGTGGAGCCGGTCGAGGCGCTTGAGGACGTCGGTCTCTCTGGCTGGCTGCGGGCTTCTGATTGGTCGAACTTGTATTGGATCGAGGACGGTAGTCACGAGCGGGAGTCGTCACTGGTACATCCTGTCGAATAGGTCTGGGAACGACCTGACGTTTGGAGTCCGATTGGGCCCGTCGTTCGTTCTTAACTTTTTGGAATAGGGAACAACCCCTATAACTTGCATAATGTGCCAGTCCGCAATTTACGCATCTGGGCAATATCTGTGGGTCCTTATTTGGGCAATCGGAAAATCGATGTGGCCCCGCACACTTGACGCAGCGGGGGTTTGTAAAACAGTGCCGCTGCCCATGCCCCACCCTTTGGCAAGCATGGCATTGCAAAATCTGTTTGGAGTGGTACTTTTCCACCCTCATCGTAAAGATGCCGAGTTCGACGAGCTTGAAGATCTCGTAGGACTTCGATATATTTGGCATGACGACTAGTAATAGTGGTAACGGTCGTCTGGACGGCTTGGGAACAGGAATACGCTGTTCCTCAACAATGGCGCGTTGAGTGCGTCGAATGGGGGCCTTCAAACGACTGCAACTATGGATTGTAAATCCATGTTCGTCTGTCAAAAATTTCGCAACTGAATCGGGATGGAGGTCTTCCGGAAGGAAACGAAGGACGACTTTCAACTTCTCAGCAGCTGAGGAGCCGTAAGCGTATCCTATTTTTTGACTGTCGAGGTATTCCCGTATTTTGGTAAAAACTCGCTGGTCGTGAGAGGTGATTCTGCAGCCACCTCGGGTGTAGATAAAGCTAACTTGGCCATTCACCACGTTGAAAATGGAGTTAGCTATTGCATAACTCTTCGTATTAAAGATAGTGATGCAAGGTGGCTTGCGGGTCTTGCTGCTTGGCTGGCTGTTAAGCTGCGACTCAGACTGGTCGCCGTCAGATTCTCCGGTGGTAGAGCTCTCATCATCTACTTCTTCGTTTTCGGGACGTTTCGAACGAGGTCTCTTCTTTGGATTCCCCGTTGCCATGACAGGGGAATATCCGAAGCGAACGTGTCTTCCCTCTACCTCTGCTAGGCTGTGGAGCTCATTTCTGCAGTGCACGTACGTGGATTCGAAAGATGAGAATGAAGCCTTCCCGGCGAGCCGGCTCAGTTTTGTACGCCTTCGACAGAGGGGGGCAGAATGGCGGGAGCCAATGGGAAATCCGCTTTTCGGTTTGATTTCACGAATCAGGAGCATGCACGGCACCTTTCAGGGCAAAGCATATAAAGGCATGATTTTTGGTTGGCGCGATTGTTTGAAACGGAAACGCTTAGGACAAGCACGCGACAATGGCCCGGACTAAGCAAACTGCACGAAAATCCACCGGAGGCAAGGCCCCAAGGAAGCAGCTCGCCACAAAGGCAGCTAGGAAGAGCGCTCCCGCCACCGGAGGAGTGAAGAAGCCCCATAGGTACAGGCCAGGTACCGTGGCTCTTCGAGAAATCCGTCGCTACCAGAAGAGCACCGAGTTGCTCATCAGGAAGCTTCCTTTCCAGCGTCTCGTCCGCGAGATCGCTCAAGATTTCAAGACCGACTTGCGCTTCCAGAGTTCCGCAGTCATGGCTCTCCAGGAGGCCAGCGAGGCTTACCTCGTCGGTCTCTTCGAAGATACCAACTTGTGTGCCATCCACGCTAAGCGTGTCACTATCATGCCAAAGGACATCCAGCTCGCCCGCCGCATTCGTGGAGAGCGTGCTTAAGCGCATTCCGCTGCCCTTGGCAAACAATCGGTCCTTTTGAGGACCACAAATCCTACTTGGAAAGTACGTTTTGGTCGTATCTCTCTTTATTTTTTATTATTATTGTCAATTCCATCCCTATCCTCGCGTTTATCCAAAAGTTATTTAAAATAATAATGCCGAAGCAATTGGGCGATATTTCATGAATATTCAGTTTTAATAATAAAGCTCTCGCTAAATCTTTAAATCTAATATCTTACTCGCAGTTCATTTCATAGAATCGATGGAAACGAAGTCAAACAAATTATGACGACATAATGTGACTAGTGTATTGCTTTCATTTTTTTAAAAAAGAAAATGCATGGATGGAAGGGAAAGGATGACACCGTGTCCGATGAAAGGAAAGGTTATAAGATTGAGTGATCGTGCAAATTCGCTCCTTCCAGGAGAATTTTGATGGTCCTCAGAAGGACCTTTTTATGGGGAACACTTGCGTGCTCAACCATTTTACTTCTTTTTTGGTGCAGCCTTCTTTGCTGCCTTGGGCTTGGCAGCCTTCTTTGGCTTTGGCGCCTTTGGTTTCTTGGGCGTCTTTGCCTTTTTCACTTTCGATGGAGACTTCTTTGGCTTTGCAACAGGTGCCTTCTTCTTTTCGCCGGTCTTCTTTGGTCGCTTGGCCGGGGCAGCTTTCTTTGCCGGTTTCTTCTCCTTGGGAGCCGAGCGTTTGGTCTTGGAAACAGCCCCGCTTTCCGGTTTCTCCTTCAGCGACGAAGCGCTGAGTTTGAAAGATCCGGAGGCACCCTTTCCTTTGGTTTGCACCAAAGAACCTGATGCCACGGCGCTCCTCAGGTACTTCTTGATGAAGGGCGCGAGCTTCTCGGCGTCGACCTTGTAGTTCTGGGTGATGTACTTCTTGATGGCCTGCAGGGAAGAGCCTCCGCGCTCCTTCAAGTTCTTGATAGCGTTGTTCACCATCTCGGATGTCCTGGGATGGGAAGGAGCCGTTCTCGGCTTTTTCGCCTTCGAGGACTTCTTGGGCGAAGCCGCCGTCGGGGCTGAGGGAGCTGATGCCGTATCTGCCATATCTACGCTCTTTTCGGAACGAAAATGAATCCCCGCGCCGAGGTTTCGACCCCCTTTTCTCTCGGAGCGCGGACCGGAGCGAGAGCAGCTCTCAGGCGGGCCGAAGCAAACTGAAGTTTGTAGTTGCCACAACGGTAAGTGTGTTTCCTCCTCTTTCCAAGATTAATTTTTTCAGTGCTGAGCTAGAGAGCACCAGCATCCCTCGTTGTTGGGTACGTTCCGGAAACTTTGAAGTAGCCGTGAAGTGCCGCAGTCCGTCCCCACGACTTCCACGTTCCTCGCTTCCTTCGTGTCAAACTCACCGTAGGTGTACGCGCGACCTCCATATGCCCGTGATTTCCTTAGTTTTCTCTGAGAAAAGGTAGAAGGTGCGTCGGTTGCACGGAGGAGATGGAAGTTCAATCCTTCCCCTATTCTCTTGCTGAGAATCAGGTGCCTTGAGCATACGACAGGCCTCTCAAGCCAATCTCCGAAGTAGCGTGTGTCGCACACGCCTGTGTTTGAACGAAGCTGGCCTACTTCCAATGTATAGCCTTTAATTTCGTTTATAGGCGAAAATCTATCGCATGAGGACTGTGGTTCGATTCGAAAGCAGCCATTTGCACCGAAAGTTAGCGCGGCCCTTCCTGCTCTCCGCCGATAAATAATAATAATGTAATAGTTTGTGTCGAGGTGCCCGTTGCCTACTTTGGTTTGTGGGAATAGCGCGTATTCGAGAACTCGATGAAGTTGTCCGAAGATAGCACAAAAATAGGAAATAGCTAGGCTGGAGAGTATATATATATATATATATATATATATATATATAACTACGCACTGGTAATGATCAGGCTGGATAGTTCATACGAACTAACCGAGCCCAATCACTTTTTCGTTGTTAGGTCCTGGGTATATAGTGTGGAATCAAAAAGGTTGGTCATGAGATTCACTTTTATTCACTGCACTAAATTTTCTTCTTCTCTATCTTGTAGCTTTTATGTTCACACATCTCTGGAAGGGTGTTAAAGCACATTTCTCACTATGACTACAATGAAATGTATAATTATTTGTTATGTTTCTTCTACACGTTCTTGGCAGTGCCCACGAGACGAGACATTTCCCCGAAAACGAGAAGTTGGACTATATGTACCTTACCGAAAGCAGTATCTTTCGCCAACGGCCATACCACGCTGAATATACCGGTTCTCGTCCGATCACCGAAGTCAAGCAGCGTCGGGCCTGGTCAGTACTTGGATGGGTGACCGCCTGGGAACACCAGGTGCTGTTGGCATCCTTTTTCTTTTTCAAGGTTCATAGTGGCCTTTTATTTGTGAATTGAAGCCAATCAATCACCGACAGTTTTTGCAGAATCGCTTTTTTTTTTTTTTTTTTTTTTTTTTTCAATATACCTGTCATCAAATAATAATAATAATATAAGTGAAGAATGTATATTAGTATATATGAATATCGGGGAAGGCGACTTTCTTCTGTTTTTTGGGGCTTGCGGGGTTGCAGGGTGCGTTCTTATTACCGGCGGCCGCCATAATCCCGGCGGGGAGCGAGCGCTCCCCTGCCCGGCGGATCCGCCGCGTCGCTCCCCGAAGAGCCCGGCGTTGGTAGTTTTCGGCGAGGATACGTGCCGGCGGTTGCAGGGAGTGTGTTTTTTTTGGGCGTTTTTATTTTTTTGCAAAATGCCATCGCCGTGGAAGGAGGCGTTCGCTAAAGGGATAGTCCCGGCCCGGCAACCCTGATCCGTTGGCAATTTCGCCCGAAACGCACCGGGGCGGGGGGGGGGGGGGTGTGCACACGCAGAATAAAGAATTGGAAATGTCGCATACTCGTTGGCGAGGACACGTAAACCGAGGTTCTGTTTCAACCGATGCATGTCAAATCTCGCGTCTTTTCCCTTCGGAAAGGGAATGCTCGATCAGTGCAGTGATGTGAAAGTGTCCCCGCTAGTGGACAATTTAGCAGAAGGCAAGTGGGGAAGGTCCTGGTCGGAACGGTTACTTTTGGCAGCAAACGGTTACGAAACTGTTACTTTTGTCAGTAAACTGTTACAAAACGGTTACTTTTGTCAGTAAACTGTTACAAAACGGTTACTTTTGGCAGTAAACTGTTACGAAACGGTTACTTTTGGCAGTAAACGGTTACGAAACTGTTAGTTTTAGCAGGGAACGGTTACAAAACCGTTACTTTTGGCAGCAGACGGTTACGAAATCGTTACTTTTGGCAGCAGACCGTTACATAACCGTTACTTTTTGCAGCAAACGAATTAACGATAAAATGACCATTCGGTATTTCTCGACTGGTCGGGAGTCGGGAAGTCATTTCCCGAAGTCGGGATCGGGACAGGATCCCCCCCCCGGTCCCGACTTTTCGGGATCCCGCACACCCCTAATATTAATGCATAGGATGGAATGAACATTTTTTTTTGCCATGTCAACGTAACCTAACCTCCCAGAGGATCTGGGTTCAGACGAACGCGAGACAAATTCCTGGAAAAAGGACCTTGCGTAAGACAACTTTGGTTCCTCTTCAAAAATTCGCGTACACTTTCGTTGTGTAGTCAGCATGTAATGATACCGAATGGAGGCATGTAGGCGTTCGAACCCCACCCCTAACTGAACAAAAAAATGCTAATCTTCCGGGATCGTAAGTTGAAGTTCCACCCCCCCCCCCCCCCCGATGCCGCCGCCCTCTGGAAACAACGTTCAGATCAATTCTTGGAGTAACCGATTTCAAATGCAACGGTTCCCGCCAAATGTCACACTTCGTTGAGCGTACCAGTTCTCACCCTTTCATAGAAGTTAAGTGAGCCCTTTTAGTGCAAATTATGAATGTGACTGCCAAACTCTTCCTTTTTCCCTGCTCGTGGAGAAAACTGAAAGTAATTTTGAAAGTAAAATGAAGGAAAACACGAAAAATGAAATAAAATCACGACCTAACAAAACCTAACCTAATGTAACCCAACCGAGTATATGCAGATATTAATCTGTGTGTACCTTTCACTGCCATACTCTAGTAACAAACGTACAATTGTGAAATAGAAACCTGAAAGTTATTTTTGTTAAATATACAAGTTTATTTTATGTGTTCATCCAAAATAATAATGCGCCGAATCAATAATTGTTCCAAGTCTTAGGTTATTTTTTTGCAGTGGCATTTTGTCCAAATGTAACTCTAAAAGTCCTATTCAGCAAAAGAAACTAAAAAATTTGGAAATTTAGCCTATTTTTGTAAATTACGTGCTGGTTAAGGTCGTACCTTAAAAGCATTTTTTTTTTATATATACGTAAGGTCAAAAATCTTCTCGCTTGCAGGCTGAGATATCGTTAGGTTATGTAAGTGTACGTTTCGGAGGGGTGGTAGACAAGTTCGTCCAATTCCAAGATTCAATTTTTGGCCCTAAAAAGGGCCTTTTTCGGCAAGGTAATTATTTCCTTGAGTTTACTTTGAGCTGGTGTACTTAGTCACGGCCTTGGTGCCTTCACTGACGGCGTGCTTGGCCAGTTCACCGGGGAGGAGCAGCCGAACGGCCGTCTGGATCTCCCTGCTGGTGATGGTCGATCGCTTGTTGTAATGAGCGAGCCTGGAAGCTTCGGCGGCAATGCGCTCGAAGATGTCGTTGACGAAGCTGTTCATGATGCTCATCGCCTTGCTGGAGATGCCGGTGTCAGGGTGAACTTGCTTCAACACCTTGTAGATGTAAATTGCGTAGCTCTCCTTCCTCCTCCGCTTCTTCTTTTTGTCTCCCTTGGAGATGTTCTTCTGGGCCTTTCCGGCCTTTTTGGCGGCTTTTCCACTTGTCTTTGGCGGCATGTTGCAGACAGACTCGATGGGCGCCACCTCCGTCGATTCGTTTTTAAGAAAGGACGGTTGATATCAGACGGACCAATGGCGCTTCGAGACGTGTCTCCCGGACGCTCTCATTCGCGGCGATTCAATACTACTTAACAAAACCACCAAACTGGCTGGCAAAAATTTGTGTTTTCACGTTGTATCGATAGCAAGAGATCATCATGTCTGGACGCGGAAAGGGAGGAAAAGTGAAGGGAAAGAGCAAGTCTCGCTCCAGCCGAGCCGGACTTCAGTTCCCCGTCGGCAGAATCCACCGACTTTTGCGAAAGGGCAATTATGCCGAACGTGTCGGTGCCGGTGCACCGGTTTACCTGGCCGCCGTCATGGAATATTTGGCAGCCGAAGTCTTGGAGTTGGCCGGCAATGCTGCTCGCGATAACAAGAAGACCAGGATCATCCCCCGTCACTTGCAGTTGGCCATCAGAAACGACGAGGAGTTGAACAAGCTCCTTTCTGGGGTCACGATCGCCCAGGGTGGCGTGCTGCCCAACATCCAGGCGGTCCTTCTTCCCAAGAAAACCGAGAAGAAAGCTTAAGCTGACACCCTACCCCCTCAGCTTCTAGCAAATCGGCCCTTGTAAGGGCCACCAATTACCTTAGGAAAGGGTCATTGTCTACTCCATTTTTTTAAGTTTTCAAGTTTGAAGTCTGTAGTCTAATCAGGACTGACAATCCATGTAACTTGGCATGCAAATCCTGTGTTGATTCAATGTTTTTTGCCTATTTCCGATAATGTCAGAGAATAGTGGCTTACCTGTACGTATACATCTTGTAAATTTTGATAGCATAGAGATTATGACGTGTGTTTTGTTTTCGGTGGAGTCAAGCTGCACTGAAAATAATAATAATAAAAAATATATATATATGTTCGCCTGAGTTATATTAATTGATGTTATAATTTGACAGAAGCAATCTGAATTTCACATAAATTTCTTTTGCTTTGCTAAACGACGAACGAAGGGTGGGTAGTCATCTAGCGAATGCTGAGAGTCCTCGCGTGAATATTTTTTGTTGAATTCTCAATTATTTCAATCATTCTTATGTCATTATGAACTCGAGACGAGAGAAATCGTTCGAATCGAGGCTGGGATCAGGGGGTAAGGTTCGGGGAAAGTTGAAAGCTGACATTTCCTTCCTCAAAGAAAAGATTTGTGGCCCTTAGAAGGGCCGATTTTTCAAGATGGAGGACAGGCAAACTAGAGCCCTTAACCTCCGAAACCGTACAAGGTTCTGCCTTGACGTTTGAGTGCGTACACGACGTCCATGGCGGTTACGGTTTTCCTCTTGGCGTGCTCCGTGTAGGTGACGGCATCGCGGATAACGTTCTCCAAGAACACCTTGAGGACGCCGCGTGTCTCTTCGTAGATGAGACCGGAGATTCGCTTCACACCTCCTCGCCGGGCAAGACGGCGGATGGCGGGCTTGGTGATACCCTGGATGTTGTCTCGGAGAACTTTACGGTGGCGCTTGGCACCTCCTTTGCCGAGTCCCTTTCCTCCTTTACCTCTGCCTGTCATTTCTGCAGTGCACGTACGTGGATTCGAAAGATGAGAATGAAGCCTTCCCGGCGAGCCGGCTCAGTTTTGTACGCCTTCGACAGAGGGGGGCAGAATGGCGGGAGCCAATGGGAAATCCGCTTTTCGGTTTGATTTCACGAATCAGGAGCATGCACGGCACCTTTCAGGGCAAAGCATATAAAGGCATGATTTTTGGTTGGCGCGATTGTTTGAAACGGAAACGCTTAGGACAAGCACGCGACAATGGCCCGGACTAAGCAAACTGCACGAAAATCCACCGGAGGCAAGGCCCCAAGGAAGCAGCTCGCCACAAAGGCAGCTAGGAAGAGCGCTCCCGCCACCGGAGGAGTGAAGAAGCCCCATAGGTACAGGCCAGGTACCGTGGCTCTTCGAGAAATCCGTCGCTACCAGAAGAGCACCGAGTTGCTCATCAGGAAGCTTCCTTTCCAGCGTCTCGTCCGCGAGATCGCTCAAGATTTCAAGACCGACTTGCGCTTCCAGAGTTCCGCAGTCATGGCTCTCCAGGAGGCCAGCGAGGCTTACCTCGTCGGTCTCTTCGAAGATACCAACTTGTGTGCCATCCACGCTAAGCGTGTCACTATCATGCCAAAGGACATCCAGCTCGCCCGCCGCATTCGTGGAGAGCGTGCTTAAGCGCATTCCGCTGCCCTTGGCAAACAATCGGTCCTTTTGAGGACCACAAATCCTACTTGGAAAGTACGTTTTGGTCGTATCTCTCTTTATTTTTTATTATTATTGTCAATTCCATCCCTATCCTCGCGTTTATCCAAAAGTTATTTAAAATAATAATGCCGAAGCAATTGGGCGATATTTCATGAATATTCAGTTTTAATAATAAAGCTCTCGCTAAATCTTTAAATCTAATATCTTACTCGCAGTTCATTTCATAGAATCGATGGAAACGAAGTCAAACAAATTATGACGACATAATGTGACTAGTGTATTGCTTTCATTTTTTTAAAAAAGAAAATGCATGGATGGAAGGGAAAGGATGACACCGTGTCCGATGAAAGGAAAGGTTATAAGATTGAGTGATCGTGCAAATTCGCTCCTTCCAGGAGAATTTTGATGGTCCTCAGAAGGACCTTTTTATGGGGAACACTTGCGTGCTCAACCATTTTACTTCTTTTTTGGTGCAGCCTTCTTTGCTGCCTTGGGCTTGGCAGCCTTCTTTGGCTTTGGCGCCTTTGGTTTCTTGGGCGTCTTTGCCTTTTTCACTTTCGATGGAGACTTCTTTGGCTTTGCAACAGGTGCCTTCTTCTTTTCGCCGGTCTTCTTTGGTCGCTTGGCCGGGGCAGCTTTCTTTGCCGGTTTCTTCTCCTTGGGAGCCGAGCGTTTGGTCTTGGAAACAGCCCCGCTTTCCGGTTTATCCTTCAGCGACGAAGCGCTGAGTTTGAAAGATCCGGAGGCACCCTTTCCTTTGGTTTGCACCAAAGAACCTGATGCCACGGCGCTCCTCAGGTACTTCTTGATGAAGGGCGCGAGCTTCTCGGCGTCGACCTTGTAGTTCTGGGTGATGTACTTCTTGATGGCCTGCAGGGAAGAGCCTCCGCGCTCCTTCAAGTTCTTGATAGCGTTGTTCACCATCTCGGATGTCCTGGGATGGGAAGGAGCCGTTCTCGGCTTTTTCGCCTTCGAGGACTTCTTGGGCGAAGCCGCCGTCGGGGCTGAGGGAGCTGATGCCGTATCTGCCATATCTACGCTCTTTTCGGAACGAAAATGAATCCCCGCGCCGAGGTTTCGACCCCCTTTTCTCTCGGAGCGCGGACCGGAGCGAGAGCAGCTCTCAGGCGGGCCGAAGCAAACTGAAGTTTGTAGTTGCCACAACGGTAAGTGTGTTTCCTCCTCTTTCCAAGATTAATTTTTTCAGTGCTGAGCTAGAGAGCACCAGCATCCCTCGTTGTTGGGTACGTTCCGGAAACTTTGAAGTAGCCGTGAAGTGCCGCAGTCCGTCCCCACGACTTCCACGTTCCTCGCTTCCTTCGTGTCAAACTCACCGTAGGTGTACGCGCGACCTCCATATGCCCGTGATTTCCTTAGTTTTCTCTGAGAAAAGGTAGAAGGTGCGTCGGTTGCACGGAGGAGATGGAAGTTCAATCCTTCCCCTATTCTCTTGCTGAGAATCAGGTGCCTTGAGCATACGACAGGCCTCTCAAGCCAATCTCCGAAGTAGCGTGTGTCGCACACGCCTGTGTTTGAACGAAGCTGGCCTACTTCCAATGTATAGCCTTTAATTTCGTTTATAGGCGAAAATCTATCGCATGAGGACTGTGGTTCGATTCGAAAGCAGCCATTTGCACCGAAAGTTAGCGCGGCCCTTCCTGCTCTCCGCCGATAAATAATAATAATGTAATAGTTTGTGTCGAGGTGCCCGTTGCCTACTTTGGTTTGTGGGAATAGCGCGTATTCGAGAACTCGATGAAGTTGTCCGAAGATAGCACAAAAATAGGAAATAGCTAGGCTGGAGAGTATATATATATATATATATATATATATATATATATATAACTACGCACTGGTAATGATCAGGCTGGAAAGTTCATACGAACTAACCGAGCCCAATCACTTTTTCGTTGTTAGGTCCTGGGTATATAGTGTGGAATCAAAAAGGTTGGTCATGAGATTCACTTTTATTCACTGCACTAAATTTTCTTCTTCTCTATCTTGTAGCTTTTATGTTCACACATCTCTGGAAGGGTGTTAAAGCACATTTCTCACTATGACTACAATGAAATGTATAATTATTTGTTATGTTTCTTCTACACGTTCTTGGCAGTGCCCACGAGACGAGACATTTCCCCGAAAACGAGAAGTTGGACTATATGTACCTTACCGAAAGCAGTATCTTTCGCCAACGGCCATACCACGCTGAATATACCGGTTCTCGTCCGATCACCGAAGTCAAGCAGCGTCGGGCCTGGTCAGTACTTGGATGGGTGACCGCCTGGGAACACCAGGTGCTGTTGGCATCCTTTTTCTTTTTCAAGGTTCATAGTGGCCTTTTATTTGTGAATTGAAGCCAATCAATCACCGACAGTTTTTGCAGAATCGCTTTTTTTTTTTTTTTTTTTTTTTTTCAATATACCTGTCATCAAATAATAATAATAATATAAGTGAAGAATGTATATTAGTATATATGAATATCGGGGAAGGCGACTTTCTTCTGTTTTTTGGGGCTTGCGGGGTTGCAGGGTGCGTTCTTATTACCGGCGGCCGCCATAATCCCGGCGGGGAGCGAGCGCTCCCCTGCCCGGCGGATCCGCCGCGTCGCTCCCCGAAGAGCCCGGCGTTGGTAGTTTTCGGCGAGGATACGTGCCGGCGGTTGCAGGGAGTGTGTTTTTTTTGGGCGTTTTTATTTTTTTGCAAAATGCCATCGCCGTGGAAGGAGGCGTTCGCTAAAGGGATAGTCCCGGCCCGGCAACCCTGATCCGTTGGCAATTTCGCCCGAAACGCACCGGGGCGGGGGGGGGGGGGTGTGCACACGCAGAATAAAGAATTGGAAATGTCGCATACTCGTTGGCGAGGACACGTAAACCGAGGTTCTGTTTCAACCGATGCATGTCAAATCTCGCGTCTTTTCCCTTCGGAAAGGGAATGCTCGATCAGTGCAGTGATGTGAAAGTGTCCCCGCTAGTGGACAATTTAGCAGAAGGCAAGTGGGGAAGGTCCTGGTCGGAACGGTTACTTTTGGCAGCAAACGGTTACGAAACTGTTACTTTTGTCAGTAAACTGTTACAAAACGGTTACTTTTGTCAGTAAACTGTTACAAAACGGTTACTTTTGGCAGTAAACTGTTACGAAACGGTTACTTTTGGCAGTAAACGGTTACGAAACTGTTAGTTTTAGCAGGGAACGGTTACAAAACCGTTACTTTTGGCAGCAGACGGTTACGAAATCGTTACTTTTGGCAGCAGACCGTTACATAACCGTTACTTTTTGCAGCAAACGAATTAACGATAAAATGACCATTCGGTATTTCTCGACTGGTCGGGAGTCGGGAAGTCATTTCCCGAAGTCGGGATCGGGACAGGATCCCCCCCCGGTCCCGACTTTTCGGGATCCCGCACACCCCTAATATTAATGCATAGGATGGAATGAACATTTTTTTTTGCCATGTCAACGTAACCTAACCTCCCAGAGGATCTGGGTTCAGACGAACGCGAGACAAATTCCTGGAAAAAGGACCTTGCGTAAGACAACTTTGGTTCCTCTTCAAAAATTCGCGTACACTTTCGTTGTGTAGTCAGCATGTAATGATACCGAATGGAGGCATGTAGGCGTTCGAACCCCACCCCTAACTGAACAAAAAAATGCTAATCTTCCGGGATCGTAAGTTGAAGTTCCACCCCCCCCCCCGATGCCGCCGTCCTCTGGAAACAACGTTCAGATCAATTCTTGGAGTAACCGATTTCAAATGCAACGGTTCCCGCCAAATGTCACACTTCGTTGAGCGTACCAGTTCTCACCCTTTCATAGAAGTTAAGTGAGCCCTTTTAGTGCAAATTATGAATGTGACTGCCAAACTCTTCCTTTTTCCCTGCTCGTGGAGAAAACTGAAAGTAATTTTGAAAGTAAAATGAAGGAAAACACGAAAAATGAAATAAAATCACGACCTAACAAAACCTAACCTAATGTAACCCAACCGAGTATATGCAGATATTAATCTGTGTGTACCTTTCACTGCCATACTCTAGTAACAAACGTACAATTGTGAAATAGAAACCTGAAAGTTATTTTTGTTAAATATACAAGTTTATTTTATGTGTTCATCCAAAATAATAATGCGCCGAATCAATAATTGTTCCAAGTCTTAGGTTATTTTTTTGCAGTGGCATTTTGTCCAAATGTAACTCTAAAAGTCCTATTCAGCAAAAGAAACTAAAAAATTTGGAAATTTAGCCTATTTTTGTAAATTACGTGCTGGTTAAGGTCGTACCTTAAAAGCATTTTTTTTTTATATATACGTAAGGTCAAAAATCTTCTCGCTTGCAGGCTGAGATATCGTTAGGTTATGTAAGTGTACGTTTCGGAGGGGTGGTAGACAAGTTCGTCCAATTCCAAGATTCAATTTTTGGCCCTAAAAAGGGCCTTTTTCGGCAAGGTAATTATTTCCTTGAGTTTACTTTGAGCTGGTGTACTTAGTCACGGCCTTGGTGCCTTCACTGACGGCGTGCTTGGCCAGTTCACCGGGGAGGAGCAGCCGAACGGCCGTCTGGATCTCCCTGCTGGTGATGGTCGATCGCTTGTTGTAATGAGCGAGCCTGGAAGCTTCGGCGGCAATGCGCTCGAAGATGTCGTTGACGAAGCTGTTCATGATGCTCATCGCCTTGCTGGAGATGCCGGTGTCAGGGTGAACTTGCTTCAACACCTTGTAGATGTAAATTGCGTAGCTCTCCTTCCTCCTCCGCTTCTTCTTTTTGTCTCCCTTGGAGATGTTCTTCTGGGCCTTTCCGGCCTTTTTGGCGGCTTTTCCACTTGTCTTTGGCGGCATGTTGCAGACAGACTCGATGGGCGCCACCTCCGTCGATTCGTTTTTAAGAAAGGACGGTTGATATCAGACGGACCAATGGCGCTTCGAGACGTGTCTCCCGGACGCTCTCATTCGCGGCGATTCAATACTACTTAACAAAACCACCAAACTGGCTGGCAAAAATTTGTGTTTTCACGTTGTATCGATAGCAAGAGATCATCATGTCTGGACGCGGAAAGGGAGGAAAAGTGAAGGGAAAGAGCAAGTCTCGCTCCAGCCGAGCCGGACTTCAGTTCCCCGTCGGCAGAATCCACCGACTTTTGCGAAAGGGCAATTATGCCGAACGTGTCGGTGCCGGTGCACCGGTTTACCTGGCCGCCGTCATGGAATATTTGGCAGCCGAAGTCTTGGAGTTGGCCGGCAATGCTGCTCGCGATAACAAGAAGACCAGGATCATCCCCCGTCACTTGCAGTTGGCCATCAGAAACGACGAGGAGTTGAACAAGCTCCTTTCTGGGGTCACGATCGCCCAGGGTGGCGTGCTGCCCAACATCCAGGCGGTCCTTCTTCCCAAGAAAACCGAGAAGAAAGCTTAAGCTGACACCCTACCCCCTCAGCTTCTAGCAAATCGGCCCTTGTAAGGGCCACCAATTACCTTAGGAAAGGGTCATTGTCTACTCCATTTTTTTAAGTTTTCAAGTTTGAAGTCTGTAGTCTAATCAGGACTGACAATCCATGTAACTTGGCATGCAAATCCTGTGTTGATTCAATGTTTTTTGCCTATTTCCGATAATGTCAGAGAATAGTGGCTTACCTGTACGTATACATCTTGTAAATTTTGATAGCATAGAGATTATGACGTGTGTTTTGTTTTCGGTGGAGTCAAGCTGCACTGAAAATAATAATAATAAAAAATATATATATATGTTCGCCTGAGTTATATTAATTGATGTTATAATTTGACAGAAGCAATCTGAATTTCACATAAATTTCTTTTGCTTTGCTAAACGACGAACGAAGGGTGGGTAGTCATCTAGCGAATGCTGAGAGTCCTCGCGTGAATATTTTTTGTTGAATTCTCAATTATTTCAATCATTCTTATGTCATTATGAACTCGAGACGAGAGAAATCGTTCGAATCGAGGCTGGGATCAGGGGGTAAGGTTCGGGGAAAGTTGAAAGCTGACATTTCCTTCCTCAAAGAAAAGATTTGTGGCCCTTAGAAGGGCCGATTTTTCAAGATGGAGGACAGGCAAACTAGAGCCCTTAACCTCCGAAACCGTACAAGGTTCTGCCTTGACGTTTGAGTGCGTACACGACGTCCATGGCGGTTACGGTTTTCCTCTTGGCGTGCTCCGTGTAGGTGACGGCATCGCGGATAACGTTCTCCAAGAACACCTTGAGGACGCCGCGTGTCTCTTCGTAGATGAGACCGGAGATTCGCTTCACACCTCCTCGCCGGGCAAGACGGCGGATGGCGGGCTTGGTGATACCCTGGATGTTGTCTCGGAGAACTTTACGGTGGCGCTTGGCACCTCCTTTGCCGAGTCCCTTTCCTCCTTTACCTCTGCCTGTCATTTCTGCAGTGCACGTACGTGGATTCGAAAGATGAGAATGAAGCCTTCCCGGCGAGCCGGCTCAGTTTTGTACGCCTTCGACAGAGGGGGGCAGAATGGCGGGAGCCAATGGGAAATCCGCTTTTCGGTTTGATTTCACGAATCAGGAGCATGCACGGCACCTTTCAGGGCAAAGCATATAAAGGCATGATTTTTGGTTGGCGCGATTGTTTGAAACGGAAACGCTTAGGACAAGCACGCGACAATGGCCCGGACTAAGCAAACTGCACGAAAATCCACCGGAGGCAAGGCCCCAAGGAAGCAGCTCGCCACAAAGGCAGCTAGGAAGAGCGCTCCCGCCACCGGAGGAGTGAAGAAGCCCCATAGGTACAGGCCAGGTACCGTGGCTCTTCGAGAAATCCGTCGCTACCAGAAGAGCACCGAGTTGCTCATCAGGAAGCTTCCTTTCCAGCGTCTCGTCCGCGAGATCGCTCAAGATTTCAAGACCGACTTGCGCTTCCAGAGTTCCGCAGTCATGGCTCTCCAGGAGGCCAGCGAGGCTTACCTCGTCGGTCTCTTCGAAGATACCAACTTGTGTGCCATCCACGCTAAGCGTGTCACTATCATGCCAAAGGACATCCAGCTCGCCCGCCGCATTCGTGGAGAGCGTGCTTAAGCGCATTCCGCTGCCCTTGGCAAACAATCGGTCCTTTTGAGGACCACAAATCCTACTTGGAAAGTACGTTTTGGTCGTATCTCTCTTTATTTTTTATTATTATTGTCAATTCCATCCCTATCCTCGCGTTTATCCAAAAGTTATTTAAAATAATAATGCCGAAGCAATTGGGCGATATTTCATGAATATTCAGTTTTAATAATAAAGCTCTCGCTAAATCTTTAAATCTAATATCTTACTCGCAGTTCATTTCATATTGCTCGCAGTTCATTTCATAGAATCGATGGAAACGAAGTCAAACAAATTATGACTACATAATGTGACAAGTGTATTGCTTTCATGGTTTACATTTTTTTAAAAAAAAAATGCATGGATGGAAGGGAAAGGATGACACCGTGTCCGATGAAAAGAAAGGTTATAAGATTGAGTGATCGTGCAAATTCGCTCCTTCCAGGAGAATTTTGATGGTCCTCAGAAGGACCTTTTTATGGGGAACACTTGCGTGCTCAACCATTTTACTTCTTTTTTGGTGCAGCCTTCTTTGCTGCCTTGGGCTTGGCAGCCTTCTTTGGCTTTGGCGCCTTTGGTTTCTTGGGCGTCTTTGCCTTTTTCACTTTCGATGGAGACTTCTTTGGCTTTGCAACAGGTGCCTTCTTCTTTTCGCCGGTCTTCTTTGGTCGCTTGGCCGGGGCAGCTTTCTTTGCCGGTTTCTTCTCCTTGGGAGCCGAGCGTTTGGTCTTGGAAACAGCCCCGCTTTCCGGTTTCTCCTTCAGCGACGAAGCGCTGAGCTTGAAAGATCCGGAGGCACCCTTTCCTTTGGTTTGCACCAAAGAACCTGATGCCACGGCGCTCCTCAGGTACTTCTTGATGAAGGGCGCGAGCTTCTCGGCGTCGACCTTGTAGTTCTGGGTGATGTACTTCTTGATGGCCTGCAGGGAAGAGCCTCCGCGCTCCTTCAAGTTCTTGATAGCGTTGTTCACCATCTCGGATGTCCTGGGATGGGAAGGAGCCGTTCTCGGCTTTTTCGCCTTCGAGGACTTCTTGGGCGAAGCCGCCGTCGGGGCTGAGGGAGCTGATGCCGTATCTGCCATATCTACGCTCTTTTCGGAACGAAAATGAATCCCCGCGCTCATCATCATCATCATTCATTGTGGTTTTCTTGTTTTCAGTTTCGTCCCTTGGGACCTGACTTGACTTGTGTGTTTGGGATTTGTGTGACAATGGTGATTTGTATGGATTTTGATGGTAGTGGCACTCCCTGCAACTGCTACAGGGGGTGGAAGATGAATTTTGCTCCTTTGGTTTGCTGGAGCGGGTGTGGTTTTGGAGGGGATTATTGTCCCCTCCGGGAGGCTGTTTTTTGTTTAGCCTATTGTGTGTGATTCCTCCTTGGAGGATTGATATGGCAGTACGGCATCAGGTGTTGTGTTGGCTTTGGTGTTAGCTCTTATGCAGGGTACAAGGTATATTGAACACTGGTATATGGAGAAAATACATGGAGGAGATACATGGTAGAGGATTCGTAATGAAGTCGATATACATGATTATAGGTGGAGAAATACATGAAAATACATGGGAAGTACATGAAGAATACATGGATAATACATGGGAAATACATGGAGAGGAGGCGTAGTGCAGGAGTTAAATGGAGAATACATAGTGGTGGCAATATGGGAGTGAGGGTTGGATTTGAATTATTGGAGCCTGGCTATGTTTTTGGGATCGTGTGGGCGAGGAGTTCTATGTTTCCATCGCAGGATGGGTGTTGTGCCAATGCTGCGGACAGCTGGATTCTGGTGGTTCGCCAATTGGCGCCAGAAGGTGAGTGTAATTTTACCTGTCTGGATCCGTAGCTTCTCCAGGTTCAGGTCTTCATGAATCTGCACTATCCTGGTCCTTCTGTCGTGGCCTCCGACGAGTCTTGCAGCCCGGTTTTGAACGACTTGCAGCTTTTGGAAGGTTGTTGGTGCCACCTGGTGCCAGGCTGGAATGGCGTAGAGTAGTAGTGGGCGCACACATGCCTTGTAGATATGGAGTCTGGATTCCATCGACAATGTGAGCGCTCGGAGGATTGGATACAGCGCCGCGATTCGTGCTCCGGCTCGCCGGCAGATGTCATCTACATGCCTGGCGAAGGTCATCCTGCGGTCCAGGGTCAGGCCAAGGTATACTGCACTCTCTTTGTGTTGTATGCGCTCCCCTAGCAAGGTGAGACGTCTCAGTTGTTGCGGTCGTCTCGCCCTGTAGATCACTGCAACGCTCTTGCCAGGATTTGGTTGGATCCTCCATCTTGAGGTCCAGGTTTCCAGAAGGTGTAGTTGTGCCTGCATCCGGATGTAGTTCTCGTACTGGTCTCGGTGGGATGAGAAGAACGCTGTATCATCCGCGAATACAGCCGGGGTGATCCTTGGTGCTATCGGCATGTCTGCTGTGTAGATGGCGTACAGCAGTGGGGCCAGTACGGATCCTTGTGGCACTCCCGCGTGGATGGTTTCTGGGGCGGCAGATTTTCCCTTTTGATGTACTATGAAGGATCTCCGGGTGAGATAGCTTGCGATGAGTTTGGTGTAGGTCACAGGGAAGTGGTAAGTGTGCAGTTTGTACACAAGTCCCTCGTGCCACACCTTATCAAAGGCGCTCTGGATGTCTAGGAAGACACCGAGGATGAGGTGCCGCCGGTTCATCATGCAGGTGATGTGGTCCACTACTCGGGCCAGCTGGGTGGTGGTGCTGTGCCCGGCCCGGAATCCGAATTGATGGTCCGGGAGGATGTTGGCTGCTTCGACATGGTCTTGCAATCGGCGCAGGATCACTCTCTCACATATCTTGCTTATGTGAGAGAGCAAGCTGATTGGTCTGTAGCTGGTTGGCATCCTCTGGTTTTTCCCCGGTTTTGGGATCATCACCACCCTCGATGTCTTCCACTGTTCAGGGAACTCTGCAGTGATCATAATGCTATTGATGATCCTGGTGAGTAGTACTATTGCTTTTCTTGGTGCTCTTTTGAGTGCCAATGGTGGTATCTTGTCGAGTCCTGGAGATTTGTTTGTTGGTAACTGCTTGATGTATCCTGCCACTTCCCTGGGGTTTGTGAGTCTTGGTAGCCCCGCGACCGGTGTGTGGCGGACTTCCCTCACTGTCTCCTGGACTTCTTGTAGGAAGGGAGGTGGTGGTGGCGGATTAGGTTGGAAGATTCCTCTGAGATGGCTGGCAAAGATGTCCGCCTGGTGTTGTGGATCGACTTCTGGGCCATTTGGCCCGTTCAGTACTGTAGTGTACGAATCGGGCTTTGGCGTGGTGAGTTTTCGTATGATCCTCCAGAAGTCTCTGCCCATGGGCGCGATGTTCTTGAGCGCTCCTTCCCACTTTTCGGTGATGGAGTTTTCGATCCTCATCTTGACCCTTCGGCTCATGTTGTTATAAGCCTCCTTCCAGCGTCGGTCTCTGGTTTCCTGCCATTTCTTTCGGAATCTTCTTTTAGCTGTTAGGAGGAAGTGTAGTTTCTCGTCTTCCTCATCTTCCTGGCGATTATCTTCTATTGGTGGCTGGCGTGCATACTGGATGGCATCTGTTATGTGTTGGGTTAGTATGCCAACTGCCGTATTTACTTCTCTGTTGTTATTTAACGGCATCCTTGGATCGACCAGTTGATTGAGTAGTCTGCAGTAGTCGTCCCAGTTGACCGGCGGTGGTTGTGGTGGCGGCGCGTTGTGGGTGATGATCCTGTGCGATACTGATGTGTGCACTGGGACGTGATCTGAGTCCAGCGCTATATCAGCATATGGTTGCACCTGTATCCCACAGCCTGCATACAGGATCACATCGATGACATCAGGCTGCTGGTTTGCTGCATCGGGGTAGTGGGTTGGCTCTGTAGGTGCGTTAATGTCCAGGTGGGACCTGCCCAGGATTCTGTCTAGCTCTCTGCCTGCGTTATTTTGTTGTCTTGAATTCCAACGCCTATGTTTTGCGTTGAGATCGCCTGCGATTACAACGTGCGGTCCTAGTGCCTCGAGTGTCTGTATATCCTGTTCCAGGAGTTGGTGCCCTGGTACTTTGTAGCATGAGGCGATGATCAGCGGTGCCCCGGGGGCGTGTATCTTGATGGCCATTGCCTCCATTTGCTGCAGTGGCGGAACTGTAATTTCTTCGGAAGGGATGCTTCGTTTGATGAGTATGGCTAGGCCTCCCCGGTCTGCGTGGAGGCGGTCTTTTCTGTAGGTTTTATATGGCCTGGTGTTGAAGGTCCTGTTTGGTTTGAGGAAGGTCTCCTGGACGCATAGCACATCTGTTTTGTGGAGGTTTAGGTAATGGAGCACTTCTGTCTTCTGTCTGCGCAGTCCCCTAGCATTGTAGGTTACTAGCCTTATGCTTCTGTGGAGGCTTGTTCGTTTAGATGCAGCCATCATTGATCATATCGGCAATCATAATTGTAACTGCGATGATTCGGGAGCAGTCGTCTTTTGCTGCCTTTAGTAGTGGGGCTGTCCTCATTATGTGAGGGACCATCCTGTTTCTGGTGGCTCCCTGGAAGGCTTGCAAAAATGAGGAGAAGGAGAAGAATTTGTCTTCCTCTTCATTTTTTCGTGGTTGCTCTTCCCGGCGTGGCTGCCCTTGTCGGCGTGGCTGTTCTTCTCGGCGTGACTGTTCTTCTCTGGTTGTTCTTTCCTCCTGCATGCGAGGTTGGGTAGGCTGTCTGTTGTTTCTTCTGGGCATCTGGGAGCGATTGGTTGTCTCCGTTCTCGGTACGGCCTGCCTGGATTCTGTCGCATCTGCTTGGACTAATCTGTGGCCAGCGTCTGGTCTAGTGTATTCTGTTGGTCTGGTGTTGTTATTGGTTTCGACCCCCTTTTCTCTCGGAGCGCGGACCGGAGCGAGAGCAGCTCTCAGGCGGGCCGAAGCAAACTGAAGTTTGTAGTTGCCACAACGGTAAGTGTGTTTCCTCCTCTTTCCAAGATTAATTTTTTCAGTGCTGAGCTAGAGAGCACCAGCATCCCTCGTTGTTGGGTACGTTCCGGAAACTTTGAAGTAGCCGTGAAGTGCCGCAGTCCGTCCCCACGACTTCCACGTTCCTCGCTTCCTTCGTGTCAAACTCACCGTAGGTGTACGCGCGACCTCCATATGCCCGTGATTTCCTTAGTTTTCTCTGAGAAAAGGTAGAAGGTGCGTCGGTTGCACGGAGGAGATGGAAGTTCAATCCTTCCCCTATTCTCTTGCTGAGAATCAGGTGCCTTGAGCATACGACAGGCCTCTCAAGCCAATCTCCGAAGTAGCGTGTGTCGCACACGCCTGTGTTTGAACGAAGCTGGCCTACTTCCAATGTATAGCCTTTAATTTCGTTTATAGGCGAAAATCTATCGCATGAGGACTGTGGTTCGATTCGAAAGCAGCCATTTGCACCGAAAGTTAGCGCGGCCCTTCCTGCTCTCCGCCGATAAATAATAATAATGTAATAGTTTGTGTCGAGGTGCCCGTTGCCTACTTTGGTTTGTGGGAATAGCGCGTATTCGAGAACTCGATGAAGTTGTCCGAAGATAGCACAAAAATAGGAAATAGCTAGGCTGGAGAGACTATATATATATATATATATATATATATATATATATATATATATATAACTACGCACTGGTAATGATCAGGCTGGAAAGTTCATACGAACTAACCGAGCCCAATCACTTTTTCGTTGTTAGGTCCTGGGTATATAGTGTGGAATCAAAAAGGTTGGTCATGAGATTCACTTTTATTCACTGCACTAAATTTTCTTCCCTATCTTGTAGCTTTTATGTTCACACATCTCTCGAAGGGTGTTAAAGCACATTTCTCACTATGACTACAATGAAATGTATAATTATTTGTTATGTTTCTTCTACACGTTCTTGGCAGTGCCCACGAGACGAGACATTTCCCCGAAAACGAGAAGTTGGACTATATGTACCTTACCGAAAGCAGTATCTTTCGCCAACGGCCATACCACGCTGAATATACCGGTTCTCGTCCGATCACCGAAGTCAAGCAGCGTCGGGCCTGGTCAGTACTTGGATGGGTGACCGCCTGGGAACACCAGGTGCTGTTGGCATCCTTTTTCTTTTTCAAGGTTCATAGTGGCCTTTTATTTGTGAATCGAAGCCGATCAATCACCCACAGTTTTTGCACAATCGCTTTTTTTTTTTTTTTTTTATGTACATGTCATCAAATAATAATAATAATAATATAAGTGAAGAATGTATATTAGTATATATGAATATCGGGGAAGGCGACGTTCTTCTGTTTTTTGTGGCGTGCGGGGTTGCAGGGTGCGTTCTTATTACCGGCGGCCGCCATAATCCCGGCGGGGAGCGCTGGCCTGCCCGGCGGATCCGCCGCGTCGCTCCCCGAAGAGGCCGGCGTTGGTAGTTTTCGGCGAGGATACGTGCCGGCGGTTGCAGGGAGTGTGTTTTTTGGGCGTTTTTATTTTTTTGCAAAATGCCATCGCCGTGGAAGGAGGCGTTCGCTAAAGGGATAGTCCCGGCCCGGCAACCCTGATCCGTTGGCAATTTCGCCCGAAACGCACCGGGGGGGGGGGGGGTGCACACGCAGAATAAAGAATTGGAAATGTCGCATACTCGTTGGCGAGGACACGTAAACCGAGGTTCTGTTTCAACCGATGCATGTCAAATCTCGCGTCTTTTCCCTTCGGAAAGGGAATGCTCGATCAGTGCAGTGATGTGAAAGTGTCCCCGCTAGTGGACAATTTAGCAGAAGGCAAGTGGGGAAGGTCCTGGTCGGAACGGTTACTTTTGGCAGCAAACGGTTACGAAACTGTTACTTTTGTCAGTAAACTGTTACAAAACGGTTACTTTTGGCAGTAAACTGTTACAAAACGGTTACTTTTGGCAGTAAACGGTTACAAAACGGTTACTTTTGGCAGTAAACGGTTAGTTTTAGCAGGGAACGGTTACAAAACCGTTACTTTTGGCAGCAGACGGTTACGAAATCGTTACTTTTGGCAGCAGACCGTTACATAACCGTTACTTTTTGCAGGAAACGAATTAACGATAAAATGACCATTCGGTATTTCTCGACTGGTCGGGAGTCGGGAAGTCATTTCCCGAAGTCGGGATCGGGACAGGATCCCCCCCCGGTCCCGACTTTTCGGGATCCCGCACACCCCTAATATTAATGCATAGGATGGAATGAACATTTTTTTTTTGCCATGCCAACGTAACCTAACCTCCCAGAGGATCTGGGTTCAGACGAACGCGAGACAAATTCCTGGAAAAAGGACCTTGCCTAAGACAACTTTGGTTCCTCTTCAAAAATTCGCGTACACTTTCGTTGTGTAGTCAGCATGTAATGATACCGAATGGAGGCATGTAGGCGTTCGAACCACACCCCTAACTGAACAAAAAAATGCTAATCTTCCGGGATCGTAAGTTGAAGTTCCACCCCCCCCCCCCCCCGATGCCGCCGCCCTCCGGAAACAACGTTCAGATCAATTCTTGGAGTAACCGATTTCTAATGCAACGGTTCCCGCCAAATGTCACAGTTCGTTGAGCGTACCAGTTCTCACCCTTTCATAGAAGTTAAGTGAGCCCTTTTAGTGCAAATTATGAATGTGACTGCCAAACTCTTCCTTTTTCCCTGCTCGTGGAGAAAACTTAAAGTAATTTTGAAAGTAAAATGAAGGAAAACACGAAAAATGAAATAAAATCACGACCTAACAAAACCTAACCTAATGTAACCCAACCGAGTATATGCAGATATTAATCTGTGTGTACCTTTCACTGCCATACTCTAGTAACAAACGTACAATTGTAAAATAGAAACGTGAAAGTTATTTTTGTTAAATATACAAGTTTATTTTATGTGTTCATCCAAAATAATAATGCGCCGAATCAATTGTTCCAAGTCTTAGGTTATTTTTTTGCAGAGGCATTTTGTCCAAATGTAACTCTAAAAGTCCTATTCAGCAAAAGAAACTAAAAAATTTGGAAATTTAGCCTATTTTTGTAAATTACGTGCTGGTTGACATTAACATTCATTCGTACCTTAAAAGCATTTTTTTTATATACGTAAGGTCAAAAATCTTTTCGCTTGCAGGCTGAGATATCGTTAGGTTATGTAAGTGTACGTTTCGGAGGGGTGGTAGACAAGTTCGTCCAATTCCAAGATTCAATTTTTGGCCCTAAAAAGGGCCTTTTTCGGCAAGGTAACTATTTCCTTGAGTTTACTTTGAGCTGGTGTACTTAGTCACGGCCTTGGTGCCTTCACTGACGGCGTGCTTGGCCAGTTCACCGGGGAGGAGCAGCCGGACGGCCGTCTGGATCTCCCTGCTGGTGATGGTCGATCGCTTGTTGTAATGAGCGAGCCTGGAAGCTTCGGCGGCAATGCGCTCGAAGATGTCGTTGACGAAGCTGTTCATGATGCTCATCGCCTTGCTGGAGATGCCGGTGTCAGGGTGAACTTGCTTCAACACCTTGTAGATGTAAATTGCGTAGCTCTCCTTCCTCCTCCGCTTCTTCTTTTTGTCTCCCTTGGAGATGTTCTTCTGGGCCTTTCCGGCCTTTTTGGCGGCTTTTCCACTTGTCTTTGGCGGCATGTTGCAGACAGACTCGATGTGCGCCCAAACCGTCGATTCTTTTTAAGAAAGGACGGTTGATATCAGACGGACCAATGGCGCTTCGAGACGTGTCTCCCGGACGCTCTCATTCGCGGCGATTCAACACTACTTAACAAAACCACCAAACTGGCTGGCAAAAATTTGTGTTTTCACGTTGTATCGATAGCAAGAGATCATCATGTCTGGACGCGGAAAGGGAGGAAAAGTGAAGGGAAAGAGCAAGTCTCGCTCCAGCCGAGCCGGACTTCAGTTCCCCGTCGGCAGAATCCACCGACTTTTGCGAAAGGGCAATTATGCCGAACGTGTCGGTGCCGGTGCACCGGTTTACCTGGCCGCCGTCATGGAATATTTGGCCGCCGAAGTCTTGGAGTTGGCCGGCAATGCTGCTCGCGATAACAAGAAGACCAGGATCATCCCCCGTCACTTGCAGTTGGCCATCAGAAACGACGAGGAGTTGAACAAGCTCCTTTCTGGGGTCACGATCGCCCAGGGTGGCGTGCTGCCCAACATCCAGGCGGTCCTTCTTCCCAAGAAAACCGAGAAGAAAGCTTAAGCTGACACCCTACCCCCTCAGCTTCTAGCAAATCGGCCCTTGTAAGGGCCACCAATTACCTTAGGAAAGGGTCATTGTCTACTCTATTTTTTTAAGTTTTCAAGTTTGAAGTCTGTAGTCTAATCAGGACTTGTAACTTGGCATGCAAATCCTGTGTTGATTCAATGTTGTTTGCCTATTTCCGATAATGTCAGAGAATAGTGGCTTACCTGTGCGTATACATCTTGTAAATTTTGATAGCATAGAGATTATGACGTGTGTTTTGTTTTCGGTGGAGTCAAGCTGCACTGAAAATAATAATAATAAAAAAATATATATATGTTCGCCTGAGTTATATTAATTGATGTTATAATTTGACAGAAGCAATCTGAATTTCACATAAATTCCTTTTGCTTTGCTAAACGACGAACGAAGAAGCAACGAGGGGTGGATAGTCATCTAGCGAATGCTGAGAGTCCTCGCGTGAATATTTTTTGTTGAATTCTCAATTATTTCAATCATTCTTATGTCATTATCAACTCCAGACGAGAGAAATCGTTCGAATCGAGGCTGGGATCAGGGGGTAAGGTTCGGGGAAAGTTGAAAGCTGACATTTCCTTCCTCAAAGAAAAGATTTGTGGCCCTTAGAAGGGCCGATTTTTCAAGATGGAGGACAGGCAAATTAGAGCCCTTAACCTCCGAAACCGTACAAGGTTCTGCCTTGACGTTTGAGTGCGTACACGACGTCCATGGCGGTTACGGTTTTCCTCTTGGCGTGCTCCGTGTAGGTGACGGCATCGCGGATAACGTTCTCCAAGAACACCTTGAGGACGCCGCGTGTCTCTTCGTAGATGAGACCGGAGATTCGCTTCACACCTCCTCGCCGGGCAAGACGGCGGATGGCGGGCTTGGTGATACCCTGGATGTTGTCTCGGAGAACTTTACGGTGGCGCTTGGCACCTCCTTTGCCGAGTCCCTTTCCTCCTTTACCTCTGCCTGTCATTTCTGCAGTGCACGTACGTGGATTCGAAAGATGAGAATGAAGCCTTCCCGGCGAGCCGGCTCAGTTTTGTACGCCTTCGACAGAGGGGGGCAGAATGGCGGGAGCCAATGGGAAATCCGCTTTTCGGTTTGATTTCACGAATCAGGAGCATGCACGGCACCTTTCAGGGCAAAGCATATAAAGGCATGATTTTTGGTTGGCGCGATTGTTTGAAACGGAAACGCTTAGGACAAGCACGCGACAATGGCCCGGACTAAGCAAACTGCACGAAAATCCACCGGAGGCAAGGCCCCAAGGAAGCAGCTCGCCACAAAGGCAGCTAGGAAGAGCGCTCCCGCCACCGGAGGAGTGAAGAAGCCCCATAGGTACAGGCCAGGTACCGTGGCTCTTCGAGAAATCCGTCGCTACCAGAAGAGCACCGAGTTGCTCATCAGGAAGCTTCCTTTCCAGCGTCTCGTCCGCGAGATCGCTCAAGATTTCAAGACCGACTTGCGCTTCCAGAGTTCCGCAGTCATGGCTCTCCAGGAGGCCAGCGAGGCTTACCTCGTCGGTCTCTTCGAAGATACCAACTTGTGTGCCATCCACGCTAAGCGTGTCACTATCATGCCAAAGGACATCCAGCTCGCCCGCCGCATTCGTGGAGAGCGTGCTTAAGCGCATCCCGCTGCCCTTGGCAAACAATCGGTCCTTTTGAGGACCACAAATCCTACTTGGAAAGTACGTTTTGGTCGTATCTCTCTTTATTTTTATTATTATTGTCAATCCCTATCCTCGCGTTTATCCAAAAGTTATTTAAAATAATAACGCCGAAGCAATTGGGCGATATTTCATGAATATTCAGTTTTAATAATATATGGGTCAAAAGCTCTCGCTAAATCTTTAAATCTAATATCAGTTAGCGGTTTCTTGCTCGCAGTTCATTTCATAGAATCGATGGAAACGAAGTCAAACAAATTATGACTACATAATGTGACAAGTGTATTGCTTTCATGGTTTACATTTTTTTAAAAAAAAAATGCATGGATGGAAGGGAAAGGATGACACCGTGTCCGATGAAAAGAAAGGTTATAAGATTGAGTGATCGTGCAAATTCGCTCCTTCCAGGAGAATTTTGATGGTCCTCAGAAGGACCTTTTTATGGGGAACACTTGCGTGCTCAACCATTTTACTTCTTTTTTGGTGCAGCCTTCTTTGCTGCCTTGGGCTTGGCAGCCTTCTTTGGCTTTGGCGCCTTTGGTTTCTTGGGCGTCTTTGCCTTTTTCACTTTCGATGGAGACTTCTTTGGCTTTGCAACAGGTGCCTTCTTCTTTTCGCCGGTCTTCTTTGGTCGCTTGGCCGGGGCAGCTTTCTTTGCCGGTTTCTTCTCCTTGGGAGCCGAGCGTTTGGTCTTGGAAACAGCCCCGCTTTCCGGTTTCTCCTTCAGCGACGAAGCGCTGAGCTTGAAAGATCCGGAGGCACCCTTTCCTTTGGTTTGCACCAAAGAACCTGATGCCACGGCGCTCCTCAGGTACTTCTTGATGAAGGGCGCGAGCTTCTCGGCGTCGACCTTGTAGTTCTGGGTGATGTACTTCTTGATGGCCTGCAGGGAAGAGCCTCCGCGCTCCTTCAAGTTCTTGATAGCGTTGTTCACCATCTCGGATGTCCTGGGATGGGAAGGAGCCGTTCTCGGCTTTTTCGCCTTCGAGGACTTCTTGGGCGAAGCCGCCGTCGGGGCTGAGGGAGCTGATGCCGTATCTGCCATATCTACGCTCTTTTCGGAACGAAAATGAATCCCCGCGCTTGGTTTCGACCCCCTTTTCTCTCGGAGCGCGGACCGGAGCGAGAGCAGCTCTCAGGCGGGCCGAAGCAAACTGAAGTTTGTAGTTGCCACAACGGTAAGTGTGTTTCCTCCTCTTTCCAAGATTAATTTTTTCAGTGCTGAGCTAGAGAGCACCAGCATCCCTCGTTGTTGGGTACGTTCCGGAAACTTTGAAGTAGCCGTGAAGTGCCGCAGTCCGTCCCCACGACTTCCACGTTCCTCGCTTCCTTCGTGTCAAACTCACCGTAGGTGTACGCGCGACCTCCATATGCCCGTGATTTCCTTAGTTTTCTCTGAGAAAAGGTAGAAGGTGCGTCGGTTGCACGGAGGAGATGGAAGTTCAATCCTTCCCCTATTCTCTTGCTGAGAATCAGGTGCCTTGAGCATACGACAGGCCTCTCAAGCCAATCTCCGAAGTAGCGTGTGTCGCACACGCCTGTGTTTGAACGAAGCTGGCCTACTTCCAATGTATAGCCTTTAATTTCGTTTATAGGCGAAAATCTATCGCATGAGGACTGTGGTTCGATTCGAAAGCAGCCATTTGCACCGAAAGTTAGCGCGGCCCTTCCTGCTCTCCGCCGATAAATAATAATAATGTAATAGTTTGTGTCGAGGTGCCCGTTGCCTACTTTGGTTTGTGGGAATAGCGCGTATTCGAGAACTCGATGAAGTTGTCCGAAGATAGCACAAAAATAGGAAATAGCTAGGCTGGAGAGACTATATATATATATATATATATATATATATATATATATATATATATAACTACGCACTGGTAATGATCAGGCTGGAAAGTTCATACGAACTAACCGAGCCCAATCACTTTTTCGTTGTTAGGTCCTGGGTATATAGTGTGGAATCAAAAAGGTTGGTCATGAGATTCACTTTTATTCACTGCACTAAATTTTCTTCCCTATCTTGTAGCTTTTATGTTCACACATCTCTCGAAGGGTGTTAAAGCACATTTCTCACTATGACTACAATGAAATGTATAATTATTTGTTATGTTTCTTCTACACGTTCTTGGCAGTGCCCACGAGACGAGACATTTCCCCGAAAACGAGAAGTTGGACTATATGTACCTTACCGAAAGCAGTATCTTTCGCCAACGGCCATACCACGCTGAATATACCGGTTCTCGTCCGATCACCGAAGTCAAGCAGCGTCGGGCCTGGTCAGTACTTGGATGGGTGACCGCCTGGGAACACCAGGTGCTGTTGGCATCCTTTTTCTTTTTCAAGGTTCATAGTGGCCTTTTATTTGTGAATCGAAGCCGATCAATCACCCACAGTTTTTGCACAATCGCTTTTTTTTTTTTTTTTTTATGTACATGTCATCAAATAATAATAATAATAATATAAGTGAAGAATGTATATTAGTATATATGAATATCGGGGAAGGCGACGTTCTTCTGTTTTTTGTGGCGTGCGGGGTTGCAGGGTGCGTTCTTATTACCGGCGGCCGCCATAATCCCGGCGGGGAGCGCTGGCCTGCCCGGCGGATCCGCCGCGTCGCTCCCCGAAGAGGCCGGCGTTGGTAGTTTTCGGCGAGGATACGTGCCGGCGGTTGCAGGGAGTGTGTTTTTTGGGCGTTTTTATTTTTTTGCAAAATGCCATCGCCGTGGAAGGAGGCGTTCGCTAAAGGGATAGTCCCGGCCCGGCAACCCTGATCCGTTGGCAATTTCGCCCGAAACGCACCGGGGGGGGGGGGGGTGCACACGCAGAATAAAGAATTGGAAATGTCGCATACTCGTTGGCGAGGACACGTAAACCGAGGTTCTGTTTCAACCGATGCATGTCAAATCTCGCGTCTTTTCCCTTCGGAAAGGGAATGCTCGATCAGTGCAGTGATGTGAAAGTGTCCCCGCTAGTGGACAATTTAGCAGAAGGCAAGTGGGGAAGGTCCTGGTCGGAACGGTTACTTTTGGCAGCAAACGGTTACGAAACTGTTACTTTTGTCAGTAAACTGTTACAAAACGGTTACTTTTGGCAGTAAACTGTTACAAAACGGTTACTTTTGGCAGTAAACGGTTACAAAACGGTTACTTTTGGCAGTAAACGGTTAGTTTTAGCAGGGAACGGTTACAAAACCGTTACTTTTGGCAGCAGACGGTTACGAAATCGTTACTTTTGGCAGCAGACCGTTACATAACCGTTACTTTTTGCAGGAAACGAATTAACGATAAAATGACCATTCGGTATTTCTCGACTGGTCGGGAGTCGGGAAGTCATTTCCCGAAGTCGGGATCGGGACAGGATCCCCCCCCGGTCCCGACTTTTCGGGATCCCGCACACCCCTAATATTAATGCATAGGATGGAATGAACATTTTTTTTTTGCCATGCCAACGTAACCTAACCTCCCAGAGGATCTGGGTTCAGACGAACGCGAGACAAATTCCTGGAAAAAGGACCTTGCCTAAGACAACTTTGGTTCCTCTTCAAAAATTCGCGTACACTTTCGTTGTGTAGTCAGCATGTAATGATACCGAATGGAGGCATGTAGGCGTTCGAACCACACCCCTAACTGAACAAAAAAATGCTAATCTTCCGGGATCGTAAGTTGAAGTTCCACCCCCCCCCCCCCCCGATGCCGCCGCCCTCCGGAAACAACGTTCAGATCAATTCTTGGAGTAACCGATTTCTAATGCAACGGTTCCCGCCAAATGTCACAGTTCGTTGAGCGTACCAGTTCTCACCCTTTCATAGAAGTTAAGTGAGCCCTTTTAGTGCAAATTATGAATGTGACTGCCAAACTCTTCCTTTTTCCCTGCTCGTGGAGAAAACTTAAAGTAATTTTGAAAGTAAAATGAAGGAAAACACGAAAAATGAAATAAAATCACGACCTAACAAAACCTAACCTAATGTAACCCAACCGAGTATATGCAGATATTAATCTGTGTGTACCTTTCACTGCCATACTCTAGTAACAAACGTACAATTGTAAAATAGAAACGTGAAAGTTATTTTTGTTAAATATACAAGTTTATTTTATGTGTTCATCCAAAATAATAATGCGCCGAATCAATTGTTCCAAGTCTTAGGTTATTTTTTTGCAGAGGCATTTTGTCCAAATGTAACTCTAAAAGTCCTATTCAGCAAAAGAAACTAAAAAATTTGGAAATTTAGCCTATTTTTGTAAATTACGTGCTGGTTGACATTAACATTCATTCGTACCTTAAAAGCATTTTTTTTATATACGTAAGGTCAAAAATCTTTTCGCTTGCAGGCTGAGATATCGTTAGGTTATGTAAGTGTACGTTTCGGAGGGGTGGTAGACAAGTTCGTCCAATTCCAAGATTCAATTTTTGGCCCTAAAAAGGGCCTTTTTCGGCAAGGTAACTATTTCCTTGAGTTTACTTTGAGCTGGTGTACTTAGTCACGGCCTTGGTGCCTTCACTGACGGCGTGCTTGGCCAGTTCACCGGGGAGGAGCAGCCGGACGGCCGTCTGGATCTCCCTGCTGGTGATGGTCGATCGCTTGTTGTAATGAGCGAGCCTGGAAGCTTCGGCGGCAATGCGCTCGAAGATGTCGTTGACGAAGCTGTTCATGATGCTCATCGCCTTGCTGGAGATGCCGGTGTCAGGGTGAACTTGCTTCAACACCTTGTAGATGTAAATTGCGTAGCTCTCCTTCCTCCTCCGCTTCTTCTTTTTGTCTCCCTTGGAGATGTTCTTCTGGGCCTTTCCGGCCTTTTTGGCGGCTTTTCCACTTGTCTTTGGCGGCATGTTGCAGACAGACTCGATGTGCGCCCAAACCGTCGATTCTTTTTAAGAAAGGACGGTTGATATCAGACGGACCAATGGCGCTTCGAGACGTGTCTCCCGGACGCTCTCATTCGCGGCGATTCAACACTACTTAACAAAACCACCAAACTGGCTGGCAAAAATTTGTGTTTTCACGTTGTATCGATAGCAAGAGATCATCATGTCTGGACGCGGAAAGGGAGGAAAAGTGAAGGGAAAGAGCAAGTCTCGCTCCAGCCGAGCCGGACTTCAGTTCCCCGTCGGCAGAATCCACCGACTTTTGCGAAAGGGCAATTATGCCGAACGTGTCGGTGCCGGTGCACCGGTTTACCTGGCCGCCGTCATGGAATATTTGGCCGCCGAAGTCTTGGAGTTGGCCGGCAATGCTGCTCGCGATAACAAGAAGACCAGGATCATCCCCCGTCACTTGCAGTTGGCCATCAGAAACGACGAGGAGTTGAACAAGCTCCTTTCTGGGGTCACGATCGCCCAGGGTGGCGTGCTGCCCAACATCCAGGCGGTCCTTCTTCCCAAGAAAACCGAGAAGAAAGCTTAAGCTGACACCCTACCCCCTCAGCTTCTAGCAAATCGGCCCTTGTAAGGGCCACCAATTACCTTAGGAAAGGGTCATTGTCTACTCTATTTTTTTAAGTTTTCAAGTTTGAAGTCTGTAGTCTAATCAGGACTTGTAACTTGGCATGCAAATCCTGTGTTGATTCAATGTTGTTTGCCTATTTCCGATAATGTCAGAGAATAGTGGCTTACCTGTGCGTATACATCTTGTAAATTTTGATAGCATAGAGATTATGACGTGTGTTTTGTTTTCGGTGGAGTCAAGCTGCACTGAAAATAATAATAATAAAAAAATATATATATGTTCGCCTGAGTTATATTAATTGATGTTATAATTTGACAGAAGCAATCTGAATTTCACATAAATTCCTTTTGCTTTGCTAAACGACGAACGAAGAAGCAACGAGGGGTGGATAGTCATCTAGCGAATGCTGAGAGTCCTCGCGTGAATATTTTTTGTTGAATTCTCAATTATTTCAATCATTCTTATGTCATTATCAACTCCAGACGAGAGAAATCGTTCGAATCGAGGCTGGGATCAGGGGGTAAGGTTCGGGGAAAGTTGAAAGCTGACATTTCCTTCCTCAAAGAAAAGATTTGTGGCCCTTAGAAGGGCCGATTTTTCAAGATGGAGGACAGGCAAATTAGAGCCCTTAACCTCCGAAACCGTACAAGGTTCTGCCTTGACGTTTGAGTGCGTACACGACGTCCATGGCGGTTACGGTTTTCCTCTTGGCGTGCTCCGTGTAGGTGACGGCATCGCGGATAACGTTCTCCAAGAACACCTTGAGGACGCCGCGTGTCTCTTCGTAGATGAGACCGGAGATTCGCTTCACACCTCCTCGCCGGGCAAGACGGCGGATGGCGGGCTTGGTGATACCCTGGATGTTGTCTCGGAGAACTTTACGGTGGCGCTTGGCACCTCCTTTGCCGAGTCCCTTTCCTCCTTTACCTCTGCCTGTCATTTCTGCAGTGCACGTACGTGGATTCGAAAGATGAGAATGAAGCCTTCCCGGCGAGCCGGCTCAGTTTTGTACGCCTTCGACAGAGGGGGGCAGAATGGCGGGAGCCAATGGGAAATCCGCTTTTCGGTTTGATTTCACGAATCAGGAGCATGCACGGCACCTTTCAGGGCAAAGCATATAAAGGCATGATTTTTGGTTGGCGCGACACATCCTTCACCGAGATGCCGAGGTGCTCTTACCTCGAAACGCTCAACAAGTAGTGGAAATAAAGGGATTGTTAGATTCCGCCACACCCCAGCTATGCAACAGGGGAGACGGACGAAACGTGCCCGAAACGAACGACCGTCATCAGAAGCAGAAGAGGGGGATGCAGAATCCACAAGCGAGTCCGACGGTGCTCACCAGTTCGAGTCCCAGCCAAGCGGTCCGACACGCAAGCCGCCAAGCATTACCATATTTAATACGACTAGTTGCGAAATAACTACCGCAATATGCAAGGTTGTTCATAGCCGGGCAAGTTTCATCTACACCAGAGGGGGTTGCAGAGTTACAGCGCAGGACCAGCGGGATTTCACTAAAATACGTGAATTCCTCGACAGCCAAAAAATCGGATACGCCTATGGCTCCTCTGCCAATGCGAAGCTGAAAGTCATCCTCCGCTTTCTTCCGGAGGACCTCGACCCCGTGAAAGTAGCCGAATTTCTGACCGAGGAACATGGATTCACCATCCATAGTGCCAGCCGCTTAAAGGCCCCCATTCGACGCCCACAGCACGCCCATGCAGAGGACAAGAGTACACCTGCTCCTCGACCGCCAAGACGACCACTACCACTGATTCTGGTCGTCCTGCCGAAACTACCGCAGTCCTACGAGATCTTCCAGCTCGACAGCCTAGGCGTATACACGATGAAGGTCGAAAAATACCGTTCCACTCAGATCCTGCAATGCCATGTCTGCCAAAGGGTGGGGCATGGGCAACGCCACTGCTATACGACGCCCCGCTGCGTGAAGTGCGCGGGGCCCCATAAGTTTTCCGACTGCCCGAAAAAGGACACTGCAATACCTCCACGATGCGCAAATTGCGGTCTCGCTCATTATGCAAGTTATAGGGGTTGCTCCCTATTTCAGCACATAAAGAAAGAACGACGGGCCCCATCGGACCCGAAACGTATCATAGCACCCCGGCCTATTCGACAAGATGTCCCGGTGACGACACCAGCCAGGGACTACCGCCCCAGAACTTCGGTCAGCTCGACCAATCAGCGGCCAGCACCGCCGCGACGAGACAACCGCTCCAAAGCAGCTCGACCTACTTCACGTCCAGCCGAGCCTTCGACTTCAGATCCTGCAAGACTGATCGATCTACTTAGCCAATTGGCGGAGCCGGATATCATCCCCGGACTACTCAAGCTCCTAAAGGGACTCCACTCTATCCGGGCAGCCCCGGACCGCTCGACGCGTCGACGAGTAATCACCCAACTCGTCGACACGCTGGTACCTTAGGGTGCACTGTGTTGTCTCGTTTTGTCCAATTTTATGTTTTCCTTGTTTTCTTACCATGTACAGACCCAGCGAATCAGCCTTGCGACAGTTGCGGGAAGGTTTGCTGGGGCTGTGAAACTCACTGTAAACAACCCGGTTCCTTTGCCTTCATAACCCCGATTTTTATACGGGGGGAAGGGGGAATCGGGTTCGTAACTTTCATGTATAAATAAAGTTTAATGAGATTGTAGCTAAACAATCACAATGATGCTACTGTTCAATAAAGCCCAGACAATGAGGAAAAAAAAAAAAAAAAAAAAAAAAAAAAAAAAAAAAAAAAAAAAAAAAAAGTTGGCGCGATTGTTTGAAACGGAAACGCTTAGGACAAGCACGCGACAATGGCCCGGACTAAGCAAACTGCACGAAAATCCACCGGAGGCAAGGCCCCAAGGAAGCAGCTCGCCACAAAGGCAGCTAGGAAGAGCGCTCCCGCCACCGGAGGAGTGAAGAAGCCCCATAGGTACAGGCCAGGTACCGTGGCTCTTCGAGAAATCCGTCGCTACCAGAAGAGCACCGAGTTGCTCATCAGGAAGCTTCCTTTCCAGCGTCTCGTCCGCGAGATCGCTCAAGATTTCAAGACCGACTTGCGCTTCCAGAGTTCCGCAGTCATGGCTCTCCAGGAGGCCAGCGAGGCTTACCTCGTCGGTCTCTTCGAAGATACCAACTTGTGTGCCATCCACGCTAAGCGTGTCACTATCATGCCAAAGGACATCCAGCTCGCCCGCCGCATTCGTGGAGAGCGTGCTTAAGCGCATCCCGCTGCCCTTGGCAAACAATCGGTCCTTTTGAGGACCACAAATCCTACTTGGAAAGTACGTTTTGGTCGTATCTCTCTTTATTTTTATTATTATTGTCAATCCCTATCCTCGCGTTTATCCAAAAGTTATTTAAAATAATAACGCCGAAGCAATTGGGCGATATTTCATGAATATTCAGTTTTAATAATATATGGGTCAAAAGCTCTCGCTAAATCTTTAAATCTAATATCAGTTAGCGGTTTCTTGCTCGCAGTTCATTTCATAGAATCGATGGAAACGAAGTCAAACAAATTATGACTACATAATGTGACAAGTGTATTGCTTTCATGGTTTACATTTTTTTAAAAAAAAAATGCATGGATGGAAGGGAAAGGATGACACCGTGTCCGATGAAAAGAAAGGTTATAAGATTGAGTGATCGTGCAAATTCGCTCCTTCCAGGAGAATTTTGATGGTCCTCAGAAGGACCTTTTTATGGGGAACACTTGCGTGCTCAACCATTTTACTTCTTTTTTGGTGCAGCCTTCTTTGCTGCCTTGGGCTTGGCAGCCTTCTTTGGCTTTGGCGCCTTTGGTTTCTTGGGCGTCTTTGCCTTTTTCACTTTCGATGGAGACTTCTTTGGCTTTGCAACAGGTGCCTTCTTCTTTTCGCCGGTCTTCTTTGGTCGCTTGGCCGGGGCAGCTTTCTTTGCCGGTTTCTTCTCCTTGGGAGCCGAGCGTTTGGTCTTGGAAACAGCCCCGCTTTCCGGTTTCTCCTTCAGCGACGAAGCGCTGAGCTTGAAAGATCCGGAGGCACCCTTTCCTTTGGTTTGCACCAAAGAACCTGATGCCACGGCGCTCCTCAGGTACTTCTTGATGAAGGGCGCGAGCTTCTCGGCGTCGACCTTGTAGTTCTGGGTGATGTACTTCTTGATGGCCTGCAGGGAAGAGCCTCCGCGCTCCTTCAAGTTCTTGATAGCGTTGTTCACCATCTCGGATGTCCTGGGATGGGAAGGAGCCGTTCTCGGCTTTTTCGCCTTCGAGGACTTCTTGGGCGAAGCCGCCGTCGGGGCTGAGGGAGCTGATGCCGTATCTGCCATATCTACGCTCTTTTCGGAACGAAAATGAATCCCCGCGCTTGGTTTCGACCCCCTTTTCTCTCGGAGCGCGGACCGGAGCGAGAGCAGCTCTCAGGCGGGCCGAAGCAAACTGAAGTTTGTAGTTGCCACAACGGTAAGTGTGTTTCCTCCTCTTTCCAAGATTAATTTTTTCAGTGCTGAGCTAGAGAGCACCAGCATCCCTCGTTGTTGGGTACGTTCCGGAAACTTTGAAGTAGCCGTGAAGTGCCGCAGTCCGTCCCCACGACTTCCACGTTCCTCGCTTCCTTCGTGTCAAACTCACCGTAGGTGTACGCGCGACCTCCATATGCCCGTGATTTCCTTAGTTTTCTCTGAGAAAAGGTAGAAGGTGCGTCGGTTGCACGGAGGAGATGGAAGTTCAATCCTTCCCCTATTCTCTTGCTGAGAATCAGGTGCCTTGAGCATACGACAGGCCTCTCAAGCCAATCTCCGAAGTAGCGTGTGTCGCACACGCCTGTGTTTGAACGAAGCTGGCCTACTTCCAATGTATAGCCTTTAATTTCGTTTATAGGCGAAAATCTATCGCATGAGGACTGTGGTTCGATTCGAAAGCAGCCATTTGCACCGAAAGTTAGCGCGGCCCTTCCTGCTCTCCGCCGATAAATAATAATAATGTAATAGTTTGTGTCGAGGTGCCCGTTGCCTACTTTGGTTTGTGGGAATAGCGCGTATTCGAGAACTCGATGAAGTTGTCCGAAGATAGCACAAAAATAGGAAATAGCTAGGCTGGAGAGACTATATATATATATATATATATATATATATATATATATATATATATAACTACGCACTGGTAATGATCAGGCTGGAAAGTTCATACGAACTAACCGAGCCCAATCACTTTTTCGTTGTTAGGTCCTGGGTATATAGTGTGGAATCAAAAAGGTTGGTCATGAGATTCACTTTTATTCACTGCACTAAATTTTCTTCCCTATCTTGTAGCTTTTATGTTCACACATCTCTCGAAGGGTGTTAAAGCACATTTCTCACTATGACTACAATGAAATGTATAATTATTTGTTATGTTTCTTCTACACGTTCTTGGCAGTGCCCACGAGACGAGACATTTCCCCGAAAACGAGAAGTTGGACTATATGTACCTTACCGAAAGCAGTATCTTTCGCCAACGGCCATACCACGCTGAATATACCGGTTCTCGTCCGATCACCGAAGTCAAGCAGCGTCGGGCCTGGTCAGTACTTGGATGGGTGACCGCCTGGGAACACCAGGTGCTGTTGGCATCCTTTTTCTTTTTCAAGGTTCATAGTGGCCTTTTATTTGTGAATCGAAGCCGATCAATCACCCACAGTTTTTGCACAATCGCTTTTTTTTTTTTTTTTTTATGTACATGTCATCAAATAATAATAATAATAATATAAGTGAAGAATGTATATTAGTATATATGAATATCGGGGAAGGCGACGTTCTTCTGTTTTTTGTGGCGTGCGGGGTTGCAGGGTGCGTTCTTATTACCGGCGGCCGCCATAATCCCGGCGGGGAGCGCTGGCCTGCCCGGCGGATCCGCCGCGTCGCTCCCCGAAGAGGCCGGCGTTGGTAGTTTTCGGCGAGGATACGTGCCGGCGGTTGCAGGGAGTGTGTTTTTTGGGCGTTTTTATTTTTTTGCAAAATGCCATCGCCGTGGAAGGAGGCGTTCGCTAAAGGGATAGTCCCGGCCCGGCAACCCTGATCCGTTGGCAATTTCGCCCGAAACGCACCGGGGGGGGGGGGGGTGCACACGCAGAATAAAGAATTGGAAATGTCGCATACTCGTTGGCGAGGACACGTAAACCGAGGTTCTGTTTCAACCGATGCATGTCAAATCTCGCGTCTTTTCCCTTCGGAAAGGGAATGCTCGATCAGTGCAGTGATGTGAAAGTGTCCCCGCTAGTGGACAATTTAGCAGAAGGCAAGTGGGGAAGGTCCTGGTCGGAACGGTTACTTTTGGCAGCAAACGGTTACGAAACTGTTACTTTTGTCAGTAAACTGTTACAAAACGGTTACTTTTGGCAGTAAACTGTTACAAAACGGTTACTTTTGGCAGTAAACGGTTACAAAACGGTTACTTTTGGCAGTAAACGGTTAGTTTTAGCAGGGAACGGTTACAAAACCGTTACTTTTGGCAGCAGACGGTTACGAAATCGTTACTTTTGGCAGCAGACCGTTACATAACCGTTACTTTTTGCAGGAAACGAATTAACGATAAAATGACCATTCGGTATTTCTCGACTGGTCGGGAGTCGGGAAGTCATTTCCCGAAGTCGGGATCGGGACAGGATCCCCCCCCGGTCCCGACTTTTCGGGATCCCGCACACCCCTAATATTAATGCATAGGATGGAATGAACATTTTTTTTTTGCCATGCCAACGTAACCTAACCTCCCAGAGGATCTGGGTTCAGACGAACGCGAGACAAATTCCTGGAAAAAGGACCTTGCCTAAGACAACTTTGGTTCCTCTTCAAAAATTCGCGTACACTTTCGTTGTGTAGTCAGCATGTAATGATACCGAATGGAGGCATGTAGGCGTTCGAACCACACCCCTAACTGAACAAAAAAATGCTAATCTTCCGGGATCGTAAGTTGAAGTTCCACCCCCCCCCCCCCCCGATGCCGCCGCCCTCCGGAAACAACGTTCAGATCAATTCTTGGAGTAACCGATTTCTAATGCAACGGTTCCCGCCAAATGTCACAGTTCGTTGAGCGTACCAGTTCTCACCCTTTCATAGAAGTTAAGTGAGCCCTTTTAGTGCAAATTATGAATGTGACTGCCAAACTCTTCCTTTTTCCCTGCTCGTGGAGAAAACTTAAAGTAATTTTGAAAGTAAAATGAAGGAAAACACGAAAAATGAAATAAAATCACGACCTAACAAAACCTAACCTAATGTAACCCAACCGAGTATATGCAGATATTAATCTGTGTGTACCTTTCACTGCCATACTCTAGTAACAAACGTACAATTGTAAAATAGAAACGTGAAAGTTATTTTTGTTAAATATACAAGTTTATTTTATGTGTTCATCCAAAATAATAATGCGCCGAATCAATTGTTCCAAGTCTTAGGTTATTTTTTTGCAGAGGCATTTTGTCCAAATGTAACTCTAAAAGTCCTATTCAGCAAAAGAAACTAAAAAATTTGGAAATTTAGCCTATTTTTGTAAATTACGTGCTGGTTGACATTAACATTCATTCGTACCTTAAAAGCATTTTTTTTATATACGTAAGGTCAAAAATCTTTTCGCTTGCAGGCTGAGATATCGTTAGGTTATGTAAGTGTACGTTTCGGAGGGGTGGTAGACAAGTTCGTCCAATTCCAAGATTCAATTTTTGGCCCTAAAAAGGGCCTTTTTCGGCAAGGTAACTATTTCCTTGAGTTTACTTTGAGCTGGTGTACTTAGTCACGGCCTTGGTGCCTTCACTGACGGCGTGCTTGGCCAGTTCACCGGGGAGGAGCAGCCGGACGGCCGTCTGGATCTCCCTGCTGGTGATGGTCGATCGCTTGTTGTAATGAGCGAGCCTGGAAGCTTCGGCGGCAATGCGCTCGAAGATGTCGTTGACGAAGCTGTTCATGATGCTCATCGCCTTGCTGGAGATGCCGGTGTCAGGGTGAACTTGCTTCAACACCTTGTAGATGTAAATTGCGTAGCTCTCCTTCCTCCTCCGCTTCTTCTTTTTGTCTCCCTTGGAGATGTTCTTCTGGGCCTTTCCGGCCTTTTTGGCGGCTTTTCCACTTGTCTTTGGCGGCATGTTGCAGACAGACTCGATGTGCGCCCAAACCGTCGATTCTTTTTAAGAAAGGACGGTTGATATCAGACGGACCAATGGCGCTTCGAGACGTGTCTCCCGGACGCTCTCATTCGCGGCGATTCAACACTACTTAACAAAACCACCAAACTGGCTGGCAAAAATTTGTGTTTTCACGTTGTATCGATAGCAAGAGATCATCATGTCTGGACGCGGAAAGGGAGGAAAAGTGAAGGGAAAGAGCAAGTCTCGCTCCAGCCGAGCCGGACTTCAGTTCCCCGTCGGCAGAATCCACCGACTTTTGCGAAAGGGCAATTATGCCGAACGTGTCGGTGCCGGTGCACCGGTTTACCTGGCCGCCGTCATGGAATATTTGGCCGCCGAAGTCTTGGAGTTGGCCGGCAATGCTGCTCGCGATAACAAGAAGACCAGGATCATCCCCCGTCACTTGCAGTTGGCCATCAGAAACGACGAGGAGTTGAACAAGCTCCTTTCTGGGGTCACGATCGCCCAGGGTGGCGTGCTGCCCAACATCCAGGCGGTCCTTCTTCCCAAGAAAACCGAGAAGAAAGCTTAAGCTGACACCCTACCCCCTCAGCTTCTAGCAAATCGGCCCTTGTAAGGGCCACCAATTACCTTAGGAAAGGGTCATTGTCTACTCTATTTTTTTAAGTTTTCAAGTTTGAAGTCTGTAGTCTAATCAGGACTTGTAACTTGGCATGCAAATCCTGTGTTGATTCAATGTTGTTTGCCTATTTCCGATAATGTCAGAGAATAGTGGCTTACCTGTGCGTATACATCTTGTAAATTTTGATAGCATAGAGATTATGACGTGTGTTTTGTTTTCGGTGGAGTCAAGCTGCACTGAAAATAATAATAATAAAAAAATATATATATGTTCGCCTGAGTTATATTAATTGATGTTATAATTTGACAGAAGCAATCTGAATTTCACATAAATTCCTTTTGCTTTGCTAAACGACGAACGAAGAAGCAACGAGGGGTGGATAGTCATCTAGCGAATGCTGAGAGTCCTCGCGTGAATATTTTTTGTTGAATTCTCAATTATTTCAATCATTCTTATGTCATTATCAACTCCAGACGAGAGAAATCGTTCGAATCGAGGCTGGGATCAGGGGGTAAGGTTCGGGGAAAGTTGAAAGCTGACATTTCCTTCCTCAAAGAAAAGATTTGTGGCCCTTAGAAGGGCCGATTTTTCAAGATGGAGGACAGGCAAATTAGAGCCCTTAACCTCCGAAACCGTACAAGGTTCTGCCTTGACGTTTGAGTGCGTACACGACGTCCATGGCGGTTACGGTTTTCCTCTTGGCGTGCTCCGTGTAGGTGACGGCATCGCGGATAACGTTCTCCAAGAACACCTTGAGGACGCCGCGTGTCTCTTCGTAGATGAGACCGGAGATTCGCTTCACACCTCCTCGCCGGGCAAGACGGCGGATGGCGGGCTTGGTGATACCCTGGATGTTGTCTCGGAGAACTTTACGGTGGCGCTTGGCACCTCCTTTGCCGAGTCCCTTTCCTCCTTTACCTCTGCCTGTCATTTCTGCAGTGCACGTACGTGGATTCGAAAGATGAGAATGAAGCCTTCCCTTTTTTTTTTTTTTTTTTTTTTTTTTTTTTTTTTTTTTTTTTTTATTGACCAAGAATGGTCAGGACGTCATCAATTGGGGAGAACCTGCTTCTTGTTTTATTAATTCATTTACAGGTGTCACATATTGTTTAGAATTACAACAATTAGATTTACAATCAACTATTTAAAACCCTCTGCACCTGTCGCTAGAGGTTACATTTTCTAGTGTACCCCAAAAAACCCAAAACATAGAATAATTTACAAAACAAAAACATTACATACATAAATGTGGTAATACAATACCACTTGGTTCTGAGAAGCCAGTCAGTATAGTTGTCGTGAATAGGGATGCGCTATTCTGTTGTATTTATTTTTGATGGTCCCTATATTTTGGATCAAGGGGTTAGGATGCATAACCAATTTGTCCCATAGATTTGATCTGTGGTAACGAAGTACCTCAATGATATATAATATTTCCAAATCGTCGTGTAGTTGTACAATGGTAGTAGACCGTGGATAACCACCTATTGTTCGCAACACGCTATTTTGGATCCTTTGGATTTTGTCCAGGTGGGTATGTGCGGCCTGTATCCATACAGCACCTGCATATGTCAGAATAGGACGGACCATCATTTTATATAAATGTAGTTTTGAAGATATGGCTAAAACTGGAGATCGCAACATTGGAGTTAGATAGCCTATCCGTTTCTTTGCTCGTGTACATACTTTATCGATGTGGGGGCCAAAAGTAAGAAGAGAGTCGATCTGGACCCCCAAATATCGTACTGTTCTTGCTGCCGGTATAACGGTGCCAAATAGAATGAGATGTGCTTGATTTTGATTGAAACTCCCATAACCAAACACCATACTATTGCACTTGTCCGGATTAAGTTTTATTTTCCATTTGCTGGCCCATCTTTCCAATAATGGTAGAAATTTCTTCATTCGAGCTTCGCAAGTGGAGAGTTTTCGCCCATGGACAAAAAAAGCAGTATCGTCGGCATATGTTGCCGTGAGTCCATTCGGTATTTCCGGAATATCAGCCGTGTAAAGAGCGTAAAGCATTGGTGAAAGGGCAGAGCCTTGTGGGACACCTGCAGCTATGTCGTAAGCATTGGAGGATGAACCTTGCACTGCGACCCTAAATTGTCGATTAGATAAATACGATAAGAAGAACTTTTTGTAACATGATGGAATTGGTAAATTTACCATTTTATGGAGAAGGCCACCATGCCAGACTCGGTCGAATGCTTTGTGAACATCTATGTACAGTCCTAGAGTTCTGTGTTTTCTGTTAAGATGAGAAACAGAATAATCAATAACTCGGAGAAGTTGTTCAGTAGTTCCGTGGCCTTTTCTAAAACCAAATTGATGGTTAGGGAGAAGATGGTTGTCATCCACTATCTTGGTCAGTCGATTGCGAAGTACACGTTCGAACAACTTACTGACATGGGAAAGGAGACTGATAGGTCTATAATTAGCAGCCTCTTTTGGATTTTTTCCCGGTTTCGGGATTGCAATCACCTTAGCTGTCTTCCAGATGGTCGGGAAATAGCTTGTTTTCAATATTGCTGTAAACAATTTGGATAGAAAGACGAATCCTTTTCTTGTCAATTTTTGTAGAGCGGAAGAAGGAATGCCGTCCAAGCCTGGTGCAGAAGTTGCTTTTAATGTCCGTGCTATGTTACTAATTTCTCTTGGAGAAATGTGAGGGGCATCTAGTCCAATCGGTAATTGAATAAGATCGTTATAGCTCTGTGTTACTGCTCGCTCAGTATCTAAATCTATTAAATCCTCGTTTAATTGGAAGTTATTATAAAATTGGCGGGCGAGAAGTTCTGCTTTGTCTTCTGGTGCAAGTACCGTTCGGTTTTCTCCTATAAGTACAGTCGGTGCTCCGGAGTCCCTGGCATTTAGATGTCTTGCCAATTTCCAAAAAGAAGGATCCTGCACGGTAAGATTTTGTAGCCGTTCATCCCACTGAGAAATTCTATCTCGTTCAAGGTACTTATGTAAGTGATTAGCAATAAATTTCCATTCCCAACGATGTTGAAAAGCAAGTGTTCTTTGCCATCTACGTTTAGCCCAACGAGTAAGTTGTAGAAGAATTGTAAGTATTGGTGATGTCAAGGTCTTTCTTGTAGTCTGTTGTTCCGTAGTGGCTTGTTTATAAGCTTTGGCTACTATTGACGTAAAATGTATAACTGCATTATCTATTTCTTCTGGAGTTGCTATACGTAGATGTAAGTTTAATTTTTGATGGATATTTTGTTGAAAATATTCCCAAATAGTGATGAACGTTGGCGGAGGTTGAAACCGATAACAATAAACTCCCTGAGCCAGAGCAGTAAAGACCGGTAAATGATCCGAAGTCAATGCGTCCTCCACATAGGGGGCTATGTTAACTCCAACTCCCTTACACAAGAGAATATCCAATACATCCGGTAAACCTCTACCTGTAGGATAAAAGGTAGGATCTTTCGGTGCTGAGATCGAGAATGTTGTATTTGGTAATATACGACGAAGGAGATTACCAGCTGTATTTGAAACTCTCGAATTCCAATCCGGATGTTTCGCATTTAGGTCTCCCGCAATCACTATATGAGATCCTAAGGAGTGTAGAGTTAAAATGTCTTGTTCTTGTAAGGGAAAGTTGGGAGGTCTATATACTGCAACAACAATAAGTTCCTTGTCCGCTGCATGTATGCGAATTCCAATGGCTTCTAAAGATTTTAATTGAGGGATTGGTATTTGCACCAGATTCATGCCTTTTCGAGCTAGAATTAGGAGTCCTCCTTTTGGGCGACCAATACGATCTAATCGGATGATGCGATAATCCGGCAAACTCCATTGTATATTTGGCTTCAAATGGGTTTCATTAATTAGTGCAAGGTCAACTCTCTTTTCCTTTAACTGCCGATATATCTCAGGAGATTGGTGTTTTATGCCGTTTGCGTTGTAATACAGCAGATGTAATTGACTGAGCAAGTTTCGTTTCCTAAAAGCAGCCATCAGATTGCATTTCCAATAGTGTTTGAATAATGATACTGATGACTGCCATTCCGGTAGTAGCCTGAGAGATTTGTTGAAGCCCACGAGAAAGGTGCTGCCAAATTTTTGTTAGATTCCAATTCTTAGCCATTTCCAATAAAGTGATGAATCCAGCTCCAGTAGTTGTAGGGGGTGGAACGTACGATTTTCTGCGTTGTCTTTGATGGAAGTCAGCATATTGAGCGTAAGACAATGGTTGCGAAGCTGCTGAAGATCGAAAAGCTGGCGTCGGTACTGTTGTAGATAGAGCAGCTGGTATTTCTTTTGAGGGCCCTGCAGCCGATGGTAGAGAGCTTGTTGATCTTTCAATATTCGCGGTCTCTGTCTGGTTAGTTGTTTGGCTTGGTCGAATTGTAGTGGCTGTGCGTTGTGTAATGCCAGCAAACAGACGGCAACCTCGAAAATTTGCAGGATGTGCACCCCCACAGTTGACACACTTTGGGAGTTGATCTTCACGTAAAGAGCAGTCCTTGGCCAGGTGGTTTTTCCCGCACTTCACGCAACGCGGGGTTGTATGGCAGTTTCGCTGAGTATGCCCTAGGCGTTGACAAACAAAACATTGTAAAGTCGTCGGTGGTTGGTAAGGTTCCACTTGAACACTATATCGACCTATGTATTCCAATTGATAGATACTGGAGACATCAGGAGTTTTTAGAATAGTCACCAAATATAAAGGAATTTTCTTCCTGGGAGATGATGCAGATGCACGTTGGGTCATTTGTTGTACTGTTAGTGCTTGAAAGCCCTCCTTGTGCAATGCAGAACAAATTTCAGAGGTAGATAGATCAATTGGAAGGAGACGGAGTACGACTTTAATTCGATCATTGGTCCTCGCGGGAGCGATGGCATGTTGTATACGTTGATGTTGTAGATGTTCACAAAGTCGGTCAAATTCAGGTGGAGAATTTAAATGAATGCGGATGCTTTCCCTAGTTATCCTGATTTTTGGATTGATGTTCAGCTTTTCCGTTATTACACTGACGAAATTATGTGGTGCAGGCTGATCGTACACGTATATCAACGGGCAGCGACGGTTATTTTCTGGATTTTTACTAGTTAAATCTTGGGGGGCGTCTGCCCCCCCCACAGCCCCATCAATTTGCATTTCGTTGTTTTCTACATCTTCATTTTGATCATTTTGTTGTAGGCTTGTGTACATATTAGACAGTTCTATCTGTGGAGGCACCACCGTGCTCGTTGTCTTCGCATGACTTGCTTTTTGGGTTAGAACCTGTTGGAATCCTTCCGCGTCTACTATTGATTTTTGAGGAAACAAAAATACTTGTTTTATTGTATCGAGGGAAGAAATATCCTGTCCATCAGATAGTGCTAACTTCGGTTGTTTAGATCGACGTCCCTTTTTAGGTGACTGTCTAAGGATGTTCTTATGAGAAGTAGATTTATTCTTCATTGTAGTCGCCGACTGTTCCGATGTTGCTGACGAGTCGTCGGAAGTAGAGTGGCGCTGGCTTTTTGTGGTCTGCTGCAATTTATACTGTTGTGCGCACCAATCAGAAGGAGGAGGCATCTGATTGGCTAATGTAGTCGACGAATCACTGAAGCATTCCGGTCGACGTCCGCTATTGGATCCCCGCGATTCTCGGGAAGCGCTGCGACTGGCTGTCTTCTCTGGCTTCTCCATCTCGCCGATGCTGGCCGCCGCTCGGCGCGATGTTCTGTTGTCGAAAACAGGCGCTTCGTTGAACACCGTGAGGTCTCCACGCCTGGTCCGAGAGGACAGAGGAAGCCTTCCCGGCGAGCCGGCTCAGTTTTGTACGCCTTCGACAGAGGGGGGCAGAATGGCGGGAGCCAATGGGAAATCCGCTTTTCGGTTTGATTTCACGAATCAGGAGCATGCACGGCACCTTTCAGGGCAAAGCATATAAAGGCATGATTTTTGGTTGGCGCGATTGTTTGAAACGGAAACGCTTAGGACAAGCACGCGACAATGGCCCGGACTAAGCAAACTGCACGAAAATCCACCGGAGGCAAGGCCCCAAGGAAGCAGCTCGCCACAAAGGCAGCTAGGAAGAGCGCTCCCGCCACCGGAGGAGTGAAGAAGCCCCATAGGTACAGGCCAGGTACCGTGGCTCTTCGAGAAATCCGTCGCTACCAGAAGAGCACCGAGTTGCTCATCAGGAAGCTTCCTTTCCAGCGTCTCGTCCGCGAGATCGCTCAAGATTTCAAGACCGACTTGCGCTTCCAGAGTTCCGCAGTCATGGCTCTCCAGGAGGCCAGCGAGGCTTACCTCGTCGGTCTCTTCGAAGATACCAACTTGTGTGCCATCCACGCTAAGCGTGTCACTATCATGCCAAAGGACATCCAGCTCGCCCGCCGCATTCGTGGAGAGCGTGCTTAAGCGCATCCCGCTGCCCTTGGCAAACAATCGGTCCTTTTGAGGACCACAAATCCTACTTGGAAAGTACGTTTTGGTCGTATCTCTCTTTATTTTTATTATTATTGTCAATCCCTATCCTCGCGTTTATCCAAAAGTTATTTAAAATAATAACGCCGAAGCAATTGGGCGATATTTCATGAATATTCAGTTTTAATAATATATGGGTCAAAAGCTCTCGCTAAATCTTTAAATCTAATATCAGTTAGCGGTTTCTTGCTCGCAGTTCATTTCATAGAATCGATGGAAACGAAGTCAAACAAATTATGACTACATAATGTGACAAGTGTATTGCTTTCATGGTTTACATTTTTTTAAAAAAAAAATGCATGGATGGAAGGGAAAGGATGACACCGTGTCCGATGAAAAGAAAGGTTATAAGATTGAGTGATCGTGCAAATTCGCTCCTTCCAGGAGAATTTTGATGGTCCTCAGAAGGACCTTTTTATGGGGAACACTTGCGTGCTCAACCATTTTACTTCTTTTTTGGTGCAGCCTTCTTTGCTGCCTTGGGCTTGGCAGCCTTCTTTGGCTTTGGCGCCTTTGGTTTCTTGGGCGTCTTTGCCTTTTTCACTTTCGATGGAGACTTCTTTGGCTTTGCAACAGGTGCCTTCTTCTTTTCGCCGGTCTTCTTTGGTCGCTTGGCCGGGGCAGCTTTCTTTGCCGGTTTCTTCTCCTTGGGAGCCGAGCGTTTGGTCTTGGAAACAGCCCCGCTTTCCGGTTTCTCCTTCAGCGACGAAGCGCTGAGCTTGAAAGATCCGGAGGCACCCTTTCCTTTGGTTTGCACCAAAGAACCTGATGCCACGGCGCTCCTCAGGTACTTCTTGATGAAGGGCGCGAGCTTCTCGGCGTCGACCTTGTAGTTCTGGGTGATGTACTTCTTGATGGCCTGCAGGGAAGAGCCTCCGCGCTCCTTCAAGTTCTTGATAGCGTTGTTCACCATCTCGGATGTCCTGGGATGGGAAGGAGCCGTTCTCGGCTTTTTCGCCTTCGAGGACTTCTTGGGCGAAGCCGCCGTCGGGGCTGAGGGAGCTGATGCCGTATCTGCCATATCTACGCTCTTTTCGGAACGAAAATGAATCCCCGCGCTTGGTTTCGACCCCCTTTTCTCTCGGAGCGCGGACCGGAGCGAGAGCAGCTCTCAGGCGGGCCGAAGCAAACTGAAGTTTGTAGTTGCCACAACGGTAAGTGTGTTTCCTCCTCTTTCCAAGATTAATTTTTTCAGTGCTGAGCTAGAGAGCACCAGCATCCCTCGTTGTTGGGTACGTTCCGGAAACTTTGAAGTAGCCGTGAAGTGCCGCAGTCCGTCCCCACGACTTCCACGTTCCTCGCTTCCTTCGTGTCAAACTCACCGTAGGTGTACGCGCGACCTCCATATGCCCGTGATTTCCTTAGTTTTCTCTGAGAAAAGGTAGAAGGTGCGTCGGTTGCACGGAGGAGATGGAAGTTCAATCCTTCCCCTATTCTCTTGCTGAGAATCAGGTGCCTTGAGCATACGACAGGCCTCTCAAGCCAATCTCCGAAGTAGCGTGTGTCGCACACGCCTGTGTTTGAACGAAGCTGGCCTACTTCCAATGTATAGCCTTTAATTTCGTTTATAGGCGAAAATCTATCGCATGAGGACTGTGGTTCGATTCGAAAGCAGCCATTTGCACCGAAAGTTAGCGCGGCCCTTCCTGCTCTCCGCCGATAAATAATAATAATGTAATAGTTTGTGTCGAGGTGCCCGTTGCCTACTTTGGTTTGTGGGAATAGCGCGTATTCGAGAACTCGATGAAGTTGTCCGAAGATAGCACAAAAATAGGAAATAGCTAGGCTGGAGAGACTATATATATATATATATATATATATATATATATATATATATATATAACTACGCACTGGTAATGATCAGGCTGGAAAGTTCATACGAACTAACCGAGCCCAATCACTTTTTCGTTGTTAGGTCCTGGGTATATAGTGTGGAATCAAAAAGGTTGGTCATGAGATTCACTTTTATTCACTGCACTAAATTTTCTTCCCTATCTTGTAGCTTTTATGTTCACACATCTCTCGAAGGGTGTTAAAGCACATTTCTCACTATGACTACAATGAAATGTATAATTATTTGTTATGTTTCTTCTACACGTTCTTGGCAGTGCCCACGAGACGAGACATTTCCCCGAAAACGAGAAGTTGGACTATATGTACCTTACCGAAAGCAGTATCTTTCGCCAACGGCCATACCACGCTGAATATACCGGTTCTCGTCCGATCACCGAAGTCAAGCAGCGTCGGGCCTGGTCAGTACTTGGATGGGTGACCGCCTGGGAACACCAGGTGCTGTTGGCATCCTTTTTCTTTTTCAAGGTTCATAGTGGCCTTTTATTTGTGAATCGAAGCCGATCAATCACCCACAGTTTTTGCACAATCGCTTTTTTTTTTTTTTTTTTATGTACATGTCATCAAATAATAATAATAATAATATAAGTGAAGAATGTATATTAGTATATATGAATATCGGGGAAGGCGACGTTCTTCTGTTTTTTGTGGCGTGCGGGGTTGCAGGGTGCGTTCTTATTACCGGCGGCCGCCATAATCCCGGCGGGGAGCGCTGGCCTGCCCGGCGGATCCGCCGCGTCGCTCCCCGAAGAGGCCGGCGTTGGTAGTTTTCGGCGAGGATACGTGCCGGCGGTTGCAGGGAGTGTGTTTTTTGGGCGTTTTTATTTTTTTGCAAAATGCCATCGCCGTGGAAGGAGGCGTTCGCTAAAGGGATAGTCCCGGCCCGGCAACTGATCCGTTGGCAATTTCGCCCGAAACGCACCGGGGGGGGGGGGGGTGCACACGCAGAATAAAGAATTGGAAATGTCGCATACTCGTTGGCGAGGACACGTAAACCGAGGTTCTGTTTCAACCGATGCATGTCAAATCTCGCGTCTTTTCCCTTCGGAAAGGGAATGCTCGATCAGTGCAGTGATGTGAAAGTGTCCCCGCTAGTGGACAATTTAGCAGAAGGCAAGTGGGGAAGGTCCTGGTCGGAACGGTTACTTTTGGCAGCAAACGGTTACGAAACTGTTACTTTTGTCAGTAAACTGTTACAAAACGGTTACTTTTGGCAGTAAACTGTTACAAAACGGTTACTTTTGGCAGTAAACGGTTACAAAACGGTTACTTTTGGCAGTAAACGGTTAGTTTTAGCAGGGAACGGTTACAAAACCGTTACTTTTGGCAGCAGACGGTTACGAAATCGTTACTTTTGGCAGCAGACCGTTACATAACCGTTACTTTTTGCAGGAAACGAATTAACGATAAAATGACCATTCGGTATTTCTCGACTGGTCGGGAGTCGGGAAGTCATTTCCCGAAGTCGGGATCGGGACAGGATCCCCCCCCGGTCCCGACTTTTCGGGATCCCGCACACCCCTAATATTAATGCATAGGATGGAATGAACATTTTTTTTTTGCCATGCCAACGTAACCTAACCTCCCAGAGGATCTGGGTTCAGACGAACGCGAGACAAATTCCTGGAAAAAGGACCTTGCCTAAGACAACTTTGGTTCCTCTTCAAAAATTCGCGTACACTTTCGTTGTGTAGTCAGCATGTAATGATACCGAATGGAGGCATGTAGGCGTTCGAACCACACCCCTAACTGAACAAAAAAATGCTAATCTTCCGGGATCGTAAGTTGAAGTTCCACCCCCCCCCCCCCCCGATGCCGCCGCCCTCCGGAAACAACGTTCAGATCAATTCTTGGAGTAACCGATTTCTAATGCAACGGTTCCCGCCAAATGTCACAGTTCGTTGAGCGTACCAGTTCTCACCCTTTCATAGAAGTTAAGTGAGCCCTTTTAGTGCAAATTATGAATGTGACTGCCAAACTCTTCCTTTTTCCCTGCTCGTGGAGAAAACTTAAAGTAATTTTGAAAGTAAAATGAAGGAAAACACGAAAAATGAAATAAAATCACGACCTAACAAAACCTAACCTAATGTAACCCAACCGAGTATATGCAGATATTAATCTGTGTGTACCTTTCACTGCCATACTCTAGTAACAAACGTACAATTGTAAAATAGAAACGTGAAAGTTATTTTTGTTAAATATACAAGTTTATTTTATGTGTTCATCCAAAATAATAATGCGCCGAATCAATTGTTCCAAGTCTTAGGTTATTTTTTTGCAGAGGCATTTTGTCCAAATGTAACTCTAAAAGTCCTATTCAGCAAAAGAAACTAAAAAATTTGGAAATTTAGCCTATTTTTGTAAATTACGTGCTGGTTGACATTAACATTCATTCGTACCTTAAAAGCATTTTTTTTATATACGTAAGGTCAAAAATCTTTTCGCTTGCAGGCTGAGATATCGTTAGGTTATGTAAGTGTACGTTTCGGAGGGGTGGTAGACAAGTTCGTCCAATTCCAAGATTCAATTTTTGGCCCTAAAAAGGGCCTTTTTCGGCAAGGTAACTATTTCCTTGAGTTTACTTTGAGCTGGTGTACTTAGTCACGGCCTTGGTGCCTTCACTGACGGCGTGCTTGGCCAGTTCACCGGGGAGGAGCAGCCGGACGGCCGTCTGGATCTCCCTGCTGGTGATGGTCGATCGCTTGTTGTAATGAGCGAGCCTGGAAGCTTCGGCGGCAATGCGCTCGAAGATGTCGTTGACGAAGCTGTTCATGATGCTCATCGCCTTGCTGGAGATGCCGGTGTCAGGGTGAACTTGCTTCAACACCTTGTAGATGTAAATTGCGTAGCTCTCCTTCCTCCTCCGCTTCTTCTTTTTGTCTCCCTTGGAGATGTTCTTCTGGGCCTTTCCGGCCTTTTTGGCGGCTTTTCCACTTGTCTTTGGCGGCATGTTGCAGACAGACTCGATGTGCGCCCAAACCGTCGATTCTTTTTAAGAAAGGACGGTTGATATCAGACGGACCAATGGCGCTTCGAGACGTGTCTCCCGGACGCTCTCATTCGCGGCGATTCAACACTACTTAACAAAACCACCAAACTGGCTGGCAAAAATTTGTGTTTTCACGTTGTATCGATAGCAAGAGATCATCATGTCTGGACGCGGAAAGGGAGGAAAAGTGAAGGGAAAGAGCAAGTCTCGCTCCAGCCGAGCCGGACTTCAGTTCCCCGTCGGCAGAATCCACCGACTTTTGCGAAAGGGCAATTATGCCGAACGTGTCGGTGCCGGTGCACCGGTTTACCTGGCCGCCGTCATGGAATATTTGGCCGCCGAAGTCTTGGAGTTGGCCGGCAATGCTGCTCGCGATAACAAGAAGACCAGGATCATCCCCCGTCACTTGCAGTTGGCCATCAGAAACGACGAGGAGTTGAACAAGCTCCTTTCTGGGGTCACGATCGCCCAGGGTGGCGTGCTGCCCAACATCCAGGCGGTCCTTCTTCCCAAGAAAACCGAGAAGAAAGCTTAAGCTGACACCCTACCCCCTCAGCTTCTAGCAAATCGGCCCTTGTAAGGGCCACCAATTACCTTAGGAAAGGGTCATTGTCTACTCTATTTTTTTAAGTTTTCAAGTTTGAAGTCTGTAGTCTAATCAGGACTTGTAACTTGGCATGCAAATCCTGTGTTGATTCAATGTTGTTTGCCTATTTCCGATAATGTCAGAGAATAGTGGCTTACCTGTGCGTATACATCTTGTAAATTTTGATAGCATAGAGATTATGACGTGTGTTTTGTTTTCGGTGGAGTCAAGCTGCACTGAAAATAATAATAATAAAAAAATATATATATGTTCGCCTGAGTTATATTAATTGATGTTATAATTTGACAGAAGCAATCTGAATTTCACATAAATTCCTTTTGCTTTGCTAAACGACGAACGAAGAAGCAACGAGGGGTGGATAGTCATCTAGCGAATGCTGAGAGTCCTCGCGTGAATATTTTTTGTTGAATTCTCAATTATTTCAATCATTCTTATGTCATTATCAACTCCAGACGAGAGAAATCGTTCGAATCGAGGCTGGGATCAGGGGGTAAGGTTCGGGGAAAGTTGAAAGCTGACATTTCCTTCCTCAAAGAAAAGATTTGTGGCCCTTAGAAGGGCCGATTTTTCAAGATGGAGGACAGGCAAATTAGAGCCCTTAACCTCCGAAACCGTACAAGGTTCTGCCTTGACGTTTGAGTGCGTACACGACGTCCATGGCGGTTACGGTTTTCCTCTTGGCGTGCTCCGTGTAGGTGACGGCATCGCGGATAACGTTCTCCAAGAACACCTTGAGGACGCCGCGTGTCTCTTCGTAGATGAGACCGGAGATTCGCTTCACACCTCCTCGCCGGGCAAGACGGCGGATGGCGGGCTTGGTGATACCCTGGATGTTGTCTCGGAGAACTTTACGGTGGCGCTTGGCACCTCCTTTGCCGAGTCCCTTTCCTCCTTTACCTCTGCCTGTCATTTCTGCAGTGCACGTACGTGGATTCGAAAGATGAGAATGAAGCCTTCCCGGCGAGCCGGCTCAGTTTTGTACGCCTTCGACAGAGGGGGGCAGAATGGCGGGAGCCAATGGGAAATCCGCTTTTCGGTTTGATTTCACGAATCAGGAGCATGCACGGCACCTTTCAGGGCAAAGCATATAAAGGCATGATTTTTGGTTGGCGCGATTGTTTGAAACGGAAACGCTTAGGACAAGCACGCGACAATGGCCCGGACTAAGCAAACTGCACGAAAATCCACCGGAGGCAAGGCCCCAAGGAAGCAGCTCGCCACAAAGGCAGCTAGGAAGAGCGCTCCCGCCACCGGAGGAGTGAAGAAGCCCCATAGGTACAGGCCAGGTACCGTGGCTCTTCGAGAAATCCGTCGCTACCAGAAGAGCACCGAGTTGCTCATCAGGAAGCTTCCTTTCCAGCGTCTCGTCCGCGAGATCGCTCAAGATTTCAAGACCGACTTGCGCTTCCAGAGTTCCGCAGTCATGGCTCTCCAGGAGGCCAGCGAGGCTTACCTCGTCGGTCTCTTCGAAGATACCAACTTGTGTGCCATCCACGCTAAGCGTGTCACTATCATGCCAAAGGACATCCAGCTCGCCCGCCGCATTCGTGGAGAGCGTGCTTAAGCGCATCCCGCTGCCCTTGGCAAACAATCGGTCCTTTTGAGGACCACAAATCCTACTTGGAAAGTACGTTTTGGTCGTATCTCTCTTTATTTTTATTATTATTGTCAATCCCTATCCTCGCGTTTATCCAAAAGTTATTTAAAATAATAACGCCGAAGCAATTGGGCGATATTTCATGAATATTCAGTTTTAATAATATATGGGTCAAAAGCTCTCGCTAAATCTTTAAATCTAATATCAGTTAGCGGTTTCTTGCTCGCAGTTCATTTCATAGAATCGATGGAAACGAAGTCAAACAAATTATGACTACATAATGTGACAAGTGTATTGCTTTCATGGTTTACATTTTTTTAAAAAAAAAATGCATGGATGGAAGGGAAAGGATGACACCGTGTCCGATGAAAAGAAAGGTTATAAGATTGAGTGATCGTGCAAATTCGCTCCTTCCAGGAGAATTTTGATGGTCCTCAGAAGGACCTTTTTATGGGGAACACTTGCGTGCTCAACCATTTTACTTCTTTTTTGGTGCAGCCTTCTTTGCTGCCTTGGGCTTGGCAGCCTTCTTTGGCTTTGGCGCCTTTGGTTTCTTGGGCGTCTTTGCCTTTTTCACTTTCGATGGAGACTTCTTTGGCTTTGCAACAGGTGCCTTCTTCTTTTCGCCGGTCTTCTTTGGTCGCTTGGCCGGGGCAGCTTTCTTTGCCGGTTTCTTCTCCTTGGGAGCCGAGCGTTTGGTCTTGGAAACAGCCCCGCTTTCCGGTTTCTCCTTCAGCGACGAAGCGCTGAGCTTGAAAGATCCGGAGGCACCCTTTCCTTTGGTTTGCACCAAAGAACCTGATGCCACGGCGCTCCTCAGGTACTTCTTGATGAAGGGCGCGAGCTTCTCGGCGTCGACCTTGTAGTTCTGGGTGATGTACTTCTTGATGGCCTGCAGGGAAGAGCCTCCGCGCTCCTTCAAGTTCTTGATAGCGTTGTTCACCATCTCGGATGTCCTGGGATGGGAAGGAGCCGTTCTCGGCTTTTTCGCCTTCGAGGACTTCTTGGGCGAAGCCGCCGTCGGGGCTGAGGGAGCTGATGCCGTATCTGCCATATCTACGCTCTTTTCGGAACGAAAATGAATCCCCGCGCTTGGTTTCGACCCCCTTTTCTCTCGGAGCGCGGACCGGAGCGAGAGCAGCTCTCAGGCGGGCCGAAGCAAACTGAAGTTTGTAGTTGCCACAACGGTAAGTGTGTTTCCTCCTCTTTCCAAGATTAATTTTTTCAGTGCTGAGCTAGAGAGCACCAGCATCCCTCGTTGTTGGGTACGTTCCGGAAACTTTGAAGTAGCCGTGAAGTGCCGCAGTCCGTCCCCACGACTTCCACGTTCCTCGCTTCCTTCGTGTCAAACTCACCGTAGGTGTACGCGCGACCTCCATATGCCCGTGATTTCCTTAGTTTTCTCTGAGAAAAGGTAGAAGGTGCGTCGGTTGCACGGAGGAGATGGAAGTTCAATCCTTCCCCTATTCTCTTGCTGAGAATCAGGTGCCTTGAGCATACGACAGGCCTCTCAAGCCAATCTCCGAAGTAGCGTGTGTCGCACACGCCTGTGTTTGAACGAAGCTGGCCTACTTCCAATGTATAGCCTTTAATTTCGTTTATAGGCGAAAATCTATCGCATGAGGACTGTGGTTCGATTCGAAAGCAGCCATTTGCACCGAAAGTTAGCGCGGCCCTTCCTGCTCTCCGCCGATAAATAATAATAATGTAATAGTTTGTGTCGAGGTGCCCGTTGCCTACTTTGGTTTGTGGGAATAGCGCGTATTCGAGAACTCGATGAAGTTGTCCGAAGATAGCACAAAAATAGGAAATAGCTAGGCTGGAGAGACTATATATATATATATATATATATATATATATATATATATATATATAACTACGCACTGGTAATGATCAGGCTGGAAAGTTCATACGAACTAACCGAGCCCAATCACTTTTTCGTTGTTAGGTCCTGGGTATATAGTGTGGAATCAAAAAGGTTGGTCATGAGATTCACTTTTATTCACTGCACTAAATTTTCTTCCCTATCTTGTAGCTTTTATGTTCACACATCTCTCGAAGGGTGTTAAAGCACATTTCTCACTATGACTACAATGAAATGTATAATTATTTGTTATGTTTCTTCTACACGTTCTTGGCAGTGCCCACGAGACGAGACATTTCCCCGAAAACGAGAAGTTGGACTATATGTACCTTACCGAAAGCAGTATCTTTCGCCAACGGCCATACCACGCTGAATATACCGGTTCTCGTCCGATCACCGAAGTCAAGCAGCGTCGGGCCTGGTCAGTACTTGGATGGGTGACCGCCTGGGAACACCAGGTGCTGTTGGCATCCTTTTTCTTTTTCAAGGTTCATAGTGGCCTTTTATTTGTGAATCGAAGCCGATCAATCACCCACAGTTTTTGCACAATCGCTTTTTTTTTTTTTTTTTTATGTACATGTCATCAAATAATAATAATAATAATATAAGTGAAGAATGTATATTAGTATATATGAATATCGGGGAAGGCGACGTTCTTCTGTTTTTTGTGGCGTGCGGGGTTGCAGGGTGCGTTCTTATTACCGGCGGCCGCCATAATCCCGGCGGGGAGCGCTGGCCTGCCCGGCGGATCCGCCGCGTCGCTCCCCGAAGAGGCCGGCGTTGGTAGTTTTCGGCGAGGATACGTGCCGGCGGTTGCAGGGAGTGTGTTTTTTGGGCGTTTTTATTTTTTTGCAAAATGCCATCGCCGTGGAAGGAGGCGTTCGCTAAAGGGATAGTCCCGGCCCGGCAACCCTGATCCGTTGGCAATTTCGCCCGAAACGCACCGGGGGGGGGGGGGGTGCACACGCAGAATAAAGAATTGGAAATGTCGCATACTCGTTGGCGAGGACACGTAAACCGAGGTTCTGTTTCAACCGATGCATGTCAAATCTCGCGTCTTTTCCCTTCGGAAAGGGAATGCTCGATCAGTGCAGTGATGTGAAAGTGTCCCCGCTAGTGGACAATTTAGCAGAAGGCAAGTGGGGAAGGTCCTGGTCGGAACGGTTACTTTTGGCAGCAAACGGTTACGAAACTGTTACTTTTGTCAGTAAACTGTTACAAAACGGTTACTTTTGGCAGTAAACTGTTACAAAACGGTTACTTTTGGCAGTAAACGGTTACAAAACGGTTACTTTTGGCAGTAAACGGTTAGTTTTAGCAGGGAACGGTTACAAAACCGTTACTTTTGGCAGCAGACGGTTACGAAATCGTTACTTTTGGCAGCAGACCGTTACATAACCGTTACTTTTTGCAGGAAACGAATTAACGATAAAATGACCATTCGGTATTTCTCGACTGGTCGGGAGTCGGGAAGTCATTTCCCGAAGTCGGGATCGGGACAGGATCCCCCCCCGGTCCCGACTTTTCGGGATCCCGCACACCCCTAATATTAATGCATAGGATGGAATGAACATTTTTTTTTTGCCATGCCAACGTAACCTAACCTCCCAGAGGATCTGGGTTCAGACGAACGCGAGACAAATTCCTGGAAAAAGGACCTTGCCTAAGACAACTTTGGTTCCTCTTCAAAAATTCGCGTACACTTTCGTTGTGTAGTCAGCATGTAATGATACCGAATGGAGGCATGTAGGCGTTCGAACCACACCCCTAACTGAACAAAAAAATGCTAATCTTCCGGGATCGTAAGTTGAAGTTCCACCCCCCCCCCCCCCCGATGCCGCCGCCCTCCGGAAACAACGTTCAGATCAATTCTTGGAGTAACCGATTTCTAATGCAACGGTTCCCGCCAAATGTCACAGTTCGTTGAGCGTACCAGTTCTCACCCTTTCATAGAAGTTAAGTGAGCCCTTTTAGTGCAAATTATGAATGTGACTGCCAAACTCTTCCTTTTTCCCTGCTCGTGGAGAAAACTTAAAGTAATTTTGAAAGTAAAATGAAGGAAAACACGAAAAATGAAATAAAATCACGACCTAACAAAACCTAACCTAATGTAACCCAACCGAGTATATGCAGATATTAATCTGTGTGTACCTTTCACTGCCATACTCTAGTAACAAACGTACAATTGTAAAATAGAAACGTGAAAGTTATTTTTGTTAAATATACAAGTTTATTTTATGTGTTCATCCAAAATAATAATGCGCCGAATCAATTGTTCCAAGTCTTAGGTTATTTTTTTGCAGAGGCATTTTGTCCAAATGTAACTCTAAAAGTCCTATTCAGCAAAAGAAACTAAAAAATTTGGAAATTTAGCCTATTTTTGTAAATTACGTGCTGGTTGACATTAACATTCATTCGTACCTTAAAAGCATTTTTTTTATATACGTAAGGTCAAAAATCTTTTCGCTTGCAGGCTGAGATATCGTTAGGTTATGTAAGTGTACGTTTCGGAGGGGTGGTAGACAAGTTCGTCCAATTCCAAGATTCAATTTTTGGCCCTAAAAAGGGCCTTTTTCGGCAAGGTAACTATTTCCTTGAGTTTACTTTGAGCTGGTGTACTTAGTCACGGCCTTGGTGCCTTCACTGACGGCGTGCTTGGCCAGTTCACCGGGGAGGAGCAGCCGGACGGCCGTCTGGATCTCCCTGCTGGTGATGGTCGATCGCTTGTTGTAATGAGCGAGCCTGGAAGCTTCGGCGGCAATGCGCTCGAAGATGTCGTTGACGAAGCTGTTCATGATGCTCATCGCCTTGCTGGAGATGCCGGTGTCAGGGTGAACTTGCTTCAACACCTTGTAGATGTAAATTGCGTAGCTCTCCTTCCTCCTCCGCTTCTTCTTTTTGTCTCCCTTGGAGATGTTCTTCTGGGCCTTTCCGGCCTTTTTGGCGGCTTTTCCACTTGTCTTTGGCGGCATGTTGCAGACAGACTCGATGTGCGCCCAAACCGTCGATTCTTTTTAAGAAAGGACGGTTGATATCAGACGGACCAATGGCGCTTCGAGACGTGTCTCCCGGACGCTCTCATTCGCGGCGATTCAACACTACTTAACAAAACCACCAAACTGGCTGGCAAAAATTTGTGTTTTGGCGTCGATGGACTGGTGGCTCCAAGCGCCGACGCTGGACATGCTCTCTATCCAAATTTGGGACGGGACCTTTCGGCACGGCAAGAGTGAGAGCTTGCCTAGAGAACATGACTGAGCCAGTACCAGACAGCAGGCAGCGAGAACGACGGCGATTTTCCAGGATAGGAACCGGCGGGTGTGAGGCGCCGGCGAGCATCGTGGGACTTCGGCGGCCACTTCGATCCCTACGGCGAACAAGGGGGGGGGAGCGCGTGCGTGGATACCTAACGGTGACATACCAAGCGCACAGCTCAACACACGACCCACGTACCCGGACGTACGTTCCCGCTTGCCTGCCGGACGAGGCAACTCTGAAGTCCCTTTCTCCGACGGGGAAAGCTTAGAGTAGGTTGTTCCCTGGTTGCTACTGCAAGGACCCTAAAACACCTCCCGAGTGGCAACACTCGTGGGGGAAATCAGGATGCCCTCTCGAAGGGAAAACGAACGCCGCTTGTGTCTGACGGCCCTTCTTAGGGCCTTAAGCACAAAGCAAAAACTCTCCCCCACTAAGCGCTCAGTCCTTCTCAGGACAAAGCACTTTTTGGCGGGATTTCTAAGAAAGAGACGAATGTCATTGTCGATTAGGGACCTAGCAGTGCAACTCAGGGTAAGGTGTCAATCCCCAAAGCGGCTAACTGCACCTCCGGGCGCCCGGCGCAAACCCTAGTGGTGATACATAAGACCGAGGAGTAACGCAAGAACGAGGATGCCGTGGGGAAGGGAAGTCACCTAGCAACGACCGCTCAAAAGCTCATCCTGAGGAAAAGGGGGCGCGTGGACCTGGGCAAAAGCGGGGAGGAAGAGGAGAAAGGCGAAGGGCAGCGGAGGCTAATCGGATCCGACCGGGGTGGTGGCCCTCAAAAGGGCCGTTTCAATGTGTCTGTCGGTGGGGTAGTTGCCCAGGCAGCACCTCACTCCTACATAAATGTCTGGAGAACAGGCACGGGGACCATGTGTGTGTCGCGTCGTCCTAGGACGATAATCATCCCGACTCGGAAAAGGACCTAAGGGGTGTAGGCAGGCACATGGGCACCATCGGTGGTTCCCCCGGGTGGGAGTGTGTCGCCGTATCCCTGTAGCGCGAGGGTCGGGGGGGCCCATCCGCTCCGTGGTGCGGCGAGAAGCGGTCCCCGGAGAGAAGTCGCCTCCCCCTAGGCTAAGAGAAGCCAATGCTGCCCGACGCCCGGACCCGAAACCAAAGCGCCGATGCCCGGAGAAGCAGACGAGATGCCTCCCAACGGACTTGACCCGACAACGACTTCTCCTCCTTTTACGCAGACGTCTTGCTAATATTCGATCCGGCTAACCTTTCGGCCTTTTTATCAAAATTAATCTTCGATTCGGCATTTGTGTCCAAAATTCGGTTGTCAGTCGGAATGCGTAGGTCCTACTAACATATAGAAATTCCAGATAGCCTTCGGGCTGAACCTACACCAAATCCTAAAATCCCGACCTCATCCTCTCCCCTAGGAATGAACCTATAGGGTGTGCGAAGTTCCTCCCCCTTCAACGTGGGGGTTCCTAGCACACTAGTATCTAGCTGAAACTCATGCTAATTCAATACGCGGCCGAGGTTTTTCCCAGCTTGCTGGGTTTTTACTCGGGAGTTTCCCTTCACTCTCTTGTAGTCTTTTCAACTCTTTCAAATTTCGACACCTGGTAAAAGTCTTTATTCCAAGACTATACACCTGGAAGCATGACATCAGATGTTCCTGTAGGTAGTTCGTAACTAGAGCATGCCTGCATGAAATGGAGGTTTCCCCAAGGGAGAAATCCGGCTGGACTGGATCTATTCTGAGGGGAAGATCACACCTAGGCAAAAGACCAGACATGGGGCTATAATGTGCTTGGGGAGTGCATTAGTGTCCCAGGCGAGGTCTGCGCCTTTCGGCGTGGTTGCCGGTTGACTCAGGTCGGGCACCACTCACCCCCGCGAGCTCCTTTGGGGGCGGGGTTTTTCCTTTCTTTCTTTTTTTTTTTTTTTTTTTTTTCAAAAATTTGTGTTTTCACGTTGTATCGATAGCAAGAGATCATCATGTCTGGACGCGGAAAGGGAGGAAAAGTGAAGGGAAAGAGCAAGTCTCGCTCCAGCCGAGCCGGACTTCAGTTCCCCGTCGGCAGAATCCACCGACTTTTGCGAAAGGGCAATTATGCCGAACGTGTCGGTGCCGGTGCACCGGTTTACCTGGCCGCCGTCATGGAATATTTGGCCGCCGAAGTCTTGGAGTTGGCCGGCAATGCTGCTCGCGATAACAAGAAGACCAGGATCATCCCCCGTCACTTGCAGTTGGCCATCAGAAACGACGAGGAGTTGAACAAGCTCCTTTCTGGGGTCACGATCGCCCAGGGTGGCGTGCTGCCCAACATCCAGGCGGTCCTTCTTCCCAAGAAAACCGAGAAGAAAGCTTAAGCTGACACCCTACCCCCTCAGCTTCTAGCAAATCGGCCCTTGTAAGGGCCACCAATTACCTTAGGAAAGGGTCATTGTCTACTCTATTTTTTTAAGTTTTCAAGTTTGAAGTCTGTAGTCTAATCAGGACTTGTAACTTGGCATGCAAATCCTGTGTTGATTCAATGTTGTTTGCCTATTTCCGATAATGTCAGAGAATAGTGGCTTACCTGTGCGTATACATCTTGTAAATTTTGATAGCATAGAGATTATGACGTGTGTTTTGTTTTCGGTGGAGTCAAGCTGCACTGAAAATAATAATAATAAAAAAATATATATATGTTCGCCTGAGTTATATTAATTGATGTTATAATTTGACAGAAGCAATCTGAATTTCACATAAATTCCTTTTGCTTTGCTAAACGACGAACGAAGAAGCAACGAGGGGTGGATAGTCATCTAGCGAATGCTGAGAGTCCTCGCGTGAATATTTTTTGTTGAATTCTCAATTATTTCAATCATTCTTATGTCATTATCAACTCCAGACGAGAGAAATCGTTCGAATCGAGGCTGGGATCAGGGGGTAAGGTTCGGGGAAAGTTGAAAGCTGACATTTCCTTCCTCAAAGAAAAGATTTGTGGCCCTTAGAAGGGCCGATTTTTCAAGATGGAGGACAGGCAAATTAGAGCCCTTAACCTCCGAAACCGTACAAGGTTCTGCCTTGACGTTTGAGTGCGTACACGACGTCCATGGCGGTTACGGTTTTCCTCTTGGCGTGCTCCGTGTAGGTGACGGCATCGCGGATAACGTTCTCCAAGAACACCTTGAGGACGCCGCGTGTCTCTTCGTAGATGAGACCGGAGATTCGCTTCACACCTCCTCGCCGGGCAAGACGGCGGATGGCGGGCTTGGTGATACCCTGGATGTTGTCTCGGAGAACTTTACGGTGGCGCTTGGCACCTCCTTTGCCGAGTCCCTTTCCTCCTTTACCTCTGCCTGTCATTTCTGCAGTGCACGTACGTGGATTCGAAAGATGAGAATGAAGCCTTCCCGGCGAGCCGGCTCAGTTTTGTACGCCTTCGACAGAGGGGGGCAGAATGGCGGGAGCCAATGGGAAATCCGCTTTTCGGTTTGATTTCACGAATCAGGAGCATGCACGGCACCTTTCAGGGCAAAGCATATAAAGGCATGATTTTTGGTTGGCGCGATTGTTTGAAACGGAAACGCTTAGGACAAGCACGCGACAATGGCCCGGACTAAGCAAACTGCACGAAAATCCACCGGAGGCAAGGCCCCAAGGAAGCAGCTCGCCACAAAGGCAGCTAGGAAGAGCGCTCCCGCCACCGGAGGAGTGAAGAAGCCCCATAGGTACAGGCCAGGTACCGTGGCTCTTCGAGAAATCCGTCGCTACCAGAAGAGCACCGAGTTGCTCATCAGGAAGCTTCCTTTCCAGCGTCTCGTCCGCGAGATCGCTCAAGATTTCAAGACCGACTTGCGCTTCCAGAGTTCCGCAGTCATGGCTCTCCAGGAGGCCAGCGAGGCTTACCTCGTCGGTCTCTTCGAAGATACCAACTTGTGTGCCATCCACGCTAAGCGTGTCACTATCATGCCAAAGGACATCCAGCTCGCCCGCCGCATTCGTGGAGAGCGTGCTTAAGCGCATCCCGCTGCCCTTGGCAAACAATCGGTCCTTTTGAGGACCACAAATCCTACTTGGAAAGTACGTTTTGGTCGTATCTCTCTTTATTTTTATTATTATTGTCAATCCCTATCCTCGCGTTTATCCAAAAGTTATTTAAAATAATAACGCCGAAGCAATTGGGCGATATTTCATGAATATTCAGTTTTAATAATATATGGGTCAAAAGCTCTCGCTAAATCTTTAAATCTAATATCAGTTAGCGGTTTCTTGCTCGCAGTTCATTTCATAGAATCGATGGAAACGAAGTCAAACAAATTATGACTACATAATGTGACAAGTGTATTGCTTTCATGGTTTACATTTTTTTAAAAAAAAAATGCATGGATGGAAGGGAAAGGATGACACCGTGTCCGATGAAAAGAAAGGTTATAAGATTGAGTGATCGTGCAAATTCGCTCCTTCCAGGAGAATTTTGATGGTCCTCAGAAGGACCTTTTTATGGGGAACACTTGCGTGCTCAACCATTTTACTTCTTTTTTGGTGCAGCCTTCTTTGCTGCCTTGGGCTTGGCAGCCTTCTTTGGCTTTGGCGCCTTTGGTTTCTTGGGCGTCTTTGCCTTTTTCACTTTCGATGGAGACTTCTTTGGCTTTGCAACAGGTGCCTTCTTCTTTTCGCCGGTCTTCTTTGGTCGCTTGGCCGGGGCAGCTTTCTTTGCCGGTTTCTTCTCCTTGGGAGCCGAGCGTTTGGTCTTGGAAACAGCCCCGCTTTCCGGTTTCTCCTTCAGCGACGAAGCGCTGAGCTTGAAAGATCCGGAGGCACCCTTTCCTTTGGTTTGCACCAAAGAACCTGATGCCACGGCGCTCCTCAGGTACTTCTTGATGAAGGGCGCGAGCTTCTCGGCGTCGACCTTGTAGTTCTGGGTGATGTACTTCTTGATGGCCTGCAGGGAAGAGCCTCCGCGCTCCTTCAAGTTCTTGATAGCGTTGTTCACCATCTCGGATGTCCTGGGATGGGAAGGAGCCGTTCTCGGCTTTTTCGCCTTCGAGGACTTCTTGGGCGAAGCCGCCGTCGGGGCTGAGGGAGCTGATGCCGTATCTGCCATATCTACGCTCTTTTCGGAACGAAAATGAATCCCCGCGCTTGGTTTCGACCCCCTTTTCTCTCGGAGCGCGGACCGGAGCGAGAGCAGCTCTCAGGCGGGCCGAAGCAAACTGAAGTTTGTAGTTGCCACAACGGTAAGTGTGTTTCCTCCTCTTTCCAAGATTAATTTTTTCAGTGCTGAGCTAGAGAGCACCAGCATCCCTCGTTGTTGGGTACGTTCCGGAAACTTTGAAGTAGCCGTGAAGTGCCGCAGTCCGTCCCCACGACTTCCACGTTCCTCGCTTCCTTCGTGTCAAACTCACCGTAGGTGTACGCGCGACCTCCATATGCCCGTGATTTCCTTAGTTTTCTCTGAGAAAAGGTAGAAGGTGCGTCGGTTGCACGGAGGAGATGGAAGTTCAATCCTTCCCCTATTCTCTTGCTGAGAATCAGGTGCCTTGAGCATACGACAGGCCTCTCAAGCCAATCTCCGAAGTAGCGTGTGTCGCACACGCCTGTGTTTGAACGAAGCTGGCCTACTTCCAATGTATAGCCTTTAATTTCGTTTATAGGCGAAAATCTATCGCATGAGGACTGTGGTTCGATTCGAAAGCAGCCATTTGCACCGAAAGTTAGCGCGGCCCTTCCTGCTCTCCGCCGATAAATAATAATAATGTAATAGTTTGTGTCGAGGTGCCCGTTGCCTACTTTGGTTTGTGGGAATAGCGCGTATTCGAGAACTCGATGAAGTTGTCCGAAGATAGCACAAAAATAGGAAATAGCTAGGCTGGAGAGACTATATATATATATATATATATATATATATATATATATATATATATAACTACGCACTGGTAATGATCAGGCTGGAAAGTTCATACGAACTAACCGAGCCCAATCACTTTTTCGTTGTTAGGTCCTGGGTATATAGTGTGGAATCAAAAAGGTTGGTCATGAGATTCACTTTTATTCACTGCACTAAATTTTCTTCCCTATCTTGTAGCTTTTATGTTCACACATCTCTCGAAGGGTGTTAAAGCACATTTCTCACTATGACTACAATGAAATGTATAATTATTTGTTATGTTTCTTCTACACGTTCTTGGCAGTGCCCACGAGACGAGACATTTCCCCGAAAACGAGAAGTTGGACTATATGTACCTTACCGAAAGCAGTATCTTTCGCCAACGGCCATACCACGCTGAATATACCGGTTCTCGTCCGATCACCGAAGTCAAGCAGCGTCGGGCCTGGTCAGTACTTGGATGGGTGACCGCCTGGGAACACCAGGTGCTGTTGGCATCCTTTTTCTTTTTCAAGGTTCATAGTGGCCTTTTATTTGTGAATCGAAGCCGATCAATCACCCACAGTTTTTGCACAATCGCTTTTTTTTTTTTTTTTTTATGTACATGTCATCAAATAATAATAATAATAATATAAGTGAAGAATGTATATTAGTATATATGAATATCGGGGAAGGCGACGTTCTTCTGTTTTTTGTGGCGTGCGGGGTTGCAGGGTGCGTTCTTATTACCGGCGGCCGCCATAATCCCGGCGGGGAGCGCTGGCCTGCCCGGCGGATCCGCCGCGTCGCTCCCCGAAGAGGCCGGCGTTGGTAGTTTTCGGCGAGGATACGTGCCGGCGGTTGCAGGGAGTGTGTTTTTTGGGCGTTTTTATTTTTTTGCAAAATGCCATCGCCGTGGAAGGAGGCGTTCGCTAAAGGGATAGTCCCGGCCCGGCAACCCTGATCCGTTGGCAATTTCGCCCGAAACGCACCGGGGGGGGGGGGGGTGCACACGCAGAATAAAGAATTGGAAATGTCGCATACTCGTTGGCGAGGACACGTAAACCGAGGTTCTGTTTCAACCGATGCATGTCAAATCTCGCGTCTTTTCCCTTCGGAAAGGGAATGCTCGATCAGTGCAGTGATGTGAAAGTGTCCCCGCTAGTGGACAATTTAGCAGAAGGCAAGTGGGGAAGGTCCTGGTCGGAACGGTTACTTTTGGCAGCAAACGGTTACGAAACTGTTACTTTTGTCAGTAAACTGTTACAAAACGGTTACTTTTGGCAGTAAACTGTTACAAAACGGTTACTTTTGGCAGTAAACGGTTACAAAACGGTTACTTTTGGCAGTAAACGGTTAGTTTTAGCAGGGAACGGTTACAAAACCGTTACTTTTGGCAGCAGACGGTTACGAAATCGTTACTTTTGGCAGCAGACCGTTACATAACCGTTACTTTTTGCAGGAAACGAATTAACGATAAAATGACCATTCGGTATTTCTCGACTGGTCGGGAGTCGGGAAGTCATTTCCCGAAGTCGGGATCGGGACAGGATCCCCCCCCGGTCCCGACTTTTCGGGATCCCGCACACCCCTAATATTAATGCATAGGATGGAATGAACATTTTTTTTTTGCCATGCCAACGTAACCTAACCTCCCAGAGGATCTGGGTTCAGACGAACGCGAGACAAATTCCTGGAAAAAGGACCTTGCCTAAGACAACTTTGGTTCCTCTTCAAAAATTCGCGTACACTTTCGTTGTGTAGTCAGCATGTAATGATACCGAATGGAGGCATGTAGGCGTTCGAACCACACCCCTAACTGAACAAAAAAATGCTAATCTTCCGGGATCGTAAGTTGAAGTTCCACCCCCCCCCCCCCCCGATGCCGCCGCCCTCCGGAAACAACGTTCAGATCAATTCTTGGAGTAACCGATTTCTAATGCAACGGTTCCCGCCAAATGTCACAGTTCGTTGAGCGTACCAGTTCTCACCCTTTCATAGAAGTTAAGTGAGCCCTTTTAGTGCAAATTATGAATGTGACTGCCAAACTCTTCCTTTTTCCCTGCTCGTGGAGAAAACTTAAAGTAATTTTGAAAGTAAAATGAAGGAAAACACGAAAAATGAAATAAAATCACGACCTAACAAAACCTAACCTAATGTAACCCAACCGAGTATATGCAGATATTAATCTGTGTGTACCTTTCACTGCCATACTCTAGTAACAAACGTACAATTGTAAAATAGAAACGTGAAAGTTATTTTTGTTAAATATACAAGTTTATTTTATGTGTTCATCCAAAATAATAATGCGCCGAATCAATTGTTCCAAGTCTTAGGTTATTTTTTTGCAGAGGCATTTTGTCCAAATGTAACTCTAAAAGTCCTATTCAGCAAAAGAAACTAAAAAATTTGGAAATTTAGCCTATTTTTGTAAATTACGTGCTGGTTGACATTAACATTCATTCGTACCTTAAAAGCATTTTTTTTATATACGTAAGGTCAAAAATCTTTTCGCTTGCAGGCTGAGATATCGTTAGGTTATGTAAGTGTACGTTTCGGAGGGGTGGTAGACAAGTTCGTCCAATTCCAAGATTCAATTTTTGGCCCTAAAAAGGGCCTTTTTCGGCAAGGTAACTATTTCCTTGAGTTTACTTTGAGCTGGTGTACTTAGTCACGGCCTTGGTGCCTTCACTGACGGCGTGCTTGGCCAGTTCACCGGGGAGGAGCAGCCGGACGGCCGTCTGGATCTCCCTGCTGGTGATGGTCGATCGCTTGTTGTAATGAGCGAGCCTGGAAGCTTCGGCGGCAATGCGCTCGAAGATGTCGTTGACGAAGCTGTTCATGATGCTCATCGCCTTGCTGGAGATGCCGGTGTCAGGGTGAACTTGCTTCAACACCTTGTAGATGTAAATTGCGTAGCTCTCCTTCCTCCTCCGCTTCTTCTTTTTGTCTCCCTTGGAGATGTTCTTCTGGGCCTTTCCGGCCTTTTTGGCGGCTTTTCCACTTGTCTTTGGCGGCATGTTGCAGACAGACTCGATGTGCGCCCAAACCGTCGATTCTTTTTAAGAAAGGACGGTTGATATCAGACGGACCAATGGCGCTTCGAGACGTGTCTCCCGGACGCTCTCATTCGCGGCGATTCAACACTACTTAACAAAACCACCAAACTGGCTGGCAAAAATTTGTGTTTTCACGTTGTATCGATAGCAAGAGATCATCATGTCTGGACGCGGAAAGGGAGGAAAAGTGAAGGGAAAGAGCAAGTCTCGCTCCAGCCGAGCCGGACTTCAGTTCCCCGTCGGCAGAATCCACCGACTTTTGCGAAAGGGCAATTATGCCGAACGTGTCGGTGCCGGTGCACCGGTTTACCTGGCCGCCGTCATGGAATATTTGGCCGCCGAAGTCTTGGAGTTGGCCGGCAATGCTGCTCGCGATAACAAGAAGACCAGGATCATCCCCCGTCACTTGCAGTTGGCCATCAGAAACGACGAGGAGTTGAACAAGCTCCTTTCTGGGGTCACGATCGCCCAGGGTGGCGTGCTGCCCAACATCCAGGCGGTCCTTCTTCCCAAGAAAACCGAGAAGAAAGCTTAAGCTGACACCCTACCCCCTCAGCTTCTAGCAAATCGGCCCTTGTAAGGGCCACCAATTACCTTAGGAAAGGGTCATTGTCTACTCTATTTTTTTAAGTTTTCAAGTTTGAAGTCTGTAGTCTAATCAGGACTTGTAACTTGGCATGCAAATCCTGTGTTGATTCAATGTTGTTTGCCTATTTCCGATAATGTCAGAGAATAGTGGCTTACCTGTGCGTATACATCTTGTAAATTTTGATAGCATAGAGATTATGACGTGTGTTTTGTTTTCGGTGGAGTCAAGCTGCACTGAAAATAATAATAATAAAAAAATATATATATGTTCGCCTGAGTTATATTAATTGATGTTATAATTTGACAGAAGCAATCTGAATTTCACATAAATTCCTTTTGCTTTGCTAAACGACGAACGAAGAAGCAACGAGGGGTGGATAGTCATCTAGCGAATGCTGAGAGTCCTCGCGTGAATATTTTTTGTTGAATTCTCAATTATTTCAATCATTCTTATGTCATTATCAACTCCAGACGAGAGAAATCGTTCGAATCGAGGCTGGGATCAGGGGGTAAGGTTCGGGGAAAGTTGAAAGCTGACATTTCCTTCCTCAAAGAAAAGATTTGTGGCCCTTAGAAGGGCCGATTTTTCAAGATGGAGGACAGGCAAATTAGAGCCCTTAACCTCCGAAACCGTACAAGGTTCTGCCTTGACGTTTGAGTGCGTACACGACGTCCATGGCGGTTACGGTTTTCCTCTTGGCGTGCTCCGTGTAGGTGACGGCATCGCGGATAACGTTCTCCAAGAACACCTTGAGGACGCCGCGTGTCTCTTCGTAGATGAGACCGGAGATTCGCTTCACACCTCCTCGCCGGGCAAGACGGCGGATGGCGGGCTTGGTGATACCCTGGATGTTGTCTCGGAGAACTTTACGGTGGCGCTTGGCACCTCCTTTGCCGAGTCCCTTTCCTCCTTTACCTCTGCCTGTCATTTCTGCAGTGCACGTACGTGGATTCGAAAGATGAGAATGAAGCCTTCCCGGCGAGCCGGCTCAGTTTTGTACGCCTTCGACAGAGGGGGGCAGAATGGCGGGAGCCAATGGGAAATCCGCTTTTCGGTTTGATTTCACGAATCAGGAGCATGCACGGCACCTTTCAGGGCAAAGCATATAAAGGCATGATTTTTGGTTGGCGCGATTGTTTGAAACGGAAACGCTTAGGACAAGCACGCGACAATGGCCCGGACTAAGCAAACTGCACGAAAATCCACCGGAGGCAAGGCCCCAAGGAAGCAGCTCGCCACAAAGGCAGCTAGGAAGAGCGCTCCCGCCACCGGAGGAGTGAAGAAGCCCCATAGGTACAGGCCAGGTACCGTGGCTCTTCGAGAAATCCGTCGCTACCAGAAGAGCACCGAGTTGCTCATCAGGAAGCTTCCTTTCCAGCGTCTCGTCCGCGAGATCGCTCAAGATTTCAAGACCGACTTGCGCTTCCAGAGTTCCGCAGTCATGGCTCTCCAGGAGGCCAGCGAGGCTTACCTCGTCGGTCTCTTCGAAGATACCAACTTGTGTGCCATCCACGCTAAGCGTGTCACTATCATGCCAAAGGACATCCAGCTCGCCCGCCGCATTCGTGGAGAGCGTGCTTAAGCGCATCCCGCTGCCCTTGGCAAACAATCGGTCCTTTTGAGGACCACAAATCCTACTTGGAAAGTACGTTTTGGTCGTATCTCTCTTTATTTTTATTATTATTGTCAATCCCTATCCTCGCGTTTATCCAAAAGTTATTTAAAATAATAACGCCGAAGCAATTGGGCGATATTTCATGAATATTCAGTTTTAATAATATATGGGTCAAAAGCTCTCGCTAAATCTTTAAATCTAATATCAGTTAGCGGTTTCTTGCTCGCAGTTCATTTCATAGAATCGATGGAAACGAAGTCAAACAAATTATGACTACATAATGTGACAAGTGTATTGCTTTCATGGTTTACATTTTTTTAAAAAAAAAATGCATGGATGGAAGGGAAAGGATGACACCGTGTCCGATGAAAAGAAAGGTTATAAGATTGAGTGATCGTGCAAATTCGCTCCTTCCAGGAGAATTTTGATGGTCCTCAGAAGGACCTTTTTATGGGGAACACTTGCGTGCTCAACCATTTTACTTCTTTTTTGGTGCAGCCTTCTTTGCTGCCTTGGGCTTGGCAGCCTTCTTTGGCTTTGGCGCCTTTGGTTTCTTGGGCGTCTTTGCCTTTTTCACTTTCGATGGAGACTTCTTTGGCTTTGCAACAGGTGCCTTCTTCTTTTCGCCGGTCTTCTTTGGTCGCTTGGCCGGGGCAGCTTTCTTTGCCGGTTTCTTCTCCTTGGGAGCCGAGCGTTTGGTCTTGGAAACAGCCCCGCTTTCCGGTTTCTCCTTCAGCGACGAAGCGCTGAGCTTGAAAGATCCGGAGGCACCCTTTCCTTTGGTTTGCACCAAAGAACCTGATGCCACGGCGCTCCTCAGGTACTTCTTGATGAAGGGCGCGAGCTTCTCGGCGTCGACCTTGTAGTTCTGGGTGATGTACTTCTTGATGGCCTGCAGGGAAGAGCCTCCGCGCTCCTTCAAGTTCTTGATAGCGTTGTTCACCATCTCGGATGTCCTGGGATGGGAAGGAGCCGTTCTCGGCTTTTTCGCCTTCGAGGACTTCTTGGGCGAAGCCGCCGTCGGGGCTGAGGGAGCTGATGCCGTATCTGCCATATCTACGCTCTTTTCGGAACGAAAATGAATCCCCGCGCTTGGTTTCGACCCCCTTTTCTCTCGGAGCGCGGACCGGAGCGAGAGCAGCTCTCAGGCGGGCCGAAGCAAACTGAAGTTTGTAGTTGCCACAACGGTAAGTGTGTTTCCTCCTCTTTCCAAGATTAATTTTTTCAGTGCTGAGCTAGAGAGCACCAGCATCCCTCGTTGTTGGGTACGTTCCGGAAACTTTGAAGTAGCCGTGAAGTGCCGCAGTCCGTCCCCACGACTTCCACGTTCCTCGCTTCCTTCGTGTCAAACTCACCGTAGGTGTACGCGCGACCTCCATATGCCCGTGATTTCCTTAGTTTTCTCTGAGAAAAGGTAGAAGGTGCGTCGGTTGCACGGAGGAGATGGAAGTTCAATCCTTCCCCTATTCTCTTGCTGAGAATCAGGTGCCTTGAGCATACGACAGGCCTCTCAAGCCAATCTCCGAAGTAGCGTGTGTCGCACACGCCTGTGTTTGAACGAAGCTGGCCTACTTCCAATGTATAGCCTTTAATTTCGTTTATAGGCGAAAATCTATCGCATGAGGACTGTGGTTCGATTCGAAAGCAGCCATTTGCACCGAAAGTTAGCGCGGCCCTTCCTGCTCTCCGCCGATAAATAATAATAATGTAATAGTTTGTGTCGAGGTGCCCGTTGCCTACTTTGGTTTGTGGGAATAGCGCGTATTCGAGAACTCGATGAAGTTGTCCGAAGATAGCACAAAAATAGGAAATAGCTAGGCTGGAGAGACTATATATATATATATATATATATATATATATATATATATATATATAACTACGCACTGGTAATGATCAGGCTGGAAAGTTCATACGAACTAACCGAGCCCAATCACTTTTTCGTTGTTAGGTCCTGGGTATATAGTGTGGAATCAAAAAGGTTGGTCATGAGATTCACTTTTATTCACTGCACTAAATTTTCTTCCCTATCTTGTAGCTTTTATGTTCACACATCTCTCGAAGGGTGTTAAAGCACATTTCTCACTATGACTACAATGAAATGTATAATTATTTGTTATGTTTCTTCTACACGTTCTTGGCAGTGCCCACGAGACGAGACATTTCCCCGAAAACGAGAAGTTGGACTATATGTACCTTACCGAAAGCAGTATCTTTCGCCAACGGCCATACCACGCTGAATATACCGGTTCTCGTCCGATCACCGAAGTCAAGCAGCGTCGGGCCTGGTCAGTACTTGGATGGGTGACCGCCTGGGAACACCAGGTGCTGTTGGCATCCTTTTTCTTTTTCAAGGTTCATAGTGGCCTTTTATTTGTGAATCGAAGCCGATCAATCACCCACAGTTTTTGCACAATCGCTTTTTTTTTTTTTTTTTTATGTACATGTCATCAAATAATAATAATAATAATATAAGTGAAGAATGTATATTAGTATATATGAATATCGGGGAAGGCGACGTTCTTCTGTTTTTTGTGGCGTGCGGGGTTGCAGGGTGCGTTCTTATTACCGGCGGCCGCCATAATCCCGGCGGGGAGCGCTGGCCTGCCCGGCGGATCCGCCGCGTCGCTCCCCGAAGAGGCCGGCGTTGGTAGTTTTCGGCGAGGATACGTGCCGGCGGTTGCAGGGAGTGTGTTTTTTGGGCGTTTTTATTTTTTTGCAAAATGCCATCGCCGTGGAAGGAGGCGTTCGCTAAAGGGATAGTCCCGGCCCGGCAACCCTGATCCGTTGGCAATTTCGCCCGAAACGCACCGGGGGGGGGGGGGGTGCACACGCAGAATAAAGAATTGGAAATGTCGCATACTCGTTGGCGAGGACACGTAAACCGAGGTTCTGTTTCAACCGATGCATGTCAAATCTCGCGTCTTTTCCCTTCGGAAAGGGAATGCTCGATCAGTGCAGTGATGTGAAAGTGTCCCCGCTAGTGGACAATTTAGCAGAAGGCAAGTGGGGAAGGTCCTGGTCGGAACGGTTACTTTTGGCAGCAAACGGTTACGAAACTGTTACTTTTGTCAGTAAACTGTTACAAAACGGTTACTTTTGGCAGTAAACTGTTACAAAACGGTTACTTTTGGCAGTAAACGGTTACAAAACGGTTACTTTTGGCAGTAAACGGTTAGTTTTAGCAGGGAACGGTTACAAAACCGTTACTTTTGGCAGCAGACGGTTACGAAATCGTTACTTTTGGCAGCAGACCGTTACATAACCGTTACTTTTTGCAGGAAACGAATTAACGATAAAATGACCATTCGGTATTTCTCGACTGGTCGGGAGTCGGGAAGTCATTTCCCGAAGTCGGGATCGGGACAGGATCCCCCCCCGGTCCCGACTTTTCGGGATCCCGCACACCCCTAATATTAATGCATAGGATGGAATGAACATTTTTTTTTTGCCATGCCAACGTAACCTAACCTCCCAGAGGATCTGGGTTCAGACGAACGCGAGACAAATTCCTGGAAAAAGGACCTTGCCTAAGACAACTTTGGTTCCTCTTCAAAAATTCGCGTACACTTTCGTTGTGTAGTCAGCATGTAATGATACCGAATGGAGGCATGTAGGCGTTCGAACCACACCCCTAACTGAACAAAAAAATGCTAATCTTCCGGGATCGTAAGTTGAAGTTCCACCCCCCCCCCCCCCCGATGCCGCCGCCCTCCGGAAACAACGTTCAGATCAATTCTTGGAGTAACCGATTTCTAATGCAACGGTTCCCGCCAAATGTCACAGTTCGTTGAGCGTACCAGTTCTCACCCTTTCATAGAAGTTAAGTGAGCCCTTTTAGTGCAAATTATGAATGTGACTGCCAAACTCTTCCTTTTTCCCTGCTCGTGGAGAAAACTTAAAGTAATTTTGAAAGTAAAATGAAGGAAAACACGAAAAATGAAATAAAATCACGACCTAACAAAACCTAACCTAATGTAACCCAACCGAGTATATGCAGATATTAATCTGTGTGTACCTTTCACTGCCATACTCTAGTAACAAACGTACAATTGTAAAATAGAAACGTGAAAGTTATTTTTGTTAAATATACAAGTTTATTTTATGTGTTCATCCAAAATAATAATGCGCCGAATCAATTGTTCCAAGTCTTAGGTTATTTTTTTGCAGAGGCATTTTGTCCAAATGTAACTCTAAAAGTCCTATTCAGCAAAAGAAACTAAAAAATTTGGAAATTTAGCCTATTTTTGTAAATTACGTGCTGGTTGACATTAACATTCATTCGTACCTTAAAAGCATTTTTTTTATATACGTAAGGTCAAAAATCTTTTCGCTTGCAGGCTGAGATATCGTTAGGTTATGTAAGTGTACGTTTCGGAGGGGTGGTAGACAAGTTCGTCCAATTCCAAGATTCAATTTTTGGCCCTAAAAAGGGCCTTTTTCGGCAAGGTAACTATTTCCTTGAGTTTACTTTGAGCTGGTGTACTTAGTCACGGCCTTGGTGCCTTCACTGACGGCGTGCTTGGCCAGTTCACCGGGGAGGAGCAGCCGGACGGCCGTCTGGATCTCCCTGCTGGTGATGGTCGATCGCTTGTTGTAATGAGCGAGCCTGGAAGCTTCGGCGGCAATGCGCTCGAAGATGTCGTTGACGAAGCTGTTCATGATGCTCATCGCCTTGCTGGAGATGCCGGTGTCAGGGTGAACTTGCTTCAACACCTTGTAGATGTAAATTGCGTAGCTCTCCTTCCTCCTCCGCTTCTTCTTTTTGTCTCCCTTGGAGATGTTCTTCTGGGCCTTTCCGGCCTTTTTGGCGGCTTTTCCACTTGTCTTTGGCGGCATGTTGCAGACAGACTCGATGTGCTCTGGTCTGGTCTGGTCTTTCTTGGCGTTTGGAATAATCATGGAGTGTCGGGTCTGGCCCATGACTCCTATATGTGTTATGTTTTAGGAGTATGTTTGTTGTCGGTGTTTTTCTCCTATGCTTGTGTGGCTGACGGAGTTATTTTTTTTTTTTTTTTTTTTTTTTTTTTTTTTTTTTTTTTTTTCTGAGTTTACAGAAGTTACTGTCTAGGCATGGCGTGTACCTGTCTCGTGGCTGGGCGTCTGCCGATGTTCTGGACTGTTGGGTTTTCGTGGTTAAGTGTGTTTTGCCAGAACTTGTGCACTAGGTATCTGATGTGGTTATCCAGGGTTGTCATCTCCAGGTCTTCGTGGAGTTGAGTGATTCGTGTTGATCTTTCGTGTCCTGATATCATCCTACATGCCCTGTTTTGAATCACTTGTAGTAGGTACTGGTGGGATTTTGCGGCGTGTGCCCACGCCGGTGCTGCATACGTCAGTGCTGGTCGGATCATCGTGTTGTAGATTCTCACCCTTGTCTCTATGGTTAGGGCGCTGCTCTTGAAGATGGGGTAGAGGGCGAGTGCTCTGTTGAGTCCTTTTTTGCTTGAGTCTTGGAGGTGCTGTCGGAAGGTTAGTCCTGCGTCTAGTTTTACTCCCAGGTATTTGGTAGTAGTCTTCTTCGGGATGTCATTTCCGTGTAGTTGTAGCTGGTGTGGTGCTCTTGGTCGTCTCCTGGTGAACATGATAGCTTCACTTTTGGTTGCATTGACTTGCATTCGCCATTTTGTCGTCCAGTCCTCTAGTTTGCGTATCTGTTCTTGCATGGTTGGGTATAGCCATCTGATGTTCTTGCTGCTGGTGTAGTAGGCGACATCGTCTGCATACGTAGCTTGGTGGCATTGTTGCATTTGTGGCATGTCTGATGTGTAGATTGTGAACAGGAGTGGGGAGAGGGTCGATCCCTGTGGCACTCCTGCCCTGCTGGTCTTTGTTGACGATCTGCTTCCGGCGAAGGTGACGTAGAAACGTCTGTCTTGGAGGAATGATGATATTAATGCGGTGATCCATTGGGGGTATCCTTTTTGGGTGAGTTTGTAGATTAGTCCCTGTGTCCATATCTTGTCAAACGCCTTCTCGATGTCCAGGAACACTGCCAGGGTGTGTTCCTTGTTGTTGTATCCTGTGGTGATATGATCTATGAGTCGCACTAGCTGTGTGGTAGTCGAGTGGCCTGATCTGAATCCGTACTGGTGGTCTGGTATTATGTTGAGGGCTGCCGTGACGTTCCTGAGTCTTTGTAGTAGTACACGTTCGAAGAGCTTGCTGATGTGGTTTAGTAGGCTTATCGGTCGATAGTTCTGTGGGAAGAGCTTGTCTTTTCCTGGTTTAGGGATCATGATGACTTTAGCTGTCTTCCAGCTTATGGGTATGTGTCCGGTGAGCAGGATGGCGTTGAATAACTTCGTTGTTTGCACCAGCGTCTTCCTGGGGAGGTGTTTAAGTTGTTGGGTGCTGATCTTGTCCGGGCCAGGAGCTTTCCTTGCTGGCAGTTGGCGGATGATTCGGGCAACTTCTGCAGGTGAGGTGAGTATGGGATTCTCCTCTCCCTGTCTGTCTCTCTCCTCCTCTAGGGCTTCCTCCACTAGTGTGATGGTGTCTTCGTCGTATGGCTCGGCTGGGGTGTTGAACTGTTCCTCTAGATGATCAGCGAATATTTCGGCTTGTTCCTCAGGTTGGAAGGCCAGTCCTCTCGGTCCGTGTAGCAGTGGCGTGGTTCCTGTGGCTCTGTTGGTGAGTGAGCGAGTGATTTTCCAGAACTGCTGGTCCAGCTTCTGGTGTTCAGCCAGCAGGTCGTCCCATTTTTGCTGTTGGTGGTGCCACATTCGTTTCTTTAGCTTCCCTGCTAGCACGTTCCAGATGGTTTTGTATTGACGATTCTGCGTGCGCTGCCACTTCTTCCTTGCCCATCGTTTGAAGCTGATTATTAGTATTTCCACTGGGTCGAGGTCTTCGGTGGCTTCGGTCTTGGTTGTTGTGCTGCTGATGAGTGCTGCTGTGTTGATGTTTTCAATGATTGTTTGTGCGATTTGTTCAATCTCTTCAGGTGTTCTGATTTTGCAGTGTAGATCTGTGACTTCTGCGAGGTGGTCCATGAACTTCTGCCAGTCTATTGTGGTGGTTTGAGGTGGTCTTGGTTTTTGTTTTCGGTGAAGGTGAGTGAGTTGGAAGAGGACTGGTAAGTGGTCCGAGTCGAGGGCGTTCAGTGTTTCTGGCGTGTTTGGGATGGGTACGTTTCCTGTTATTATGACATCTAATACATCCGGGCGTCCTCCGCTTGCTGGGTAAAATGTTGGTTCTGGTGGGGCGTATACTTGGAGTCCTTGGGAGTTTGTTATGTCGCGCAGTTTCCTTCCGTTTGGATTTGTCATGCGGGAGTTCCAGTCCGGGTGCTTGCAGTTCAGGTCGCCTGCTACTATTGTTCTTTGGTCCATGTTCCTGAGGGCGATTATGTCGGCTTGGTCCAGAATTTGGTCAGGTGGTTTGTAGCCAGCTACCAGCGTTGTGGTTTTCCCTGTACTGTGTAGCTGGATTGCAGTACCTTCTATTGACTGGAGTTGAGGTAGCTGTACTGGCTGTGCTGGCAACGAGGTCCTGATGATTATGGCAGTCCCACCTTTCGGCCTGTTGAGTCTGTCTGTCCTGTATATGGTGAAGTTTCGAATGGACCATCTATGGATTGGCTTCAGATGTGTTTCTGAGACTAGAGCCACGTCAATGGAGTTGGTTTGAAGGAATTTTTCGAAGAGGCGGCGTTGCTTGAAAACACCATTGGCGTTCCAGTGGATACATCGTAGTTGATTATGAATTTCTCCTCTATTGTTGTGCCCCATTGTCCAGTATTTCTGAAAATATGTCGATGATGGTTATAATTTTACTGATGGTGTCCTTGCAGGTCTTTAATTTGTTGAGTCCTCCTTGGATTTTTCTCCATATACTCTGGATATTCCATGACCGAATGAGATCTAACAGGTCCTTGATGGAGTTTCCGGGGGGGTCTTCCGGGGTGGCTGCTTCATTCGGTGATCTGTTTGGTAATTTAGGCCAGGTTGTGGGTGCGGGCCTGGGTGCTGCTGCTTGGGTGTCCTGTCCTGTGTGTGAAGTGGTTCTCGTTGATTCTTGTTGTTTCCTGGTGGCTGCGAAGAGGGGGCAGCCTCTGTAGTTTGCTGGGTGGTCTGCCTTACAGTTGGCGCAGCGTGCAGGTGTTGTTCTTGGTTTTTGGCAGGTTTGTGAAAGGTGTGGTCCTCCGCAGCGCACGCAGGCGGGGTTGGCCCTGCAGTTTGTTTGGGCGTGTCCTAATCTTTGGCATCTGTAGCACTGCAGTTGCTGGCTGGGTCTGTATTCCTCCACTCGGATGCGATAGGCCAGGAGGGCTCCCACGTCGTATACGTTCTTAGCATGTTCATCCTTGATCAGGGTGGCCATGTAGAGGGGCATCTTCAGCTTTTCCGTTCTGGATTGGTCTTCGTCCTCTGGTGTGGGCTCCCTCTGCACCCTTTTGTGTAGTTGAACGACGTTCTCGACTTGGAAGCCCAGGTCTTGTAGGTCGAGTTTGATATCTTCTACGTTTGTGTCTCCCGGCATGTCTCGCAGTACCACCTTGATGGTGTTCTTGCGTGGGTTCCCGTGGGCGTACTGGATTCTCCTTTCTTCACAGATCTTTTTGGCTACTTCGAAGTCCTTCATGCTGTGAAAATGTATTTTGAGTCCGCTGGAGGTGTTGAACATGGTGGGACGACTCTGGGCGTTTCTTGTGATTGCCTGTCCTATTGAGTATGTCTGTGATGTCTCATATATGTATAGTGGAGGTGGTTTTATCCTGATTTGCCGTGCTGGTGCAGGTGATGATGGTTCTTCTCCAGACTCCTCTTCTTCTCCGGGCTCCTCTTCGTTGTTCCTATCTGATAGTGCTGCGAACTGGTTACTGATTGCTGTAGGTTTGTTTTGCAAGGAGGAGTGAGAAGGGCGGGCTACCTTCTTTGGAAACTGGTACCCCTCTGTGTCTTCTTGGTTGATTTCTTTCTGTGCTTCTTTGTGCTGGGTGGTCTGTGTATCTATCTGCGTATAGTCTTGGAAAGTGACGGTCCTTTTCTTGGTTGGCTTTTGATATGTGATTGTCACTTTGTCCTGCAGTTCTCCTTCTTTGTTTCCTGACGCAGTCGTTGTCGTGGGGGGTGGTTTAGGTCTACTGTGCGGGACTCGTCCCAGAGTCACGAACTGCATTTCCTCTGTTATTTGTCTTGGCTGGTTCTTAGGTGGGGTTCTTGGTCTTGCTTCTGTCGTTGTTTCCTCATAGAAGAACTCCATGGCCTTAGGGTGGTTCATTTCTGGTGTCTGCGGGTATCTCTTGTTGTTATTTGGGCTCCTGTCGCGGGTGTCCGGGGTCGTTTCGGCTCGCTGTGTATCGCCTACCAGTGGCTTGGGTGACGTAGTGGCTTCTGATTGGCTCTCGCTGGATCTCGCTCGCGGAGGTGCGGGTATGGTCGGCTGCCGGTCTTCTGCTGGGTTGGGGTCCCTTGTCGGAGCGCGGACCTGGGTGAGAGCGGGTCCCTTGTCGGAGCGCGGACCTGGGTGAGAGCGGGTCCGGTTTCGGGGCTCGGCTGCTTTAGCGGTAGGTGCCTCTGCTGGTTCCCGGTCTTCTGGTATGGTCGGCTGCCGGTCTTCTGTTGGATGGGGTCCCTTGTCGGAGCGCGGACCTGGGTGAGAGCGGGTCCCTTGTCGGAGCGCGGATCTGGGTGAGAGCGGGTCCGGTTTCGGGGCTCGGCTGCTTTGGCGGTAGGTGCCTCTGCTGGTTCCCGGTCTTCTGGTATGGTCGGCTGCCGGACTTCTGCTGGGTGGGGTCCCTTGTCGGAGCGCGGACCTGGGTGAGAGCGGGTCCCTTGTCGGAGCGCGGACCTGGGTGAGAGCGGGTCCGGTTTCGGGGCTTGGCTGCTTTGGCGGTAGGTGCCTCTGTTGATTCCCGGTCTTCTGGTATGGTCGGCTGCCGGTCTTCTGCTGGATGGGGTCCCTTGTCTGAGCGCGGACCTGGGTGAGAGCGGGTCCGGTTTCGGGGCTCGGCTGCTTTGGCGGTAGGTGCCTCTGCTGGTTCCCGGTCTTCTGGTATGGTCGGCTGCCGGACTTCTGCTGGGTGGGGTCCCTTGTCGGAGCGCGGACCTGGGTGAGAGCGGGTCCCTTGTCGGAGCGCGGACCTGGGTGAGAGCGGGTCCGGTTTCGGGGCTCGGCTGCTTTGGCGGTAGGTGCCTCTGCTGGTTCCCGGTCTTCTGGTCGGCCACTCGATGTGCGCCCAAACCGTCGATTCTTTTTAAGAAAGGACGGTTGATATCAGACGGACCAATGGCGCTTCGAGACGTGTCTCCCGGACGCTCTCATTCGCGGCGATTCAACACTACTTAACAAAACCACCAAACTGGCTGGCAAAAATTTGTGTTTTCACGTTGTATCGATAGCAAGAGATCATCATGTCTGGACGCGGAAAGGGAGGAAAAGTGAAGGGAAAGAGCAAGTCTCGCTCCAGCCGAGCCGGACTTCAGTTCCCCGTCGGCAGAATCCACCGACTTTTGCGAAAGGGCAATTATGCCGAACGTGTCGGTGCCGGTGCACCGGTTTACCTGGCCGCCGTCATGGAATATTTGGCCGCCGAAGTCTTGGAGTTGGCCGGCAATGCTGCTCGCGATAACAAGAAGACCAGGATCATCCCCCGTCACTTGCAGTTGGCCATCAGAAACGACGAGGAGTTGAACAAGCTCCTTTCTGGGGTCACGATCGCCCAGGGTGGCGTGCTGCCCAACATCCAGGCGGTCCTTCTTCCCAAGAAAACCGAGAAGAAAGCTTAAGCTGACACCCTACCCCCTCAGCTTCTAGCAAATCGGCCCTTGTAAGGGCCACCAATTACCTTAGGAAAGGGTCATTGTCTACTCTATTTTTTTAAGTTTTCAAGTTTGAAGTCTGTAGTCTAATCAGGACTTGTAACTTGGCATGCAAATCCTGTGTTGATTCAATGTTGTTTGCCTATTTCCGATAATGTCAGAGAATAGTGGCTTACCTGTGCGTATACATCTTGTAAATTTTGATAGCATAGAGATTATGACGTGTGTTTTGTTTTCGGTGGAGTCAAGCTGCACTGAAAATAATAATAATAAAAAAATATATATATGTTCGCCTGAGTTATATTAATTGATGTTATAATTTGACAGAAGCAATCTGAATTTCACATAAATTCCTTTTGCTTTGCTAAACGACGAACGAAGAAGCAACGAGGGGTGGATAGTCATCTAGCGAATGCTGAGAGTCCTCGCGTGAATATTTTTTGTTGAATTCTCAATTATTTCAATCATTCTTATGTCATTATCAACTCCAGACGAGAGAAATCGTTCGAATCGAGGCTGGGATCAGGGGGTAAGGTTCGGGGAAAGTTGAAAGCTGACATTTCCTTCCTCAAAGAAAAGATTTGTGGCCCTTAGAAGGGCCGATTTTTCAAGATGGAGGACAGGCAAATTAGAGCCCTTAACCTCCGAAACCGTACAAGGTTCTGCCTTGACGTTTGAGTGCGTACACGACGTCCATGGCGGTTACGGTTTTCCTCTTGGCGTGCTCCGTGTAGGTGACGGCATCGCGGATAACGTTCTCCAAGAACACCTTGAGGACGCCGCGTGTCTCTTCGTAGATGAGACCGGAGATTCGCTTCACACCTCCTCGCCGGGCAAGACGGCGGATGGCGGGCTTGGTGATACCCTGGATGTTGTCTCGGAGAACTTTACGGTGGCGCTTGGCACCTCCTTTGCCGAGTCCCTTTCCTCCTTTACCTCTGCCTGTCATTTCTGCAGTGCACGTACGTGGATTCGAAAGATGAGAATGAAGCCTTCCCGGCGAGCCGGCTCAGTTTTGTACGCCTTCGACAGAGGGGGGCAGAATGGCGGGAGCCAATGGGAAATCCGCTTTTCGGTTTGATTTCACGAATCAGGAGCATGCACGGCACCTTTCAGGGCAAAGCATATAAAGGCATGATTTTTGGTTGGCGCGATTGTTTGAAACGGAAACGCTTAGGACAAGCACGCGACAATGGCCCGGACTAAGCAAACTGCACGAAAATCCACCGGAGGCAAGGCCCCAAGGAAGCAGCTCGCCACAAAGGCAGCTAGGAAGAGCGCTCCCGCCACCGGAGGAGTGAAGAAGCCCCATAGGTACAGGCCAGGTACCGTGGCTCTTCGAGAAATCCGTCGCTACCAGAAGAGCACCGAGTTGCTCATCAGGAAGCTTCCTTTCCAGCGTCTCGTCCGCGAGATCGCTCAAGATTTCAAGACCGACTTGCGCTTCCAGAGTTCCGCAGTCATGGCTCTCCAGGAGGCCAGCGAGGCTTACCTCGTCGGTCTCTTCGAAGATACCAACTTGTGTGCCATCCACGCTAAGCGTGTCACTATCATGCCAAAGGACATCCAGCTCGCCCGCCGCATTCGTGGAGAGCGTGCTTAAGCGCATCCCGCTGCCCTTGGCAAACAATCGGTCCTTTTGAGGACCACAAATCCTACTTGGAAAGTACGTTTTGGTCGTATCTCTCTTTATTTTTATTATTATTGTCAATCCCTATCCTCGCGTTTATCCAAAAGTTATTTAAAATAATAACGCCGAAGCAATTGGGCGATATTTCATGAATATTCAGTTTTAATAATATATGGGTCAAAAGCTCTCGCTAAATCTTTAAATCTAATATCAGTTAGCGGTTTCTTGCTCGCAGTTCATTTCATAGAATCGATGGAAACGAAGTCAAACAAATTATGACTACATAATGTGACAAGTGTATTGCTTTCATGGTTTACATTTTTTTAAAAAAAAAATGCATGGATGGAAGGGAAAGGATGACACCGTGTCCGATGAAAAGAAAGGTTATAAGATTGAGTGATCGTGCAAATTCGCTCCTTCCAGGAGAATTTTGATGGTCCTCAGAAGGACCTTTTTATGGGGAACACTTGCGTGCTCAACCATTTTACTTCTTTTTTGGTGCAGCCTTCTTTGCTGCCTTGGGCTTGGCAGCCTTCTTTGGCTTTGGCGCCTTTGGTTTCTTGGGCGTCTTTGCCTTTTTCACTTTCGATGGAGACTTCTTTGGCTTTGCAACAGGTGCCTTCTTCTTTTCGCCGGTCTTCTTTGGTCGCTTGGCCGGGGCAGCTTTCTTTGCCGGTTTCTTCTCCTTGGGAGCCGAGCGTTTGGTCTTGGAAACAGCCCCGCTTTCCGGTTTCTCCTTCAGCGACGAAGCGCTGAGCTTGAAAGATCCGGAGGCACCCTTTCCTTTGGTTTGCACCAAAGAACCTGATGCCACGGCGCTCCTCAGGTACTTCTTGATGAAGGGCGCGAGCTTCTCGGCGTCGACCTTGTAGTTCTGGGTGATGTACTTCTTGATGGCCTGCAGGGAAGAGCCTCCGCGCTCCTTCAAGTTCTTGATAGCGTTGTTCACCATCTCGGATGTCCTGGGATGGGAAGGAGCCGTTCTCGGCTTTTTCGCCTTCGAGGACTTCTTGGGCGAAGCCGCCGTCGGGGCTGAGGGAGCTGATGCCGTATCTGCCATATCTACGCTCTTTTCGGAACGAAAATGAATCCCCGCGCTTGGTTTCGACCCCCTTTTCTCTCGGAGCGCGGACCGGAGCGAGAGCAGCTCTCAGGCGGGCCGAAGCAAACTGAAGTTTGTAGTTGCCACAACGGTAAGTGTGTTTCCTCCTCTTTCCAAGATTAATTTTTTCAGTGCTGAGCTAGAGAGCACCAGCATCCCTCGTTGTTGGGTACGTTCCGGAAACTTTGAAGTAGCCGTGAAGTGCCGCAGTCCGTCCCCACGACTTCCACGTTCCTCGCTTCCTTCGTGTCAAACTCACCGTAGGTGTACGCGCGACCTCCATATGCCCGTGATTTCCTTAGTTTTCTCTGAGAAAAGGTAGAAGGTGCGTCGGTTGCACGGAGGAGATGGAAGTTCAATCCTTCCCCTATTCTCTTGCTGAGAATCAGGTGCCTTGAGCATACGACAGGCCTCTCAAGCCAATCTCCGAAGTAGCGTGTGTCGCACACGCCTGTGTTTGAACGAAGCTGGCCTACTTCCAATGTATAGCCTTTAATTTCGTTTATAGGCGAAAATCTATCGCATGAGGACTGTGGTTCGATTCGAAAGCAGCCATTTGCACCGAAAGTTAGCGCGGCCCTTCCTGCTCTCCGCCGATAAATAATAATAATGTAATAGTTTGTGTCGAGGTGCCCGTTGCCTACTTTGGTTTGTGGGAATAGCGCGTATTCGAGAACTCGATGAAGTTGTCCGAAGATAGCACAAAAATAGGAAATAGCTAGGCTGGAGAGACTATATATATATATATATATATATATATATATATATATATATATATAACTACGCACTGGTAATGATCAGGCTGGAAAGTTCATACGAACTAACCGAGCCCAATCACTTTTTCGTTGTTAGGTCCTGGGTATATAGTGTGGAATCAAAAAGGTTGGTCATGAGATTCACTTTTATTCACTGCACTAAATTTTCTTCCCTATCTTGTAGCTTTTATGTTCACACATCTCTCGAAGGGTGTTAAAGCACATTTCTCACTATGACTACAATGAAATGTATAATTATTTGTTATGTTTCTTCTACACGTTCTTGGCAGTGCCCACGAGACGAGACATTTCCCCGAAAACGAGAAGTTGGACTATATGTACCTTACCGAAAGCAGTATCTTTCGCCAACGGCCATACCACGCTGAATATACCGGTTCTCGTCCGATCACCGAAGTCAAGCAGCGTCGGGCCTGGTCAGTACTTGGATGGGTGACCGCCTGGGAACACCAGGTGCTGTTGGCATCCTTTTTCTTTTTCAAGGTTCATAGTGGCCTTTTATTTGTGAATCGAAGCCGATCAATCACCCACAGTTTTTGCACAATCGCTTTTTTTTTTTTTTTTTTATGTACATGTCATCAAATAATAATAATAATAATATAAGTGAAGAATGTATATTAGTATATATGAATATCGGGGAAGGCGACGTTCTTCTGTTTTTTGTGGCGTGCGGGGTTGCAGGGTGCGTTCTTATTACCGGCGGCCGCCATAATCCCGGCGGGGAGCGCTGGCCTGCCCGGCGGATCCGCCGCGTCGCTCCCCGAAGAGGCCGGCGTTGGTAGTTTTCGGCGAGGATACGTGCCGGCGGTTGCAGGGAGTGTGTTTTTTGGGCGTTTTTATTTTTTTGCAAAATGCCATCGCCGTGGAAGGAGGCGTTCGCTAAAGGGATAGTCCCGGCCCGGCAACCCTGATCCGTTGGCAATTTCGCCCGAAACGCACCGGGGGGGGGGGGGGTGCACACGCAGAATAAAGAATTGGAAATGTCGCATACTCGTTGGCGAGGACACGTAAACCGAGGTTCTGTTTCAACCGATGCATGTCAAATCTCGCGTCTTTTCCCTTCGGAAAGGGAATGCTCGATCAGTGCAGTGATGTGAAAGTGTCCCCGCTAGTGGACAATTTAGCAGAAGGCAAGTGGGGAAGGTCCTGGTCGGAACGGTTACTTTTGGCAGCAAACGGTTACGAAACTGTTACTTTTGTCAGTAAACTGTTACAAAACGGTTACTTTTGGCAGTAAACTGTTACAAAACGGTTACTTTTGGCAGTAAACGGTTACAAAACGGTTACTTTTGGCAGTAAACGGTTAGTTTTAGCAGGGAACGGTTACAAAACCGTTACTTTTGGCAGCAGACGGTTACGAAATCGTTACTTTTGGCAGCAGACCGTTACATAACCGTTACTTTTTGCAGGAAACGAATTAACGATAAAATGACCATTCGGTATTTCTCGACTGGTCGGGAGTCGGGAAGTCATTTCCCGAAGTCGGGATCGGGACAGGATCCCCCCCCGGTCCCGACTTTTCGGGATCCCGCACACCCCTAATATTAATGCATAGGATGGAATGAACATTTTTTTTTTGCCATGCCAACGTAACCTAACCTCCCAGAGGATCTGGGTTCAGACGAACGCGAGACAAATTCCTGGAAAAAGGACCTTGCCTAAGACAACTTTGGTTCCTCTTCAAAAATTCGCGTACACTTTCGTTGTGTAGTCAGCATGTAATGATACCGAATGGAGGCATGTAGGCGTTCGAACCACACCCCTAACTGAACAAAAAAATGCTAATCTTCCGGGATCGTAAGTTGAAGTTCCACCCCCCCCCCCCCCCGATGCCGCCGCCCTCCGGAAACAACGTTCAGATCAATTCTTGGAGTAACCGATTTCTAATGCAACGGTTCCCGCCAAATGTCACAGTTCGTTGAGCGTACCAGTTCTCACCCTTTCATAGAAGTTAAGTGAGCCCTTTTAGTGCAAATTATGAATGTGACTGCCAAACTCTTCCTTTTTCCCTGCTCGTGGAGAAAACTTAAAGTAATTTTGAAAGTAAAATGAAGGAAAACACGAAAAATGAAATAAAATCACGACCTAACAAAACCTAACCTAATGTAACCCAACCGAGTATATGCAGATATTAATCTGTGTGTACCTTTCACTGCCATACTCTAGTAACAAACGTACAATTGTAAAATAGAAACGTGAAAGTTATTTTTGTTAAATATACAAGTTTATTTTATGTGTTCATCCAAAATAATAATGCGCCGAATCAATTGTTCCAAGTCTTAGGTTATTTTTTTGCAGAGGCATTTTGTCCAAATGTAACTCTAAAAGTCCTATTCAGCAAAAGAAACTAAAAAATTTGGAAATTTAGCCTATTTTTGTAAATTACGTGCTGGTTGACATTAACATTCATTCGTACCTTAAAAGCATTTTTTTTATATACGTAAGGTCAAAAATCTTTTCGCTTGCAGGCTGAGATATCGTTAGGTTATGTAAGTGTACGTTTCGGAGGGGTGGTAGACAAGTTCGTCCAATTCCAAGATTCAATTTTTGGCCCTAAAAAGGGCCTTTTTCGGCAAGGTAACTATTTCCTTGAGTTTACTTTGAGCTGGTGTACTTAGTCACGGCCTTGGTGCCTTCACTGACGGCGTGCTTGGCCAGTTCACCGGGGAGGAGCAGCCGGACGGCCGTCTGGATCTCCCTGCTGGTGATGGTCGATCGCTTGTTGTAATGAGCGAGCCTGGAAGCTTCGGCGGCAATGCGCTCGAAGATGTCGTTGACGAAGCTGTTCATGATGCTCATCGCCTTGCTGGAGATGCCGGTGTCAGGGTGAACTTGCTTCAACACCTTGTAGATGTAAATTGCGTAGCTCTCCTTCCTCCTCCGCTTCTTCTTTTTGTCTCCCTTGGAGATGTTCTTCTGGGCCTTTCCGGCCTTTTTGGCGGCTTTTCCACTTGTCTTTGGCGGCATGTTGCAGACAGACTCGATGTGCGCCCAAACCGTCGATTCTTTTTAAGAAAGGACGGTTGATATCAGACGGACCAATGGCGCTTCGAGACGTGTCTCCCGGACGCTCTCATTCGCGGCGATTCAACACTACTTAACAAAACCACCAAACTGGCTGGCAAAAATTTGTGTTTTCACGTTGTATCGATAGCAAGAGATCATCATGTCTGGACGCGGAAAGGGAGGAAAAGTGAAGGGAAAGAGCAAGTCTCGCTCCAGCCGAGCCGGACTTCAGTTCCCCGTCGGCAGAATCCACCGACTTTTGCGAAAGGGCAATTATGCCGAACGTGTCGGTGCCGGTGCACCGGTTTACCTGGCCGCCGTCATGGAATATTTGGCCGCCGAAGTCTTGGAGTTGGCCGGCAATGCTGCTCGCGATAACAAGAAGACCAGGATCATCCCCCGTCACTTGCAGTTGGCCATCAGAAACGACGAGGAGTTGAACAAGCTCCTTTCTGGGGTCACGATCGCCCAGGGTGGCGTGCTGCCCAACATCCAGGCGGTCCTTCTTCCCAAGAAAACCGAGAAGAAAGCTTAAGCTGACACCCTACCCCCTCAGCTTCTAGCAAATCGGCCCTTGTAAGGGCCACCAATTACCTTAGGAAAGGGTCATTGTCTACTCTATTTTTTTAAGTTTTCAAGTTTGAAGTCTGTAGTCTAATCAGGACTTGTAACTTGGCATGCAAATCCTGTGTTGATTCAATGTTGTTTGCCTATTTCCGATAATGTCAGAGAATAGTGGCTTACCTGTGCGTATACATCTTGTAAATTTTGATAGCATAGAGATTATGACGTGTGTTTTGTTTTCGGTGGAGTCAAGCTGCACTGAAAATAATAATAATAAAAAAATATATATATGTTCGCCTGAGTTATATTAATTGATGTTATAATTTGACAGAAGCAATCTGAATTTCACATAAATTCCTTTTGCTTTGCTAAACGACGAACGAAGAAGCAACGAGGGGTGGATAGTCATCTAGCGAATGCTGAGAGTCCTCGCGTGAATATTTTTTGTTGAATTCTCAATTATTTCAATCATTCTTATGTCATTATCAACTCGAGACGAGAGAAATCGTTCGAATCGAGGCTGGGATCAGGGGGTAAGGTTCGGGGAAAGTTGAAAGCTGACATTTCCTTCCTCAAAGAAAAGATTTGTGGCCCTTAGAAGGGCCGATTTTTCAAGATGGAGGACAGGCAAACTAGAGCCCTTAACCTCCGAAACCGTACAAGGTTCTGCCTTGACGTTTGAGTGCGTACACGACGTCCATGGCGGTTACGGTTTTCCTCTTGGCGTGCTCCGTGTAGGTGACGGCATCGCGGATAACGTTCTCCAAGAACACCTTGAGGACGCCGCGTGTCTCTTCGTAGATGAGACCGGAGATTCGCTTCACACCTCCTCGCCGGGCAAGACGGCGGATGGCGGGCTTGGTGATACCCTGGATGTTGTCTCGGAGAACTTTACGGTGGCGCTTGGCACCTCCTTTGCCGAGTCCCTTTCCTCCTTTACCTCTGCCTGTCATTTCTGCAGTGCACGTACGTGGATTCGAAAGATGAGAATGAAGCCTTCCCGGCGAGCCGGCTCAGTTTTGTACGCCTTCGACAGAGGGGGGCAGAATGGCGGGAGCCAATGGGAAATCCGCTTTTCGGTTTGATTTCACGAATCAGGAGCATGCACGGCACCTTTCAGGGCAAAGCATATAAAGGCATGATTTTTGGTTGGCGCGATTGTTTGAAACGGAAACGCTTAGGACAAGCACGCGACAATGGCCCGGACTAAGCAAACTGCACGAAAATCCACCGGAGGCAAGGCCCCAAGGAAGCAGCTCGCCACAAAGGCAGCTAGGAAGAGCGCTCCCGCCACCGGAGGAGTGAAGAAGCCCCATAGGTACAGGCCAGGTACCGTGGCTCTTCGAGAAATCCGTCGCTACCAGAAGAGCACCGAGTTGCTCATCAGGAAGCTTCCTTTCCAGCGTCTCGTCCGCGAGATCGCTCAAGATTTCAAGACCGACTTGCGCTTCCAGAGTTCCGCAGTCATGGCTCTCCAGGAGGCCAGCGAGGCTTACCTCGTCGGTCTCTTCGAAGATACCAACTTGTGTGCCATCCACGCTAAGCGTGTCACTATCATGCCAAAGGACATCCAGCTCGCCCGCCGCATTCGTGGAGAGCGTGCTTAAGCGCATTCCGCTGCCCTTGGCAAACAATCGGTCCTTTTGAGGACCACAAATCCTACTTGGAAAGTACGTTTTGGTCGTATCTCTCTTTATTTTTTATTATTATTGTCAATTCCATCCCTATCCTCGCGTTTATCCAAAAGTTATTTAAAATAATAATGCCGAAGCAATTGGGCGATATTTCATGAATATTCAGTTTTAATAATAAAGCTCTCGCTAAATCTTTAAATCTAATATCTTACTCGCAGTTCATTTCATAGAATCGATGGAAACGAAGTCAAACAAATTATGACGACATAATGTGACTAGTGTATTGCTTTCATTTTTTTAAAAAAGAAAATGCATGGATGGAAGGGAAAGGATGACACCGTGTCCGATGAAAGGAAAGGTTATAAGATTGAGTGATCGTGCAAATTCGCTCCTTCCAGGAGAATTTTGATGGTCCTCAGAAGGACCTTTTTATGGGGAACACTTGCGTGCTCAACCATTTTACTTCTTTTTTGGTGCAGCCTTCTTTGCTGCCTTGGGCTTGGCAGCCTTCTTTGGCTTTGGCGCCTTTGGTTTCTTGGGCGTCTTTGCCTTTTTCACTTTCGATGGAGACTTCTTTGGCTTTGCAACAGGTGCCTTCTTCTTTTCGCCGGTCTTCTTTGGTCGCTTGGCCGGGGCAGCTTTCTTTGCCGGTTTCTTCTCCTTGGGAGCCGAGCGTTTGGTCTTGGAAACAGCCCCGCTTTCCGGTTTCTCCTTCAGCGACGAAGCGCTGAGTTTGAAAGATCCGGAGGCACCCTTTCCTTTGGTTTGCACCAAAGAACCTGATGCCACGGCGCTCCTCAGGTACTTCTTGATGAAGGGCGCGAGCTTCTCGGCGTCGACCTTGTAGTTCTGGGTGATGTACTTCTTGATGGCCTGCAGGGAAGAGCCTCCGCGCTCCTTCAAGTTCTTGATAGCGTTGTTCACCATCTCGGATGTCCTGGGATGGGAAGGAGCCGTTCTCGGCTTTTTCGCCTTCGAGGACTTCTTGGGCGAAGCCGCCGTCGGGGCTGAGGGAGCTGATGCCGTATCTGCCATATCTACGCTCTTTTCGGAACGAAAATGAATCCCCGCGCCGAGGTTTCGACCCCCTTTTCTCTCGGAGCGCGGACCGGAGCGAGAGCAGCTCTCAGGCGGGCCGAAGCAAACTGAAGTTTGTAGTTGCCACAACGGTAAGTGTGTTTCCTCCTCTTTCCAAGATTAATTTTTTCAGTGCTGAGCTAGAGAGCACCAGCATCCCTCGTTGTTGGGTACGTTCCGGAAACTTTGAAGTAGCCGTGAAGTGCCGCAGTCCGTCCCCACGACTTCCACGTTCCTCGCTTCCTTCGTGTCAAACTCACCGTAGGTGTACGCGCGACCTCCATATGCCCGTGATTTCCTTAGTTTTCTCTGAGAAAAGGTAGAAGGTGCGTCGGTTGCACGGAGGAGATGGAAGTTCAATCCTTCCCCTATTCTCTTGCTGAGAATCAGGTGCCTTGAGCATACGACAGGCCTCTCAAGCCAATCTCCGAAGTAGCGTGTGTCGCACACGCCTGTGTTTGAACGAAGCTGGCCTACTTCCAATGTATAGCCTTTAATTTCGTTTATAGGCGAAAATCTATCGCATGAGGACTGTGGTTCGATTCGAAAGCAGCCATTTGCACCGAAAGTTAGCGCGGCCCTTCCTGCTCTCCGCCGATAAATAATAATAATGTAATAGTTTGTGTCGAGGTGCCCGTTGCCTACTTTGGTTTGTGGGAATAGCGCGTATTCGAGAACTCGATGAAGTTGTCCGAAGATAGCACAAAAATAGGAAATAGCTAGGCTGGAGAGTATATATATATATATATATATATATATATATATATATAACTACGCACTGGTAATGATCAGGCTGGAAAGTTCATACGAACTAACCGAGCCCAATCACTTTTTCGTTGTTAGGTCCTGGGTATATAGTGTGGAATCAAAAAGGTTGGTCATGAGATTCACTTTTATTCACTGCACTAAATTTTCTTCTTCTCTATCTTGTAGCTTTTATGTTCACACATCTCTGGAAGGGTGTTAAAGCACATTTCTCACTATGACTACAATGAAATGTATAATTATTTGTTATGTTTCTTCTACACGTTCTTGGCAGTGCCCACGAGACGAGACATTTCCCCGAAAACGAGAAGTTGGACTATATGTACCTTACCGAAAGCAGTATCTTTCGCCAACGGCCATACCACGCTGAATATACCGGTTCTCGTCCGATCACCGAAGTCAAGCAGCGTCGGGCCTGGTCAGTACTTGGATGGGTGACCGCCTGGGAACACCAGGTGCTGTTGGCATCCTTTTTCTTTTTCAAGGTTCATAGTGGCCTTTTATTTGTGAATTGAAGCCAATCAATCACCGACAGTTTTTGCAGAATCGCTTTTTTTTTTTTTTTTTTTTTTTTTCAATATACCTGTCATCAAATAATAATAATAATATAAGTGAAGAATGTATATTAGTATATATGAATATCGGGGAAGGCGACTTTCTTCTGTTTTTTGGGGCTTGCGGGGTTGCAGGGTGCGTTCTTATTACCGGCGGCCGCCATAATCCCGGCGGGGAGCGAGCGCTCCCCTGCCCGGCGGATCCGCCGCGTCGCTCCCCGAAGAGCCCGGCGTTGGTAGTTTTCGGCGAGGATACGTGCCGGCGGTTGCAGGGAGTGTGTTTTTTTTGGGCGTTTTTATTTTTTTGCAAAATGCCATCGCCGTGGAAGGAGGCGTTCGCTAAAGGGATAGTCCCGGCCCGGCAACCCTGATCCGTTGGCAATTTCGCCCGAAACGCACCGGGGCGGGGGGGGGGGGGGGTGTGCACACGCAGAATAAAGAATTGGAAATGTCGCATACTCGTTGGCGAGGACACGTAAACCGAGGTTCTGTTTCAACCGATGCATGTCAAATCTCGCGTCTTTTCCCTTCGGAAAGGGAATGCTCGATCAGTGCAGTGATGTGAAAGTGTCCCCGCTAGTGGACAATTTAGCAGAAGGCAAGTGGGGAAGGTCCTGGTCGGAACGGTTACTTTTGGCAGCAAACGGTTACGAAACTGTTACTTTTGTCAGTAAACTGTTACAAAACGGTTACTTTTGTCAGTAAACTGTTACAAAACGGTTACTTTTGGCAGTAAACTGTTACGAAACGGTTACTTTTGGCAGTAAACGGTTACGAAACTGTTAGTTTTAGCAGGGAACGGTTACAAAACCGTTACTTTTGGCAGCAGACGGTTACGAAATCGTTACTTTTGGCAGCAGACCGTTACATAACCGTTACTTTTTGCAGCAAACGAATTAACGATAAAATGACCATTCGGTATTTCTCGACTGGTCGGGAGTCGGGAAGTCATTTCCCGAAGTCGGGATCGGGACAGGATCCCCCCCCCGGTCCCGACTTTTCGGGATCCCGCACACCCCTAATATTAATGCATAGGATGGAATGAACATTTTTTTTTGCCATGTCAACGTAACCTAACCTCCCAGAGGATCTGGGTTCAGACGAACGCGAGACAAATTCCTGGAAAAAGGACCTTGCGTAAGACAACTTTGGTTCCTCTTCAAAAATTCGCGTACACTTTCGTTGTGTAGTCAGCATGTAATGATACCGAATGGAGGCATGTAGGCGTTCGAACCCCACCCCTAACTGAACAAAAAAATGCTAATCTTCCGGGATCGTAAGTTGAAGTTCCACCCCCCCCCCCGATGCCGCCGCCCTCTGGAAACAACGTTCAGATCAATTCTTGGAGTAACCGATTTCAAATGCAACGGTTCCCGCCAAATGTCACACTTCGTTGAGCGTACCAGTTCTCACCCTTTCATAGAAGTTAAGTGAGCCCTTTTAGTGCAAATTATGAATGTGACTGCCAAACTCTTCCTTTTTCCCTGCTCGTGGAGAAAACTGAAAGTAATTTTGAAAGTAAAATGAAGGAAAACACGAAAAATGAAATAAAATCACGACCTAACAAAACCTAACCTAATGTAACCCAACCGAGTATATGCAGATATTAATCTGTGTGTACCTTTCACTGCCATACTCTAGTAACAAACGTACAATTGTGAAATAGAAACCTGAAAGTTATTTTTGTTAAATATACAAGTTTATTTTATGTGTTCATCCAAAATAATAATGCGCCGAATCAATAATTGTTCCAAGTCTTAGGTTATTTTTTTGCAGTGGCATTTTGTCCAAATGTAACTCTAAAAGTCCTATTCAGCAAAAGAAACTAAAAAATTTGGAAATTTAGCCTATTTTTGTAAATTACGTGCTGGTTAAGGTCGTACCTTAAAAGCATTTTTTTTTTATATATACGTAAGGTCAAAAATCTTCTCGCTTGCAGGCTGAGATATCGTTAGGTTATGTAAGTGTACGTTTCGGAGGGGTGGTAGACAAGTTCGTCCAATTCCAAGATTCAATTTTTGGCCCTAAAAAGGGCCTTTTTCGGCAAGGTAATTATTTCCTTGAGTTTACTTTGAGCTGGTGTACTTAGTCACGGCCTTGGTGCCTTCACTGACGGCGTGCTTGGCCAGTTCACCGGGGAGGAGCAGCCGAACGGCCGTCTGGATCTCCCTGCTGGTGATGGTCGATCGCTTGTTGTAATGAGCGAGCCTGGAAGCTTCGGCGGCAATGCGCTCGAAGATGTCGTTGACGAAGCTGTTCATGATGCTCATCGCCTTGCTGGAGATGCCGGTGTCAGGGTGAACTTGCTTCAACACCTTGTAGATGTAAATTGCGTAGCTCTCCTTCCTCCTCCGCTTCTTCTTTTTGTCTCCCTTGGAGATGTTCTTCTGGGCCTTTCCGGCCTTTTTGGCGGCTTTTCCACTTGTCTTTGGCGGCATGTTGCAGACAGACTCGATGGGCGCCACCTCCGTCGATTCGTTTTTAAGAAAGGACGGTTGATATCAGACGGACCAATGGCGCTTCGAGACGTGTCTCCCGGACGCTCTCATTCGCGGCGATTCAATACTACTTAACAAAACCACCAAACTGGCTGGCAAAAATTTGTGTTTTCACGTTGTATCGATAGCAAGAGATCATCATGTCTGGACGCGGAAAGGGAGGAAAAGTGAAGGGAAAGAGCAAGTCTCGCTCCAGCCGAGCCGGACTTCAGTTCCCCGTCGGCAGAATCCACCGACTTTTGCGAAAGGGCAATTATGCCGAACGTGTCGGTGCCGGTGCACCGGTTTACCTGGCCGCCGTCATGGAATATTTGGCAGCCGAAGTCTTGGAGTTGGCCGGCAATGCTGCTCGCGATAACAAGAAGACCAGGATCATCCCCCGTCACTTGCAGTTGGCCATCAGAAACGACGAGGAGTTGAACAAGCTCCTTTCTGGGGTCACGATCGCCCAGGGTGGCGTGCTGCCCAACATCCAGGCGGTCCTTCTTCCCAAGAAAACCGAGAAGAAAGCTTAAGCTGACACCCTACCCCCTCAGCTTCTAGCAAATCGGCCCTTGTAAGGGCCACCAATTACCTTAGGAAAGGGTCATTGTCTACTCCATTTTTTTAAGTTTTCAAGTTTGAAGTCTGTAGTCTAATCAGGACTGACAATCCATGTAACTTGGCATGCAAATCCTGTGTTGATTCAATGTTTTTTGCCTATTTCCGATAATGTCAGAGAATAGTGGCTTACCTGTACGTATACATCTTGTAAATTTTGATAGCATAGAGATTATGACGTGTGTTTTGTTTTCGGTGGAGTCAAGCTGCACTGAAAATAATAATAATAAAAAATATATATATATGTTCGCCTGAGTTATATTAATTGATGTTATAATTTGACAGAAGCAATCTGAATTTCACATAAATTTCTTTTGCTTTGCTAAACGACGAACGAAGGGTGGGTAGTCATCTAGCGAATGCTGAGAGTCCTCGCGTGAATATTTTTTGTTGAATTCTCAATTATTTCAATCATTCTTATGTCATTATGAACTCGAGACGAGAGAAATCGTTCGAATCGAGGCTGGGATCAGGGGGTAAGGTTCGGGGAAAGTTGAAAGCTGACATTTCCTTCCTCAAAGAAAAGATTTGTGGCCCTTAGAAGGGCCGATTTTTCAAGATGGAGGACAGGCAAACTAGAGCCCTTAACCTCCGAAACCGTACAAGGTTCTGCCTTGACGTTTGAGTGCGTACACGACGTCCATGGCGGTTACGGTTTTCCTCTTGGCGTGCTCCGTGTAGGTGACGGCATCGCGGATAACGTTCTCCAAGAACACCTTGAGGACGCCGCGTGTCTCTTCGTAGATGAGACCGGAGATTCGCTTCACACCTCCTCGCCGGGCAAGACGGCGGATGGCGGGCTTGGTGATACCCTGGATGTTGTCTCGGAGAACTTTACGGTGGCGCTTGGCACCTCCTTTGCCGAGTCCCTTTCCTCCTTTACCTCTGCCTGTCATTTCTGCAGTGCACGTACGTGGATTCGAAAGATGAGAATGAAGCCTTCCCGGCAGTGTTGCCAACAGCACGAGAGAAAAACGGGCTAAATCGCACCCAAATTGGAGCTAAAATTCACATCCAGGGGGCTAGATTTACAAATCTTGGGTGTTTTGGTGCAAAATTTCTCAAACTCAAGAACCACAACTAATCAACTGTCAAGATGAGGGTCATACGCTCAACTAAATTAAATTTTCTTACCTTAAATAATTTATTTCCCCCGTAAATTGTGGTGCAGTAAATTACACAAAAGCATTACACATTTTGGAATATTCCTCCTTCATATATATATGCACACGCACACACACACACACACGCACACACACGGCCGCACGCACGAACTAGTCTCTGGTCGAGCCACACTGTTACGAACGATTCGTCGATTCCGCACCGCATTTCTGTGAACTTTCAAGGACCAGATGCAATACAACTGAACAAAGATTCGAATTTTCTGAAATCGACGCTATCCGTAATTCGCCTCGGGCTACATAGCATACCAAAACCAGAAACAAGGGGATAAAGTGACAATGTGCACTTGCTACCTGCTCCTCAAGAGGGGTCGCAGGACGAGCTTGCAGTTGCAGAGGAGGGTCGGTTAAGTGAATTCTTCTTTGCAGTTTACTTTACTGAAAATACCAAAAAACATTTCATTACTGAAAGGGCTAGATTTGTAGCAAGATTTCTCTCTGTAGGGCTAAAAAGCCCCTTGGGGCTTTTGCTGAATTTTGGGGCTGAGTACGTACTCAAAAGGGCCAGTTCTGGCCCCAAAAGGGCCAACTTGGCAACACTGCTTCCCGGCGAGCCGGCTCAGTTTTGTACGCCTTCGACAGAGGGGGGCAGAATGGCGGGAGCCAATGGGAAATCCGCTTTTCGGTTTGATTTCACGAATCAGGAGCATGCACGGCACCTTTCAGGGCAAAGCATATAAAGGCATGATTTTTGGTTGGCGCGATTGTTTGAAACGGAAACGCTTAGGACAAGCACGCGACAATGGCCCGGACTAAGCAAACTGCACGAAAATCCACCGGAGGCAAGGCCCCAAGGAAGCAGCTCGCCACAAAGGCAGCTAGGAAGAGCGCTCCCGCCACCGGAGGAGTGAAGAAGCCCCATAGGTACAGGCCAGGTACCGTGGCTCTTCGAGAAATCCGTCGCTACCAGAAGAGCACCGAGTTGCTCATCAGGAAGCTTCCTTTCCAGCGTCTCGTCCGCGAGATCGCTCAAGATTTCAAGACCGACTTGCGCTTCCAGAGTTCCGCAGTCATGGCTCTCCAGGAGGCCAGCGAGGCTTACCTCGTCGGTCTCTTCGAAGATACCAACTTGTGTGCCATCCACGCTAAGCGTGTCACTATCATGCCAAAGGACATCCAGCTCGCCCGCCGCATTCGTGGAGAGCGTGCTTAAGCGCATTCCGCTGCCCTTGGCAAACAATCGGTCCTTTTGAGGACCACAAATCCTACTTGGAAAGTACGTTTTGGTCGTATCTCTCTTTATTTTTTATTATTATTGTCAATTCCATCCCTATCCTCGCGTTTATCCAAAAGTTATTTAAAATAATAATGCCGAAGCAATTGGGCGATATTTCATGAATATTCAGTTTTAATAATAAAGCTCTCGCTAAATCTTTAAATCTAATATCTTACTCGCAGTTCATTTCATAGAATCGATGGAAACGAAGTCAAACAAATTATGACGACATAATGTGACTAGTGTATTGCTTTCATTTTTTTAAAAAAGAAAATGCATGGATGGAAGGGAAAGGATGACACCGTGTCCGATGAAAGGAAAGGTTATAAGATTGAGTGATCGTGCAAATTCGCTCCTTCCAGGAGAATTTTGATGGTCCTCAGAAGGACCTTTTTATGGGGAACACTTGCGTGCTCAACCATTTTACTTCTTTTTTGGTGCAGCCTTCTTTGCTGCCTTGGGCTTGGCAGCCTTCTTTGGCTTTGGCGCCTTTGGTTTCTTGGGCGTCTTTGCCTTTTTCACTTTCGATGGAGACTTCTTTGGCTTTGCAACAGGTGCCTTCTTCTTTTCGCCGGTCTTCTTTGGTCGCTTGGCCGGGGCAGCTTTCTTTGCCGGTTTCTTCTCCTTGGGAGCCGAGCGTTTGGTCTTGGAAACAGCCCCGCTTTCCGGTTTCTCCTTCAGCGACGAAGCGCTGAGTTTGAAAGATCCGGAGGCACCCTTTCCTTTGGTTTGCACCAAAGAACCTGATGCCACGGCGCTCCTCAGGTACTTCTTGATGAAGGGCGCGAGCTTCTCGGCGTCGACCTTGTAGTTCTGGGTGATGTACTTCTTGATGGCCTGCAGGGAAGAGCCTCCGCGCTCCTTCAAGTTCTTGATAGCGTTGTTCACCATCTCGGATGTCCTGGGATGGGAAGGAGCCGTTCTCGGCTTTTTCGCCTTCGAGGACTTCTTGGGCGAAGCCGCCGTCGGGGCTGAGGGAGCTGATGCCGTATCTGCCATATCTACGCTCTTTTCGGAACGAAAATGAATCCCCGCGCCGAGGTTTCGACCCCCTTTTCTCTCGGAGCGCGGACCGGAGCGAGAGCAGCTCTCAGGCGGGCCGAAGCAAACTGAAGTTTGTAGTTGCCACAACGGTAAGTGTGTTTCCTCCTCTTTCCAAGATTAATTTTTTCAGTGCTGAGCTAGAGAGCACCAGCATCCCTCGTTGTTGGGTACGTTCCGGAAACTTTGAAGTAGCCGTGAAGTGCCGCAGTCCGTCCCCACGACTTCCACGTTCCTCGCTTCCTTCGTGTCAAACTCACCGTAGGTGTACGCGCGACCTCCATATGCCCGTGATTTCCTTAGTTTTCTCTGAGAAAAGGTAGAAGGTGCGTCGGTTGCACGGAGGAGATGGAAGTTCAATCCTTCCCCTATTCTCTTGCTGAGAATCAGGTGCCTTGAGCATACGACAGGCCTCTCAAGCCAATCTCCGAAGTAGCGTGTGTCGCACACGCCTGTGTTTGAACGAAGCTGGCCTACTTCCAATGTATAGCCTTTAATTTCGTTTATAGGCGAAAATCTATCGCATGAGGACTGTGGTTCGATTCGAAAGCAGCCATTTGCACCGAAAGTTAGCGCGGCCCTTCCTGCTCTCCGCCGATAAATAATAATAATGTAATAGTTTGTGTCGAGGTGCCCGTTGCCTACTTTGGTTTGTGGGAATAGCGCGTATTCGAGAACTCGATGAAGTTGTCCGAAGATAGCACAAAAATAGGAAATAGCTAGGCTGGAGAGTATATATATATATATATATATATATATATATATATATAACTACGCACTGGTAATGATCAGGCTGGAAAGTTCATACGAACTAACCGAGCCCAATCACTTTTTCGTTGTTAGGTCCTGGGTATATAGTGTGGAATCAAAAAGGTTGGTCATGAGATTCACTTTTATTCACTGCACTAAATTTTCTTCTTCTCTATCTTGTAGCTTTTATGTTCACACATCTCTGGAAGGGTGTTAAAGCACATTTCTCACTATGACTACAATGAAATGTATAATTATTTGTTATGTTTCTTCTACACGTTCTTGGCAGTGCCCACGAGACGAGACATTTCCCCGAAAACGAGAAGTTGGACTATATGTACCTTACCGAAAGCAGTATCTTTCGCCAACGGCCATACCACGCTGAATATACCGGTTCTCGTCCGATCACCGAAGTCAAGCAGCGTCGGGCCTGGTCAGTACTTGGATGGGTGACCGCCTGGGAACACCAGGTGCTGTTGGCATCCTTTTTCTTTTTCAAGGTTCATAGTGGCCTTTTATTTGTGAATTGAAGCCAATCAATCACCGACAGTTTTTGCAGAATCGCTTTTTTTTTTTTTTTTTTTTTTTTTCAATATACCTGTCATCAAATAATAATAATAATATAAGTGAAGAATGTATATTAGTATATATGAATATCGGGGAAGGCGACTTTCTTCTGTTTTTTGGGGCTTGCGGGGTTGCAGGGTGCGTTCTTATTACCGGCGGCCGCCATAATCCCGGCGGGGAGCGAGCGCTCCCCTGCCCGGCGGATCCGCCGCGTCGCTCCCCGAAGAGCCCGGCGTTGGTAGTTTTCGGCGAGGATACGTGCCGGCGGTTGCAGGGAGTGTGTTTTTTTTGGGCGTTTTTATTTTTTTGCAAAATGCCATCGCCGTGGAAGGAGGCGTTCGCTAAAGGGATAGTCCCGGCCCGGCAACCCTGATCCGTTGGCAATTTCGCCCGAAACGCACCGGGGCGGGGGGGGGGGGGGGTGTGCACACGCAGAATAAAGAATTGGAAATGTCGCATACTCGTTGGCGAGGACACGTAAACCGAGGTTCTGTTTCAACCGATGCATGTCAAATCTCGCGTCTTTTCCCTTCGGAAAGGGAATGCTCGATCAGTGCAGTGATGTGAAAGTGTCCCCGCTAGTGGACAATTTAGCAGAAGGCAAGTGGGGAAGGTCCTGGTCGGAACGGTTACTTTTGGCAGCAAACGGTTACGAAACTGTTACTTTTGTCAGTAAACTGTTACAAAACGGTTACTTTTGTCAGTAAACTGTTACAAAACGGTTACTTTTGGCAGTAAACTGTTACGAAACGGTTACTTTTGGCAGTAAACGGTTACGAAACTGTTAGTTTTAGCAGGGAACGGTTACAAAACCGTTACTTTTGGCAGCAGACGGTTACGAAATCGTTACTTTTGGCAGCAGACCGTTACATAACCGTTACTTTTTGCAGCAAACGAATTAACGATAAAATGACCATTCGGTATTTCTCGACTGGTCGGGAGTCGGGAAGTCATTTCCCGAAGTCGGGATCGGGACAGGATCCCCCCCCCGGTCCCGACTTTTCGGGATCCCGCACACCCCTAATATTAATGCATAGGATGGAATGAACATTTTTTTTTGCCATGTCAACGTAACCTAACCTCCCAGAGGATCTGGGTTCAGACGAACGCGAGACAAATTCCTGGAAAAAGGACCTTGCGTAAGACAACTTTGGTTCCTCTTCAAAAATTCGCGTACACTTTCGTTGTGTAGTCAGCATGTAATGATACCGAATGGAGGCATGTAGGCGTTCGAACCCCACCCCTAACTGAACAAAAAAATGCTAATCTTCCGGGATCGTAAGTTGAAGTTCCACCCCCCCCCCCGATGCCGCCGCCCTCTGGAAACAACGTTCAGATCAATTCTTGGAGTAACCGATTTCAAATGCAACGGTTCCCGCCAAATGTCACACTTCGTTGAGCGTACCAGTTCTCACCCTTTCATAGAAGTTAAGTGAGCCCTTTTAGTGCAAATTATGAATGTGACTGCCAAACTCTTCCTTTTTCCCTGCTCGTGGAGAAAACTGAAAGTAATTTTGAAAGTAAAATGAAGGAAAACACGAAAAATGAAATAAAATCACGACCTAACAAAACCTAACCTAATGTAACCCAACCGAGTATATGCAGATATTAATCTGTGTGTACCTTTCACTGCCATACTCTAGTAACAAACGTACAATTGTGAAATAGAAACCTGAAAGTTATTTTTGTTAAATATACAAGTTTATTTTATGTGTTCATCCAAAATAATAATGCGCCGAATCAATAATTGTTCCAAGTCTTAGGTTATTTTTTTGCAGTGGCATTTTGTCCAAATGTAACTCTAAAAGTCCTATTCAGCAAAAGAAACTAAAAAATTTGGAAATTTAGCCTATTTTTGTAAATTACGTGCTGGTTAAGGTCGTACCTTAAAAGCATTTTTTTTTTATATATACGTAAGGTCAAAAATCTTCTCGCTTGCAGGCTGAGATATCGTTAGGTTATGTAAGTGTACGTTTCGGAGGGGTGGTAGACAAGTTCGTCCAATTCCAAGATTCAATTTTTGGCCCTAAAAAGGGCCTTTTTCGGCAAGGTAATTATTTCCTTGAGTTTACTTTGAGCTGGTGTACTTAGTCACGGCCTTGGTGCCTTCACTGACGGCGTGCTTGGCCAGTTCACCGGGGAGGAGCAGCCGAACGGCCGTCTGGATCTCCCTGCTGGTGATGGTCGATCGCTTGTTGTAATGAGCGAGCCTGGAAGCTTCGGCGGCAATGCGCTCGAAGATGTCGTTGACGAAGCTGTTCATGATGCTCATCGCCTTGCTGGAGATGCCGGTGTCAGGGTGAACTTGCTTCAACACCTTGTAGATGTAAATTGCGTAGCTCTCCTTCCTCCTCCGCTTCTTCTTTTTGTCTCCCTTGGAGATGTTCTTCTGGGCCTTTCCGGCCTTTTTGGCGGCTTTTCCACTTGTCTTTGGCGGCATGTTGCAGACAGACTCGATGGGCGCCACCTCCGTCGATTCGTTTTTAAGAAAGGACGGTTGATATCAGACGGACCAATGGCGCTTCGAGACGTGTCTCCCGGACGCTCTCATTCGCGGCGATTCAATACTACTTAACAAAACCACCAAACTGGCTGGCAAAAATTTGTGTTTTCACGTTGTATCGATAGCAAGAGATCATCATGTCTGGACGCGGAAAGGGAGGAAAAGTGAAGGGAAAGAGCAAGTCTCGCTCCAGCCGAGCCGGACTTCAGTTCCCCGTCGGCAGAATCCACCGACTTTTGCGAAAGGGCAATTATGCCGAACGTGTCGGTGCCGGTGCACCGGTTTACCTGGCCGCCGTCATGGAATATTTGGCAGCCGAAGTCTTGGAGTTGGCCGGCAATGCTGCTCGCGATAACAAGAAGACCAGGATCATCCCCCGTCACTTGCAGTTGGCCATCAGAAACGACGAGGAGTTGAACAAGCTCCTTTCTGGGGTCACGATCGCCCAGGGTGGCGTGCTGCCCAACATCCAGGCGGTCCTTCTTCCCAAGAAAACCGAGAAGAAAGCTTAAGCTGACACCCTACCCCCTCAGCTTCTAGCAAATCGGCCCTTGTAAGGGCCACCAATTACCTTAGGAAAGGGTCATTGTCTACTCCATTTTTTTAAGTTTTCAAGTTTGAAGTCTGTAGTCTAATCAGGACTGACAATCCATGTAACTTGGCATGCAAATCCTGTGTTGATTCAATGTTTTTTGCCTATTTCCGATAATGTCAGAGAATAGTGGCTTACCTGTACGTATACATCTTGTAAATTTTGATAGCATAGAGATTATGACGTGTGTTTTGTTTTCGGTGGAGTCAAGCTGCACTGAAAATAATAATAATAAAAAATATATATATATGTTCGCCTGAGTTATATTAATTGATGTTATAATTTGACAGAAGCAATCTGAATTTCACATAAATTTCTTTTGCTTTGCTAAACGACGAACGAAGGGTGGGTAGTCATCTAGCGAATGCTGAGAGTCCTCGCGTGAATATTTTTTGTTGAATTCTCAATTATTTCAATCATTCTTATGTCATTATGAACTCGAGACGAGAGAAATCGTTCGAATCGAGGCTGGGATCAGGGGGTAAGGTTCGGGGAAAGTTGAAAGCTGACATTTCCTTCCTCAAAGAAAAGATTTGTGGCCCTTAGAAGGGCCGATTTTTCAAGATGGAGGACAGGCAAACTAGAGCCCTTAACCTCCGAAACCGTACAAGGTTCTGCCTTGACGTTTGAGTGCGTACACGACGTCCATGGCGGTTACGGTTTTCCTCTTGGCGTGCTCCGTGTAGGTGACGGCATCGCGGATAACGTTCTCCAAGAACACCTTGAGGACGCCGCGTGTCTCTTCGTAGATGAGACCGGAGATTCGCTTCACACCTCCTCGCCGGGCAAGACGGCGGATGGCGGGCTTGGTGATACCCTGGATGTTGTCTCGGAGAACTTTACGGTGGCGCTTGGCACCTCCTTTGCCGAGTCCCTTTCCTCCTTTACCTCTGCCTGTCATTTCTGCAGTGCACGTACGTGGATTCGAAAGATGAGAATGAAGCCTTCCCGGCGAGCCGGCTCAGTTTTGTACGCCTTCGACAGAGGGGGGCAGAATGGCGGGAGCCAATGGGAAATCCGCTTTTCGGTTTGATTTCACGAATCAGGAGCATGCACGGCACCTTTCAGGGCAAAGCATATAAAGGCATGATTTTTGGTTGGCGCGATTGTTTGAAACGGAAACGCTTAGGACAAGCACGCGACAATGGCCCGGACTAAGCAAACTGCACGAAAATCCACCGGAGGCAAGGCCCCAAGGAAGCAGCTCGCCACAAAGGCAGCTAGGAAGAGCGCTCCCGCCACCGGAGGAGTGAAGAAGCCCCATAGGTACAGGCCAGGTACCGTGGCTCTTCGAGAAATCCGTCGCTACCAGAAGAGCACCGAGTTGCTCATCAGGAAGCTTCCTTTCCAGCGTCTCGTCCGCGAGATCGCTCAAGATTTCAAGACCGACTTGCGCTTCCAGAGTTCCGCAGTCATGGCTCTCCAGGAGGCCAGCGAGGCTTACCTCGTCGGTCTCTTCGAAGATACCAACTTGTGTGCCATCCACGCTAAGCGTGTCACTATCATGCCAAAGGACATCCAGCTCGCCCGCCGCATTCGTGGAGAGCGTGCTTAAGCGCATTCCGCTGCCCTTGGCAAACAATCGGTCCTTTTGAGGACCACAAATCCTACTTGGAAAGTACGTTTTGGTCGTATCTCTCTTTATTTTTTATTATTATTGTCAATTCCATCCCTATCCTCGCGTTTATCCAAAAGTTATTTAAAATAATAATGCCGAAGCAATTGGGCGATATTTCATGAATATTCAGTTTTAATAATAAAGCTCTCGCTAAATCTTTAAATCTAATATCTTACTCGCAGTTCATTTCATAGAATCGATGGAAACGAAGTCAAACAAATTATGACGACATAATGTGACTAGTGTATTGCTTTCATTTTTTTAAAAAAGAAAATGCATGGATGGAAGGGAAAGGATGACACCGTGTCCGATGAAAGGAAAGGTTATAAGATTGAGTGATCGTGCAAATTCGCTCCTTCCAGGAGAATTTTGATGGTCCTCAGAAGGACCTTTTTATGGGGAACACTTGCGTGCTCAACCATTTTACTTCTTTTTTGGTGCAGCCTTCTTTGCTGCCTTGGGCTTGGCAGCCTTCTTTGGCTTTGGCGCCTTTGGTTTCTTGGGCGTCTTTGCCTTTTTCACTTTCGATGGAGACTTCTTTGGCTTTGCAACAGGTGCCTTCTTCTTTTCGCCGGTCTTCTTTGGTCGCTTGGCCGGGGCAGCTTTCTTTGCCGGTTTCTTCTCCTTGGGAGCCGAGCGTTTGGTCTTGGAAACAGCCCCGCTTTCCGGTTTCTCCTTCAGCGACGAAGCGCTGAGTTTGAAAGATCCGGAGGCACCCTTTCCTTTGGTTTGCACCAAAGAACCTGATGCCACGGCGCTCCTCAGGTACTTCTTGATGAAGGGCGCGAGCTTCTCGGCGTCGACCTTGTAGTTCTGGGTGATGTACTTCTTGATGGCCTGCAGGGAAGAGCCTCCGCGCTCCTTCAAGTTCTTGATAGCGTTGTTCACCATCTCGGATGTCCTGGGATGGGAAGGAGCCGTTCTCGGCTTTTTCGCCTTCGAGGACTTCTTGGGCGAAGCCGCCGTCGGGGCTGAGGGAGCTGATGCCGTATCTGCCATATCTACGCTCTTTTCGGAACGAAAATGAATCCCCGCGCCGAGGTTTCGACCCCCTTTTCTCTCGGAGCGCGGACCGGAGCGAGAGCAGCTCTCAGGCGGGCCGAAGCAAACTGAAGTTTGTAGTTGCCACAACGGTAAGTGTGTTTCCTCCTCTTTCCAAGATTAATTTTTTCAGTGCTGAGCTAGAGAGCACCAGCATCCCTCGTTGTTGGGTACGTTCCGGAAACTTTGAAGTAGCCGTGAAGTGCCGCAGTCCGTCCCCACGACTTCCACGTTCCTCGCTTCCTTCGTGTCAAACTCACCGTAGGTGTACGCGCGACCTCCATATGCCCGTGATTTCCTTAGTTTTCTCTGAGAAAAGGTAGAAGGTGCGTCGGTTGCACGGAGGAGATGGAAGTTCAATCCTTCCCCTATTCTCTTGCTGAGAATCAGGTGCCTTGAGCATACGACAGGCCTCTCAAGCCAATCTCCGAAGTAGCGTGTGTCGCACACGCCTGTGTTTGAACGAAGCTGGCCTACTTCCAATGTATAGCCTTTAATTTCGTTTATAGGCGAAAATCTATCGCATGAGGACTGTGGTTCGATTCGAAAGCAGCCATTTGCACCGAAAGTTAGCGCGGCCCTTCCTGCTCTCCGCCGATAAATAATAATAATGTAATAGTTTGTGTCGAGGTGCCCGTTGCCTACTTTGGTTTGTGGGAATAGCGCGTATTCGAGAACTCGATGAAGTTGTCCGAAGATAGCACAAAAATAGGAAATAGCTAGGCTGGAGAGTATATATATATATATATATATATATATATATATATATATAACTACGCACTGGTAATGATCAGGCTGGAAAGTTCATACGAACTAACCGAGCCCAATCACTTTTTCGTTGTTAGGTCCTGGGTATATAGTGTGGAATCAAAAAGGTTGGTCATGAGATTCACTTTTATTCACTGCACTAAATTTTCTTCTTCTCTATCTTGTAGCTTTTATGTTCACACATCTCTGGAAGGGTGTTAAAGCACATTTCTCACTATGACTACAATGAAATGTATAATTATTTGTTATGTTTCTTCTACACGTTCTTGGCAGTGCCCACGAGACGAGACATTTCCCCGAAAACGAGAAGTTGGACTATATGTACCTTACCGAAAGCAGTATCTTTCGCCAACGGCCATACCACGCTGAATATACCGGTTCTCGTCCGATCACCGAAGTCAAGCAGCGTCGGGCCTGGTCAGTACTTGGATGGGTGACCGCCTGGGAACACCAGGTGCTGTTGGCATCCTTTTTCTTTTTCAAGGTTCATAGTGGCCTTTTATTTGTGAATTGAAGCCAATCAATCACCGACAGTTTTTGCAGAATCGCTTTTTTTTTTTTTTTTTTTTTTTTTCAATATACCTGTCATCAAATAATAATAATAATATAAGTGAAGAATGTATATTAGTATATATGAATATCGGGGAAGGCGACTTTCTTCTGTTTTTTGGGGCTTGCGGGGTTGCAGGGTGCGTTCTTATTACCGGCGGCCGCCATAATCCCGGCGGGGAGCGAGCGCTCCCCTGCCCGGCGGATCCGCCGCGTCGCTCCCCGAAGAGCCCGGCGTTGGTAGTTTTCGGCGAGGATACGTGCCGGCGGTTGCAGGGAGTGTGTTTTTTTTGGGCGTTTTTATTTTTTTGCAAAATGCCATCGCCGTGGAAGGAGGCGTTCGCTAAAGGGATAGTCCCGGCCCGGCAACCCTGATCCGTTGGCAATTTCGCCCGAAACGCACCGGGGCGGGGGGGGGGGGGGGTGTGCACACGCAGAATAAAGAATTGGAAATGTCGCATACTCGTTGGCGAGGACACGTAAACCGAGGTTCTGTTTCAACCGATGCATGTCAAATCTCGCGTCTTTTCCCTTCGGAAAGGGAATGCTCGATCAGTGCAGTGATGTGAAAGTGTCCCCGCTAGTGGACAATTTAGCAGAAGGCAAGTGGGGAAGGTCCTGGTCGGAACGGTTACTTTTGGCAGCAAACGGTTACGAAACTGTTACTTTTGTCAGTAAACTGTTACAAAACGGTTACTTTTGTCAGTAAACTGTTACAAAACGGTTACTTTTGGCAGTAAACTGTTACGAAACGGTTACTTTTGGCAGTAAACGGTTACGAAACTGTTAGTTTTAGCAGGGAACGGTTACAAAACCGTTACTTTTGGCAGCAGACGGTTACGAAATCGTTACTTTTGGCAGCAGACCGTTACATAACCGTTACTTTTTGCAGCAAACGAATTAACGATAAAATGACCATTCGGTATTTCTCGACTGGTCGGGAGTCGGGAAGTCATTTCCCGAAGTCGGGATCGGGACAGGATCCCCCCCCCGGTCCCGACTTTTCGGGATCCCGCACACCCCTAATATTAATGCATAGGATGGAATGAACATTTTTTTTTGCCATGTCAACGTAACCTAACCTCCCAGAGGATCTGGGTTCAGACGAACGCGAGACAAATTCCTGGAAAAAGGACCTTGCGTAAGACAACTTTGGTTCCTCTTCAAAAATTCGCGTACACTTTCGTTGTGTAGTCAGCATGTAATGATACCGAATGGAGGCATGTAGGCGTTCGAACCCCACCCCTAACTGAACAAAAAAATGCTAATCTTCCGGGATCGTAAGTTGAAGTTCCACCCCCCCCCCCGATGCCGCCGCCCTCTGGAAACAACGTTCAGATCAATTCTTGGAGTAACCGATTTCAAATGCAACGGTTCCCGCCAAATGTCACACTTCGTTGAGCGTACCAGTTCTCACCCTTTCATAGAAGTTAAGTGAGCCCTTTTAGTGCAAATTATGAATGTGACTGCCAAACTCTTCCTTTTTCCCTGCTCGTGGAGAAAACTGAAAGTAATTTTGAAAGTAAAATGAAGGAAAACACGAAAAATGAAATAAAATCACGACCTAACAAAACCTAACCTAATGTAACCCAACCGAGTATATGCAGATATTAATCTGTGTGTACCTTTCACTGCCATACTCTAGTAACAAACGTACAATTGTGAAATAGAAACCTGAAAGTTATTTTTGTTAAATATACAAGTTTATTTTATGTGTTCATCCAAAATAATAATGCGCCGAATCAATAATTGTTCCAAGTCTTAGGTTATTTTTTTGCAGTGGCATTTTGTCCAAATGTAACTCTAAAAGTCCTATTCAGCAAAAGAAACTAAAAAATTTGGAAATTTAGCCTATTTTTGTAAATTACGTGCTGGTTAAGGTCGTACCTTAAAAGCATTTTTTTTTTATATATACGTAAGGTCAAAAATCTTCTCGCTTGCAGGCTGAGATATCGTTAGGTTATGTAAGTGTACGTTTCGGAGGGGTGGTAGACAAGTTCGTCCAATTCCAAGATTCAATTTTTGGCCCTAAAAAGGGCCTTTTTCGGCAAGGTAATTATTTCCTTGAGTTTACTTTGAGCTGGTGTACTTAGTCACGGCCTTGGTGCCTTCACTGACGGCGTGCTTGGCCAGTTCACCGGGGAGGAGCAGCCGAACGGCCGTCTGGATCTCCCTGCTGGTGATGGTCGATCGCTTGTTGTAATGAGCGAGCCTGGAAGCTTCGGCGGCAATGCGCTCGAAGATGTCGTTGACGAAGCTGTTCATGATGCTCATCGCCTTGCTGGAGATGCCGGTGTCAGGGTGAACTTGCTTCAACACCTTGTAGATGTAAATTGCGTAGCTCTCCTTCCTCCTCCGCTTCTTCTTTTTGTCTCCCTTGGAGATGTTCTTCTGGGCCTTTCCGGCCTTTTTGGCGGCTTTTCCACTTGTCTTTGGCGGCATGTTGCAGACAGACTCGATGGGCGCCACCTCCGTCGATTCGTTTTTAAGAAAGGACGGTTGATATCAGACGGACCAATGGCGCTTCGAGACGTGTCTCCCGGACGCTCTCATTCGCGGCGATTCAATACTACTTAACAAAACCACCAAACTGGCTGGCAAAAATTTGTGTTTTCACGTTGTATCGATAGCAAGAGATCATCATGTCTGGACGCGGAAAGGGAGGAAAAGTGAAGGGAAAGAGCAAGTCTCGCTCCAGCCGAGCCGGACTTCAGTTCCCCGTCGGCAGAATCCACCGACTTTTGCGAAAGGGCAATTATGCCGAACGTGTCGGTGCCGGTGCACCGGTTTACCTGGCCGCCGTCATGGAATATTTGGCAGCCGAAGTCTTGGAGTTGGCCGGCAATGCTGCTCGCGATAACAAGAAGACCAGGATCATCCCCCGTCACTTGCAGTTGGCCATCAGAAACGACGAGGAGTTGAACAAGCTCCTTTCTGGGGTCACGATCGCCCAGGGTGGCGTGCTGCCCAACATCCAGGCGGTCCTTCTTCCCAAGAAAACCGAGAAGAAAGCTTAAGCTGACACCCTACCCCCTCAGCTTCTAGCAAATCGGCCCTTGTAAGGGCCACCAATTACCTTAGGAAAGGGTCATTGTCTACTCCATTTTTTTAAGTTTTCAAGTTTGAAGTCTGTAGTCTAATCAGGACTGACAATCCATGTAACTTGGCATGCAAATCCTGTGTTGATTCAATGTTTTTTGCCTATTTCCGATAATGTCAGAGAATAGTGGCTTACCTGTACGTATACATCTTGTAAATTTTGATAGCATAGAGATTATGACGTGTGTTTTGTTTTCGGTGGAGTCAAGCTGCACTGAAAATAATAATAATAAAAAATATATATATATGTTCGCCTGAGTTATATTAATTGATGTTATAATTTGACAGAAGCAATCTGAATTTCACATAAATTTCTTTTGCTTTGCTAAACGACGAACGAAGGGTGGGTAGTCATCTAGCGAATGCTGAGAGTCCTCGCGTGAATATTTTTTGTTGAATTCTCAATTATTTCAATCATTCTTATGTCATTATGAACTCGAGACGAGAGAAATCGTTCGAATCGAGGCTGGGATCAGGGGGTAAGGTTCGGGGAAAGTTGAAAGCTGACATTTCCTTCCTCAAAGAAAAGATTTGTGGCCCTTAGAAGGGCCGATTTTTCAAGATGGAGGACAGGCAAACTAGAGCCCTTAACCTCCGAAACCGTACAAGGTTCTGCCTTGACGTTTGAGTGCGTACACGACGTCCATGGCGGTTACGGTTTTCCTCTTGGCGTGCTCCGTGTAGGTGACGGCATCGCGGATAACGTTCTCCAAGAACACCTTGAGGACGCCGCGTGTCTCTTCGTAGATGAGACCGGAGATTCGCTTCACACCTCCTCGCCGGGCAAGACGGCGGATGGCGGGCTTGGTGATACCCTGGATGTTGTCTCGGAGAACTTTACGGTGGCGCTTGGCACCTCCTTTGCCGAGTCCCTTTCCTCCTTTACCTCTGCCTGTCATTTCTGCAGTGCACGTACGTGGATTCGAAAGATGAGAATGAAGCCTTCCCGGCGAGCCGGCTCAGTTTTGTACGCCTTCGACAGAGGGGGGCAGAATGGCGGGAGCCAATGGGAAATCCGCTTTTCGGTTTGATTTCACGAATCAGGAGCATGCACGGCACCTTTCAGGGCAAAGCATATAAAGGCATGATTTTTGGTTGGCGCGATTGTTTGAAACGGAAACGCTTAGGACAAGCACGCGACAATGGCCCGGACTAAGCAAACTGCACGAAAATCCACCGGAGGCAAGGCCCCAAGGAAGCAGCTCGCCACAAAGGCAGCTAGGAAGAGCGCTCCCGCCACCGGAGGAGTGAAGAAGCCCCATAGGTACAGGCCAGGTACCGTGGCTCTTCGAGAAATCCGTCGCTACCAGAAGAGCACCGAGTTGCTCATCAGGAAGCTTCCTTTCCAGCGTCTCGTCCGCGAGATCGCTCAAGATTTCAAGACCGACTTGCGCTTCCAGAGTTCCGCAGTCATGGCTCTCCAGGAGGCCAGCGAGGCTTACCTCGTCGGTCTCTTCGAAGATACCAACTTGTGTGCCATCCACGCTAAGCGTGTCACTATCATGCCAAAGGACATCCAGCTCGCCCGCCGCATTCGTGGAGAGCGTGCTTAAGCGCATTCCGCTGCCCTTGGCAAACAATCGGTCCTTTTGAGGACCACAAATCCTACTTGGAAAGTACGTTTTGGTCGTATCTCTCTTTATTTTTTATTATTATTGTCAATTCCATCCCTATCCTCGCGTTTATCCAAAAGTTATTTAAAATAATAATGCCGAAGCAATTGGGCGATATTTCATGAATATTCAGTTTTAATAATAAAGCTCTCGCTAAATCTTTAAATCTAATATCTTACTCGCAGTTCATTTCATAGAATCGATGGAAACGAAGTCAAACAAATTATGACGACATAATGTGACTAGTGTATTGCTTTCATTTTTTTAAAAAAGAAAATGCATGGATGGAAGGGAAAGGATGACACCGTGTCCGATGAAAGGAAAGGTTATAAGATTGAGTGATCGTGCAAATTCGCTCCTTCCAGGAGAATTTTGATGGTCCTCAGAAGGACCTTTTTATGGGGAACACTTGCGTGCTCAACCATTTTACTTCTTTTTTGGTGCAGCCTTCTTTGCTGCCTTGGGCTTGGCAGCCTTCTTTGGCTTTGGCGCCTTTGGTTTCTTGGGCGTCTTTGCCTTTTTCACTTTCGATGGAGACTTCTTTGGCTTTGCAACAGGTGCCTTCTTCTTTTCGCCGGTCTTCTTTGGTCGCTTGGCCGGGGCAGCTTTCTTTGCCGGTTTCTTCTCCTTGGGAGCCGAGCGTTTGGTCTTGGAAACAGCCCCGCTTTCCGGTTTCTCCTTCAGCGACGAAGCGCTGAGTTTGAAAGATCCGGAGGCACCCTTTCCTTTGGTTTGCACCAAAGAACCTGATGCCACGGCGCTCCTCAGGTACTTCTTGATGAAGGGCGCGAGCTTCTCGGCGTCGACCTTGTAGTTCTGGGTGATGTACTTCTTGATGGCCTGCAGGGAAGAGCCTCCGCGCTCCTTCAAGTTCTTGATAGCGTTGTTCACCATCTCGGATGTCCTGGGATGGGAAGGAGCCGTTCTCGGCTTTTTCGCCTTCGAGGACTTCTTGGGCGAAGCCGCCGTCGGGGCTGAGGGAGCTGATGCCGTATCTGCCATATCTACGCTCTTTTCGGAACGAAAATGAATCCCCGCGCCGAGGTTTCGACCCCCTTTTCTCTCGGAGCGCGGACCGGAGCGAGAGCAGCTCTCAGGCGGGCCGAAGCAAACTGAAGTTTGTAGTTGCCACAACGGTAAGTGTGTTTCCTCCTCTTTCCAAGATTAATTTTTTCAGTGCTGAGCTAGAGAGCACCAGCATCCCTCGTTGTTGGGTACGTTCCGGAAACTTTGAAGTAGCCGTGAAGTGCCGCAGTCCGTCCCCACGACTTCCACGTTCCTCGCTTCCTTCGTGTCAAACTCACCGTAGGTGTACGCGCGACCTCCATATGCCCGTGATTTCCTTAGTTTTCTCTGAGAAAAGGTAGAAGGTGCGTCGGTTGCACGGAGGAGATGGAAGTTCAATCCTTCCCCTATTCTCTTGCTGAGAATCAGGTGCCTTGAGCATACGACAGGCCTCTCAAGCCAATCTCCGAAGTAGCGTGTGTCGCACACGCCTGTGTTTGAACGAAGCTGGCCTACTTCCAATGTATAGCCTTTAATTTCGTTTATAGGCGAAAATCTATCGCATGAGGACTGTGGTTCGATTCGAAAGCAGCCATTTGCACCGAAAGTTAGCGCGGCCCTTCCTGCTCTCCGCCGATAAATAATAATAATGTAATAGTTTGTGTCGAGGTGCCCGTTGCCTACTTTGGTTTGTGGGAATAGCGCGTATTCGAGAACTCGATGAAGTTGTCCGAAGATAGCACAAAAATAGGAAATAGCTAGGCTGGAGAGTATATATATATATATATATATATATATATATATATATAACTACGCACTGGTAATGATCAGGCTGGAAAGTTCATACGAACTAACCGAGCCCAATCACTTTTTCGTTGTTAGGTCCTGGGTATATAGTGTGGAATCAAAAAGGTTGGTCATGAGATTCACTTTTATTCACTGCACTAAATTTTCTTCTTCTCTATCTTGTAGCTTTTATGTTCACACATCTCTGGAAGGGTGTTAAAGCACATTTCTCACTATGACTACAATGAAATGTATAATTATTTGTTATGTTTCTTCTACACGTTCTTGGCAGTGCCCACGAGACGAGACATTTCCCCGAAAACGAGAAGTTGGACTATATGTACCTTACCGAAAGCAGTATCTTTCGCCAACGGCCATACCACGCTGAATATACCGGTTCTCGTCCGATCACCGAAGTCAAGCAGCGTCGGGCCTGGTCAGTACTTGGATGGGTGACCGCCTGGGAACACCAGGTGCTGTTGGCATCCTTTTTCTTTTTCAAGGTTCATAGTGGCCTTTTATTTGTGAATTGAAGCCAATCAATCACCGACAGTTTTTGCAGAATCGCTTTTTTTTTTTTTTTTTTTTTTTTTCAATATACCTGTCATCAAATAATAATAATAATATAAGTGAAGAATGTATATTAGTATATATGAATATCGGGGAAGGCGACTTTCTTCTGTTTTTTGGGGCTTGCGGGGTTGCAGGGTGCGTTCTTATTACCGGCGGCCGCCATAATCCCGGCGGGGAGCGAGCGCTCCCCTGCCCGGCGGATCCGCCGCGTCGCTCCCCGAAGAGCCCGGCGTTGGTAGTTTTCGGCGAGGATACGTGCCGGCGGTTGCAGGGAGTGTGTTTTTTTTGGGCGTTTTTATTTTTTTGCAAAATGCCATCGCCGTGGAAGGAGGCGTTCGCTAAAGGGATAGTCCCGGCCCGGCAACCCTGATCCGTTGGCAATTTCGCCCGAAACGCACCGGGGCGGGGGGGGGGGGGGGTGTGCACACGCAGAATAAAGAATTGGAAATGTCGCATACTCGTTGGCGAGGACACGTAAACCGAGGTTCTGTTTCAACCGATGCATGTCAAATCTCGCGTCTTTTCCCTTCGGAAAGGGAATGCTCGATCAGTGCAGTGATGTGAAAGTGTCCCCGCTAGTGGACAATTTAGCAGAAGGCAAGTGGGGAAGGTCCTGGTCGGAACGGTTACTTTTGGCAGCAAACGGTTACGAAACTGTTACTTTTGTCAGTAAACTGTTACAAAACGGTTACTTTTGTCAGTAAACTGTTACAAAACGGTTACTTTTGGCAGTAAACTGTTACGAAACGGTTACTTTTGGCAGTAAACGGTTACGAAACTGTTAGTTTTAGCAGGGAACGGTTACAAAACCGTTACTTTTGGCAGCAGACGGTTACGAAATCGTTACTTTTGGCAGCAGACCGTTACATAACCGTTACTTTTTGCAGCAAACGAATTAACGATAAAATGACCATTCGGTATTTCTCGACTGGTCGGGAGTCGGGAAGTCATTTCCCGAAGTCGGGATCGGGACAGGATCCCCCCCCCGGTCCCGACTTTTCGGGATCCCGCACACCCCTAATATTAATGCATAGGATGGAATGAACATTTTTTTTTGCCATGTCAACGTAACCTAACCTCCCAGAGGATCTGGGTTCAGACGAACGCGAGACAAATTCCTGGAAAAAGGACCTTGCGTAAGACAACTTTGGTTCCTCTTCAAAAATTCGCGTACACTTTCGTTGTGTAGTCAGCATGTAATGATACCGAATGGAGGCATGTAGGCGTTCGAACCCCACCCCTAACTGAACAAAAAAATGCTAATCTTCCGGGATCGTAAGTTGAAGTTCCACCCCCCCCCCCGATGCCGCCGCCCTCTGGAAACAACGTTCAGATCAATTCTTGGAGTAACCGATTTCAAATGCAACGGTTCCCGCCAAATGTCACACTTCGTTGAGCGTACCAGTTCTCACCCTTTCATAGAAGTTAAGTGAGCCCTTTTAGTGCAAATTATGAATGTGACTGCCAAACTCTTCCTTTTTCCCTGCTCGTGGAGAAAACTGAAAGTAATTTTGAAAGTAAAATGAAGGAAAACACGAAAAATGAAATAAAATCACGACCTAACAAAACCTAACCTAATGTAACCCAACCGAGTATATGCAGATATTAATCTGTGTGTACCTTTCACTGCCATACTCTAGTAACAAACGTACAATTGTGAAATAGAAACCTGAAAGTTATTTTTGTTAAATATACAAGTTTATTTTATGTGTTCATCCAAAATAATAATGCGCCGAATCAATAATTGTTCCAAGTCTTAGGTTATTTTTTTGCAGTGGCATTTTGTCCAAATGTAACTCTAAAAGTCCTATTCAGCAAAAGAAACTAAAAAATTTGGAAATTTAGCCTATTTTTGTAAATTACGTGCTGGTTAAGGTCGTACCTTAAAAGCATTTTTTTTTTATATATACGTAAGGTCAAAAATCTTCTCGCTTGCAGGCTGAGATATCGTTAGGTTATGTAAGTGTACGTTTCGGAGGGGTGGTAGACAAGTTCGTCCAATTCCAAGATTCAATTTTTGGCCCTAAAAAGGGCCTTTTTCGGCAAGGTAATTATTTCCTTGAGTTTACTTTGAGCTGGTGTACTTAGTCACGGCCTTGGTGCCTTCACTGACGGCGTGCTTGGCCAGTTCACCGGGGAGGAGCAGCCGAACGGCCGTCTGGATCTCCCTGCTGGTGATGGTCGATCGCTTGTTGTAATGAGCGAGCCTGGAAGCTTCGGCGGCAATGCGCTCGAAGATGTCGTTGACGAAGCTGTTCATGATGCTCATCGCCTTGCTGGAGATGCCGGTGTCAGGGTGAACTTGCTTCAACACCTTGTAGATGTAAATTGCGTAGCTCTCCTTCCTCCTCCGCTTCTTCTTTTTGTCTCCCTTGGAGATGTTCTTCTGGGCCTTTCCGGCCTTTTTGGCGGCTTTTCCACTTGTCTTTGGCGGCATGTTGCAGACAGACTCGATGGGCGCCACCTCCGTCGATTCGTTTTTAAGAAAGGACGGTTGATATCAGACGGACCAATGGCGCTTCGAGACGTGTCTCCCGGACGCTCTCATTCGCGGCGATTCAATACTACTTAACAAAACCACCAAACTGGCTGGCAAAAATTTGTGTTTTCACGTTGTATCGATAGCAAGAGATCATCATGTCTGGACGCGGAAAGGGAGGAAAAGTGAAGGGAAAGAGCAAGTCTCGCTCCTGGGGAAGCCTCCATTCATGCTTGGCATGCACTAGTATGCTAACTACCTACATGACATCGGGATTTATTTAAACCTGGTTTCAATCTTGTAAAGAGATTTTTACCAGGCGGCGAAAATAGAAAGATGGTGAAAAAACTACAGCTAAGAAGAGGAACAAAGAGAAGGGAAGCTCCCGAGGGTAAAACCAAGTAAACTTGTAAAACCTCGGCTGCGTCTAGTATGCAAGCTTCGTCTAGATTCTGATGTGCGAAAAAAACCCACGTGAAGGGGGGTAAAAAACACACATCCTATTGGTTTCTATCCTTAATGGAGCCGTGAGGCGGCAGGTAGGATCGGGAATTGGAAGGTATGGTGTTTTTGGCTACAAGTAGCCTTTCAAGTCTTGTGTTAGTAGGACCTACTCATGCACACGTCGCTTCTCTGATGTTGGGGTGTGAAGGTTCATCTGACTTTCAAACCCTGGGGAGAGTTAACGGTGCGTGGGGTGCTCCTGTTCCTTGTTTCCTGTAGAGGTGGTCAGTGGCTGCTGGGGCTTTACGAAGGCAGCGCCGTAGACGAATTCGCGAGTGCACAAATACGGCACTCACGTTCCTCCACCGGCCCAGCTGAAGGCTTCAAAAGCCGGCTTAGTACTAAGACTGCCTTTGAAGAAGGCGAGCCGTGATCTGTGCCGCTGCTGAATTCTTTGGTCGTACGTGTGGCGTTGTCCCTTTTTGTTGTTTTCTTGTTTCCTGTAGAGGTGGTCAGTGGCTGCTGGCGCTTAGGAAGGCAGCGCCGTAGACGAATTCATGAGTGCACAAATACGGCACTCACGTTCCTCCACCGGCCTAGCTGAAGGCTTCAAAAGCCGGCTTAGTACTAAGACTGCCTTTGAAGAAGGCGAGCCGTGATCTGTGCCGCTGCTGAATTCTTTGGTCGTACATGTGGCGTTGTCCTTTTTGTTGTTTCAATTTCCACCACTGTTGCCGTTGTTTACTTCAGAGGCTGCGCAGTAGACGAATTCGCGAGTGCACAAATGAGGCACTCACGTTCCTCCACCGGCCCAGCTGAAGGCTTCAAAAGCCGGCTTAGTACTAAGACTGCCTTTGAAGAAGGCGAGCCGTCACCTGTGCAGCTACTGAAGTCTGTGGTCATACTTGTTGCGGTGCCTCTTGTATTGCTACAACGGGAGTGGTGCTTATTGTCATCGGGGGTAATTCCATAGAACGCTCAGAGGTCTCTTGTGCTTGTAGCGCGTTCGCGGGTACGTGCCTAGATTCCTGATCAGCTCGTTGTCTATTTGATTTTTCTTTTTGTAGAGTTTGGTCATGATTTTTTCGTTGAAAGCTTCTATTTTTGGAAGCTTGTGCATAATGTGGATTGGAGTCATTCTGGTGCTCCAGGGTAGGTTCAGGATGTATCTGAGCATCCTGTTTTGGTATTTCTGTAGGAGGACTATATTGCCTTTGTTCCCACAGAACCAAGCGGGTGATCCGTACATTAGGATTGGCCTTATCATAAGTTTGTAAAGCAAGAGCTTGTGTGATAGTACTAACGGGCTGGCCGAGTATATCAGTGATTTGATTTGGTGGAAGCGGACTCTTGCTCTGTCGAGTACTATTTTAGTGTGCTGGGAGAAGCTAAGCTTGGAGTCAAGGGTGACTCCAAGGTATCTAACTTGTTGTTGCCAGGGTATGTTGACCCCTTCCAGGGTGATTTCTGGTGGGAGGGGTTGCCTTTTCTTAGTGAAGATGATCGCTTCCGTTTTATGGGCGTTGATCTTTATCTTCCATCGGTTATAGTATGTTTGGAGTGATTCTAGGTAAGTTTCTAGAATTCTGACTATTCTGAGACGTCTCCATGAAGATTGGTAGATAGCCACGTCATCGGCATAGACCGCTATTTGGGCTTCATGGTGACGGGGGATATCTGAGATATAGAGGTTGAATAGCAGAGGGCTGAGTATAGACCCCTGCGGAACTCCTGCTTCTATGTTTCTTATGTTCGATTTCTCCTGGAGAATTGATACAAAAAATTTCCGTCCGCTTATATAAGATTTTATCAATCTTATTAGCTTATCTGGTAATCCTAGTTTGATAAGTTTGTGTATGAGGCCTTCATGCCATACTCTGTCAAATGCTTTTTCTACATCTAATAGCACCATTCCTGTATCCTTTTTTTTGTTGTAGTGCTCAGTGACATGTTCTATAACGCGTGTGAGCTGGTGCACCGTGGAGTGTTTTTGTCTGAAGCCAAATTGCTCTGTCGGTAGCAATTGCTTTTGTTGCGTTATGAATTGCAGTCTCTTCATTACTACTCGTTCGAATATTTTTCCGAGGTTGTTGAGTAGACTGATCGGTCTGTAGTTTTGTGGAAACGTTTTGTCTTTACCCGGTTTGGGGAGACATATGATCTTGGCTATTTTCCAGTTTTCTGGGAAGTATGCGAGTTTGGCGCACGAGTTAAACAGCGCGGCAATGGCTTGCACCATGTTAATTGGGATGTGCTTGAAGAGCACGTTTTGGATCCCATCTGGTCCCGGTGCCTTGAAGTTGGGTAGATATTTGATTATGTGAAGTAATTCAGGGACGTTTGTGTGAATTATATCTTCATCATGATCACGGTTTGATGTGAAGAACCGTTCTACCGTGTCGGTTGTTTCGTCTTCGTCTTCGGAATCGATGTCAAGGTCTTCGTTTGGTTTGAATGCCTCTTCTAACGTGTCCGCGAGTGCGTTTGTCTTTTCCTCGTTTCCATACGCCATGCCGTTTTTCCCGTGGAGTATGGGGGTGTCAATATTGGTACGCGTGAGCCTTCTCGTGAATTTATATAATGAGAGGTCTTTTACGGCCAATTTGTCTACGCGAGCTTTCCATTTCTCGTTTCTGTGTTTCTTTATGTCGTCTTGGATTTCGTTCGACAGTGCTTTTTGTTCTTGTCTGTAGAACGGTTGTCTGGTACGCATGAATAATTTGCGAATTTTGTTCCGGAGCCTTATCTTTACTTTGATAGAGTCCGGCAGCGCTGCATCCGGTTGCAGTGGTTTGTGCAAGGGGATATGCTTGGCCATGGCGCCTTTTATTTTGCTTGTAATAAATGAGACGCGGGCGTTAATAGCTTGTTCTGAATTTAATTCTGTTTGAAATTCGTTCTTGGTGAAATTTGGTTCTAGATCTTTCTTGAAGGCATCCCAGTTTGCCTTATTGAAGTTGTATCTTTTGAACGGGGGACGATATCGTGGCTTGTCGAAGAGTGTGACTAACACTGGGTTGTGGTCCGATGTGAGGGCCGGTATTGACTCTTGGTCCGTTATTATGCGGGGACCTTTTAGAACTACCACGTCTAGGACGTCAGGTAGTTTATTTGGGTCTTCCGGGTAATAAGTCGGAGTAGTGGGCGCGTAGACAAGTAGTGGCGTATTTTGAATGTATCTGAATAACTTGTTGCCACTTGTGTTGTGCACTCGGCTGTGCCAGGCGGAATGTTTCGCGTTTAAGTCTCCTCCTATAAGGACTGAAGGCCCGAGACGGAGGAGTTTGTCTATGTCTCTAGGGTCTAGCTCGTTATTTGCTCGAGGAGATCGGTAAGCCGAAATGAATATTATGTCGCGATTTGCCATTTTTGCAGTGACCGCTACGGCTTCGAGCGTATTGAGTTTGGGGATCGGGATGCGAGAGTGGATTATATTGTTTTTAATGAATATGGCCACTCCTCCATGTGCGTGGTTGCTGATTTTGTCTTCCCTATGCATATCATACGTTGGGAGATAGACTCTGTCGGTGGGCTTTAGGTGCGTTTCGGATATAAGGGCTATTTCTGGTTGCTGCTCTAGCAGCCAGGGGTAAGCTTCGTGCATCTTATTTAGGAGACCTCTGGCGTTCCAATGGATTAGGTAGGCGCCCCGATTATTGCCTGCCATTGGTAGTCATTAGGGCACTTGTTAATTGCGCACAGATGGTCATCACCTGTTGCATAGTCTGGGCCATGGCAGCTTGCATTTGTTGCATTTGCTGCATGGTGTTTTTAAGGGCTTCCATCATTAGAGGGAGCCAGTCGGGCTGGTTGTTGGGAGTAGTATTTGTGTTAGCGCTTGAATCTGAATTTGAATTTGAAATTGAAATTCTGGGTTCGGATCTACACTCGACTTGCATGGGTGTATCTTGGTTTGTTTCGCTTGGTTCTGATATCTTGCGGCTGTCTGCAGTTTTATTTGTGCCGGTCACGGTTGACGTGCCAGGCTTTTGTGTGCCGGTGGCAGTTAATGTGCCGGTCACGGTTGAAGTGGCAGGCGTGCTTGATGTGCTGGGAGCTACTTGTGTGCCGGGCGCGCTTGCTGCGCCAGGCTCACCAGGTGCGCCGGCTTTTTTACTTGTGCCGGGTCGGATTTGTTTTGTTTTATTGGGTTGCGATTGACCTAATTGGATGGCGGGGGTTTTATTGTTTTGCTGTGCTGGCTCTTGCCTCGGGGGTTCGTTATTTGGGGCCCTGGGCTTGCCGGTAACAGTGTGGGTCTGGGCTGTCGCTTTTTGTTTATGCGGCACTTTGTTAGTTGGTATCGGGGGGGGGAGGAGGTTTCTTTGTCTCCTCACCTGGTTGACCCTTTTGTATATGGGACATTTTCTAGCGCTGGCAACATGGTCGCCATTGCAGTTGGTGCATTTAACCGGGTTTATTTCCCTGTCGCAGTCTTTGATGTCATGTGTTTGCCCACAGCGCACGCATTTGGGCATCATGTGGCAGGTGCTTCTTCCGTGGTGGAAGCCCTGGCATTGGTGGCATTGTAGTGGGACATCTGGTACGATGTAGTCCTCGATGTGGACTCTCACTATGCCAAGGTGTTCGAGTTTTTTTAGTCTGAGTAACTTTTCCTTGTTTTGCTCAAACGTTTTTACCAAAAAGGAGTGACTTTTTTTCTTTTTGGGATAGCTTTCGGTGAATTTATCGATGTAATTCATCTGAGTTACTTCGGCATCAATACCTGTAGCTATTTTCAGGTCTTCTTCGATTTCGTGTGGGTCCATCCAAGCTTGGAGTCCCTTAATCACGAAACGATAAGGCTTATGAGCTGTTGCTTTATGGTAGTGGAACTCGAATTTGTTTTTGTTGAGCTCCGTTAGTATTTTATTGTAGGTGTCGCTATCATAAGCGGTCACCTTCATTATGTTCCCTTTTGCCGTGCAAAGGATGTTTTGGATTCGCTTGTCTTTGCACAGCTTGACAAATTTTTGTGGGTTTTTGACTGTTATTGGAGGGAATCTGGGCTTACTTTTTGCCAGCGGTTTCCCTAAGGTGGGTGATATGGGTGCTGAAAGCGGGACGTTGTTCAGCTTGTTCAGCCTGGCCCATTTCATACTGTCTGCTTTATCGTTCGTATGGTCATAGAACAATTGTTTTGGTTCCTTGTCGCTTATGTTAAGCGCAGGAAAGGTCTCGCTTATTAAGCGTTCGCATTCTTTTTGCGTCCGCTTTGGCGCTTTTTGTTGGTTGTTAGCGTTAATTGTGCTGGATTCTTGTTTTGGGGAACCCTGTTTTCGTTTTTTAACGTCCGGTTGCATCAACTCCTCTTCCAGGAGGCTTTTTGTGAAGTTTTGGACGCCCGCTTTTTTAATTTTCAATTTGCGGTTTTTTGTTTTTGATTTCGGGTTGGTACCGAATTCAAATATTACGTCATTTTCCCTGATTGTTGTTGTTTTGGGTTTTTGTGACGTCTGGTTGCGTTGAGCAGGCGTAATTGTGTCCTGCGACGCAGCCCCGTCTTTATTTGCCTGATCGGAGTTCGATCTTTTTTTTCTAAGGGGGGTGGGGGGAACTGCAGTGTCGATCTCCCCCCCTTTTTCTTTTTCTTCCTCATCTGATGAAAGAATGCATGAAGACTCTTCCGAAGAGGAGTCGTATGCATTTTCCATGTCTTTATCATTGCTGAAGTTAAATTCAGAATGATCGCCTAGTTTCTTGCCATTAAAATCGCTTTTTTTGGTTACGCGATGCCTTTCTTCGTCTGGGCTCTCCATCCCTATAGGATTTTGCATGGAGAGCTCGTCGGCCAATAGGAGAGCCGGATTTGGACTTGGGTCCGCCATGTGGCTCGGCCAATAGGAGAGCGTCTCCCGGTTTTGACTTCCAGCCAATGAGGAGGCTGGATTCAGATTCAAGCCTGGCCGGAGGTTCGGCCAATAGGAGGCCTCCTCCCGAGTTTGAGTTTCGGCCAATAGGGAGTCAGGATTTTCGTTTGACTTTTTGTGGGAAAATTCTGGCGCTCTGAGGGAGCTTTTTGGCGCAAAATGGAACAGGGGCTGGGGAGCGACTATTACATGGATGGGTATTGATATTTACGCGCAGTTCTTGAAGTTCTGACGATGCTACGAGTAGTGCAATGAAATAAAAATATTTCACGCTAGTGACGTCCTGGGGTGTCGGCAAAGCCTGTTCATCCCCAAGATCTCCGTCCCAGTTAAGAGAAAGCGGATCACGAGGGGGCCCTTAGCCACTTGCGAGTAATATTCGTATTTCTACTCAAGCGCTGTAATAAAAAGTTTTCATTAATTGCAATAAAAATTGCATATAAGACAACCGTTCTTTCTTCTTGGAGTCAGAAAACAGCTTGCTCGTCTCTCAATCGCCGATATCTACAACCCAGTTGAGAAAATTTCAATGGGCAATCGACTTTTTCTTCACTGAGTCAAAAGCAGGTCTGTCTCCTTCAAGCTCCAGTCTCAGTCTCGATACACAGACTCGATACACACTCGATGGGCGCCACCTCCGTCGATTCGTTTTTAAGAAAGGACGGTTGATATCAGACGGACCAATGGCGCTTCGAGACGTGTCTCCCGGACGCTCTCATTCGCGGCGATTCAATACTACTTAACAAAACCACCAAACTGGCTGGCAAAAATTTGTGTTTTCACGTTGTATCGATAGCAAGAGATCATCATGTCTGGACGCGGAAAGGGAGGAAAAGTGAAGGGAAAGAGCAAGTCTCGCTCCAGCCGAGCCGGACTTCAGTTCCCCGTCGGCAGAATCCACCGACTTTTGCGAAAGGGCAATTATGCCGAACGTGTCGGTGCCGGTGCACCGGTTTACCTGGCCGCCGTCATGGAATATTTGGCAGCCGAAGTCTTGGAGTTGGCCGGCAATGCTGCTCGCGATAACAAGAAGACCAGGATCATCCCCCGTCACTTGCAGTTGGCCATCAGAAACGACGAGGAGTTGAACAAGCTCCTTTCTGGGGTCACGATCGCCCAGGGTGGCGTGCTGCCCAACATCCAGGCGGTCCTTCTTCCCAAGAAAACCGAGAAGAAAGCTTAAGCTGACACCCTACCCCCTCAGCTTCTAGCAAATCGGCCCTTGTAAGGGCCACCAATTACCTTAGGAAAGGGTCATTGTCTACTCCATTTTTTTAAGTTTTCAAGTTTGAAGTCTGTAGTCTAATCAGGACTGACAATCCATGTAACTTGGCATGCAAATCCTGTGTTGATTCAATGTTTTTTGCCTATTTCCGATAATGTCAGAGAATAGTGGCTTACCTGTACGTATACATCTTGTAAATTTTGATAGCATAGAGATTATGACGTGTGTTTTGTTTTCGGTGGAGTCAAGCTGCACTGAAAATAATAATAATAAAAAATATATATATATGTTCGCCTGAGTTATATTAATTGATGTTATAATTTGACAGAAGCAATCTGAATTTCACATAAATTTCTTTTGCTTTGCTAAACGACGAACGAAGGGTGGGTAGTCATCTAGCGAATGCTGAGAGTCCTCGCGTGAATATTTTTTGTTGAATTCTCAATTATTTCAATCATTCTTATGTCATTATGAACTCGAGACGAGAGAAATCGTTCGAATCGAGGCTGGGATCAGGGGGTAAGGTTCGGGGAAAGTTGAAAGCTGACATTTCCTTCCTCAAAGAAAAGATTTGTGGCCCTTAGAAGGGCCGATTTTTCAAGATGGAGGACAGGCAAACTAGAGCCCTTAACCTCCGAAACCGTACAAGGTTCTGCCTTGACGTTTGAGTGCGTACACGACGTCCATGGCGGTTACGGTTTTCCTCTTGGCGTGCTCCGTGTAGGTGACGGCATCGCGGATAACGTTCTCCAAGAACACCTTGAGGACGCCGCGTGTCTCTTCGTAGATGAGACCGGAGATTCGCTTCACACCTCCTCGCCGGGCAAGACGGCGGATGGCGGGCTTGGTGATACCCTGGATGTTGTCTCGGAGAACTTTACGGTGGCGCTTGGCACCTCCTTTGCCGAGTCCCTTTCCTCCTTTACCTCTGCCTGTCATTTCTGCAGTGCACGTACGTGGATTCGAAAGATGAGAATGAAGCCTTCCCGGCGAGCCGGCTCAGTTTTGTACGCCTTCGACAGAGGGGGGCAGAATGGCGGGAGCCAATGGGAAATCCGCTTTTCGGTTTGATTTCACGAATCAGGAGCATGCACGGCACCTTTCAGGGCAAAGCATATAAAGGCATGATTTTTGGTTGGCGCGATTGTTTGAAACGGAAACGCTTAGGACAAGCACGCGACAATGGCCCGGACTAAGCAAACTGCACGAAAATCCACCGGAGGCAAGGCCCCAAGGAAGCAGCTCGCCACAAAGGCAGCTAGGAAGAGCGCTCCCGCCACCGGAGGAGTGAAGAAGCCCCATAGGTACAGGCCAGGTACCGTGGCTCTTCGAGAAATCCGTCGCTACCAGAAGAGCACCGAGTTGCTCATCAGGAAGCTTCCTTTCCAGCGTCTCGTCCGCGAGATCGCTCAAGATTTCAAGACCGACTTGCGCTTCCAGAGTTCCGCAGTCATGGCTCTCCAGGAGGCCAGCGAGGCTTACCTCGTCGGTCTCTTCGAAGATACCAACTTGTGTGCCATCCACGCTAAGCGTGTCACTATCATGCCAAAGGACATCCAGCTCGCCCGCCGCATTCGTGGAGAGCGTGCTTAAGCGCATTCCGCTGCCCTTGGCAAACAATCGGTCCTTTTGAGGACCACAAATCCTACTTGGAAAGTACGTTTTGGTCGTATCTCTCTTTATTTTTTATTATTATTGTCAATTCCATCCCTATCCTCGCGTTTATCCAAAAGTTATTTAAAATAATAATGCCGAAGCAATTGGGCGATATTTCATGAATATTCAGTTTTAATAATAAAGCTCTCGCTAAATCTTTAAATCTAATATCTTACTCGCAGTTCATTTCATAGAATCGATGGAAACGAAGTCAAACAAATTATGACGACATAATGTGACTAGTGTATTGCTTTCATTTTTTTAAAAAAGAAAATGCATGGATGGAAGGGAAAGGATGACACCGTGTCCGATGAAAGGAAAGGTTATAAGATTGAGTGATCGTGCAAATTCGCTCCTTCCAGGAGAATTTTGATGGTCCTCAGAAGGACCTTTTTATGGGGAACACTTGCGTGCTCAACCATTTTACTTCTTTTTTGGTGCAGCCTTCTTTGCTGCCTTGGGCTTGGCAGCCTTCTTTGGCTTTGGCGCCTTTGGTTTCTTGGGCGTCTTTGCCTTTTTCACTTTCGATGGAGACTTCTTTGGCTTTGCAACAGGTGCCTTCTTCTTTTCGCCGGTCTTCTTTGGTCGCTTGGCCGGGGCAGCTTTCTTTGCCGGTTTCTTCTCCTTGGGAGCCGAGCGTTTGGTCTTGGAAACAGCCCCGCTTTCCGGTTTCTCCTTCAGCGACGAAGCGCTGAGTTTGAAAGATCCGGAGGCACCCTTTCCTTTGGTTTGCACCAAAGAACCTGATGCCACGGCGCTCCTCAGGTACTTCTTGATGAAGGGCGCGAGCTTCTCGGCGTCGACCTTGTAGTTCTGGGTGATGTACTTCTTGATGGCCTGCAGGGAAGAGCCTCCGCGCTCCTTCAAGTTCTTGATAGCGTTGTTCACCATCTCGGATGTCCTGGGATGGGAAGGAGCCGTTCTCGGCTTTTTCGCCTTCGAGGACTTCTTGGGCGAAGCCGCCGTCGGGGCTGAGGGAGCTGATGCCGTATCTGCCATATCTACGCTCTTTTCGGAACGAAAATGAATCCCCGCGCCGAGGTTTCGACCCCCTTTTCTCTCGGAGCGCGGACCGGAGCGAGAGCAGCTCTCAGGCGGGCCGAAGCAAACTGAAGTTTGTAGTTGCCACAACGGTAAGTGTGTTTCCTCCTCTTTCCAAGATTAATTTTTTCAGTGCTGAGCTAGAGAGCACCAGCATCCCTCGTTGTTGGGTACGTTCCGGAAACTTTGAAGTAGCCGTGAAGTGCCGCAGTCCGTCCCCACGACTTCCACGTTCCTCGCTTCCTTCGTGTCAAACTCACCGTAGGTGTACGCGCGACCTCCATATGCCCGTGATTTCCTTAGTTTTCTCTGAGAAAAGGTAGAAGGTGCGTCGGTTGCACGGAGGAGATGGAAGTTCAATCCTTCCCCTATTCTCTTGCTGAGAATCAGGTGCCTTGAGCATACGACAGGCCTCTCAAGCCAATCTCCGAAGTAGCGTGTGTCGCACACGCCTGTGTTTGAACGAAGCTGGCCTACTTCCAATGTATAGCCTTTAATTTCGTTTATAGGCGAAAATCTATCGCATGAGGACTGTGGTTCGATTCGAAAGCAGCCATTTGCACCGAAAGTTAGCGCGGCCCTTCCTGCTCTCCGCCGATAAATAATAATAATGTAATAGTTTGTGTCGAGGTGCCCGTTGCCTACTTTGGTTTGTGGGAATAGCGCGTATTCGAGAACTCGATGAAGTTGTCCGAAGATAGCACAAAAATAGGAAATAGCTAGGCTGGAGAGTATATATATATATATATATATATATATATATATATAACTACGCACTGGTAATGATCAGGCTGGAAAGTTCATACGAACTAACCGAGCCCAATCACTTTTTCGTTGTTAGGTCCTGGGTATATAGTGTGGAATCAAAAAGGTTGGTCATGAGATTCACTTTTATTCACTGCACTAAATTTTCTTCTTCTCTATCTTGTAGCTTTTATGTTCACACATCTCTGGAAGGGTGTTAAAGCACATTTCTCACTATGACTACAATGAAATGTATAATTATTTGTTATGTTTCTTCTACACGTTCTTGGCAGTGCCCACGAGACGAGACATTTCCCCGAAAACGAGAAGTTGGACTATATGTACCTTACCGAAAGCAGTATCTTTCGCCAACGGCCATACCACGCTGAATATACCGGTTCTCGTCCGATCACCGAAGTCAAGCAGCGTCGGGCCTGGTCAGTACTTGGATGGGTGACCGCCTGGGAACACCAGGTGCTGTTGGCATCCTTTTTCTTTTTCAAGGTTCATAGTGGCCTTTTATTTGTGAATTGAAGCCAATCAATCACCGACAGTTTTTGCAGAATCGCTTTTTTTTTTTTTTTTTTTTTTTTTCAATATACCTGTCATCAAATAATAATAATAATATAAGTGAAGAATGTATATTAGTATATATGAATATCGGGGAAGGCGACTTTCTTCTGTTTTTTGGGGCTTGCGGGGTTGCAGGGTGCGTTCTTATTACCGGCGGCCGCCATAATCCCGGCGGGGAGCGAGCGCTCCCCTGCCCGGCGGATCCGCCGCGTCGCTCCCCGAAGAGCCCGGCGTTGGTAGTTTTCGGCGAGGATACGTGCCGGCGGTTGCAGGGAGTGTGTTTTTTTTGGGCGTTTTTATTTTTTTGCAAAATGCCATCGCCGTGGAAGGAGGCGTTCGCTAAAGGGATAGTCCCGGCCCGGCAACCCTGATCCGTTGGCAATTTCGCCCGAAACGCACCGGGGCGGGGGGGGGGGGGGGTGTGCACACGCAGAATAAAGAATTGGAAATGTCGCATACTCGTTGGCGAGGACACGTAAACCGAGGTTCTGTTTCAACCGATGCATGTCAAATCTCGCGTCTTTTCCCTTCGGAAAGGGAATGCTCGATCAGTGCAGTGATGTGAAAGTGTCCCCGCTAGTGGACAATTTAGCAGAAGGCAAGTGGGGAAGGTCCTGGTCGGAACGGTTACTTTTGGCAGCAAACGGTTACGAAACTGTTACTTTTGTCAGTAAACTGTTACAAAACGGTTACTTTTGTCAGTAAACTGTTACAAAACGGTTACTTTTGGCAGTAAACTGTTACGAAACGGTTACTTTTGGCAGTAAACGGTTACGAAACTGTTAGTTTTAGCAGGGAACGGTTACAAAACCGTTACTTTTGGCAGCAGACGGTTACGAAATCGTTACTTTTGGCAGCAGACCGTTACATAACCGTTACTTTTTGCAGCAAACGAATTAACGATAAAATGACCATTCGGTATTTCTCGACTGGTCGGGAGTCGGGAAGTCATTTCCCGAAGTCGGGATCGGGACAGGATCCCCCCCCCGGTCCCGACTTTTCGGGATCCCGCACACCCCTAATATTAATGCATAGGATGGAATGAACATTTTTTTTTGCCATGTCAACGTAACCTAACCTCCCAGAGGATCTGGGTTCAGACGAACGCGAGACAAATTCCTGGAAAAAGGACCTTGCGTAAGACAACTTTGGTTCCTCTTCAAAAATTCGCGTACACTTTCGTTGTGTAGTCAGCATGTAATGATACCGAATGGAGGCATGTAGGCGTTCGAACCCCACCCCTAACTGAACAAAAAAATGCTAATCTTCCGGGATCGTAAGTTGAAGTTCCACCCCCCCCCCCGATGCCGCCGCCCTCTGGAAACAACGTTCAGATCAATTCTTGGAGTAACCGATTTCAAATGCAACGGTTCCCGCCAAATGTCACACTTCGTTGAGCGTACCAGTTCTCACCCTTTCATAGAAGTTAAGTGAGCCCTTTTAGTGCAAATTATGAATGTGACTGCCAAACTCTTCCTTTTTCCCTGCTCGTGGAGAAAACTGAAAGTAATTTTGAAAGTAAAATGAAGGAAAACACGAAAAATGAAATAAAATCACGACCTAACAAAACCTAACCTAATGTAACCCAACCGAGTATATGCAGATATTAATCTGTGTGTACCTTTCACTGCCATACTCTAGTAACAAACGTACAATTGTGAAATAGAAACCTGAAAGTTATTTTTGTTAAATATACAAGTTTATTTTATGTGTTCATCCAAAATAATAATGCGCCGAATCAATAATTGTTCCAAGTCTTAGGTTATTTTTTTGCAGTGGCATTTTGTCCAAATGTAACTCTAAAAGTCCTATTCAGCAAAAGAAACTAAAAAATTTGGAAATTTAGCCTATTTTTGTAAATTACGTGCTGGTTAAGGTCGTACCTTAAAAGCATTTTTTTTTTATATATACGTAAGGTCAAAAATCTTCTCGCTTGCAGGCTGAGATATCGTTAGGTTATGTAAGTGTACGTTTCGGAGGGGTGGTAGACAAGTTCGTCCAATTCCAAGATTCAATTTTTGGCCCTAAAAAGGGCCTTTTTCGGCAAGGTAATTATTTCCTTGAGTTTACTTTGAGCTGGTGTACTTAGTCACGGCCTTGGTGCCTTCACTGACGGCGTGCTTGGCCAGTTCACCGGGGAGGAGCAGCCGAACGGCCGTCTGGATCTCCCTGCTGGTGATGGTCGATCGCTTGTTGTAATGAGCGAGCCTGGAAGCTTCGGCGGCAATGCGCTCGAAGATGTCGTTGACGAAGCTGTTCATGATGCTCATCGCCTTGCTGGAGATGCCGGTGTCAGGGTGAACTTGCTTCAACACCTTGTAGATGTAAATTGCGTAGCTCTCCTTCCTCCTCCGCTTCTTCTTTTTGTCTCCCTTGGAGATGTTCTTCTGGGCCTTTCCGGCCTTTTTGGCGGCTTTTCCACTTGTCTTTGGCGGCATGTTGCAGACAGACTCGATGGGCGCCACCTCCGTCGATTCGTTTTTAAGAAAGGACGGTTGATATCAGACGGACCAATGGCGCTTCGAGACGTGTCTCCCGGACGCTCTCATTCGCGGCGATTCAATACTACTTAACAAAACCACCAAACTGGCTGGCAAAAATTTGTGTTTTCACGTTGTATCGATAGCAAGAGATCATCATGTCTGGACGCGGAAAGGGAGGAAAAGTGAAGGGAAAGAGCAAGTCTCGCTCCAGCCGAGCCGGACTTCAGTTCCCCGTCGGCAGAATCCACCGACTTTTGCGAAAGGGCAATTATGCCGAACGTGTCGGTGCCGGTGCACCGGTTTACCTGGCCGCCGTCATGGAATATTTGGCAGCCGAAGTCTTGGAGTTGGCCGGCAATGCTGCTCGCGATAACAAGAAGACCAGGATCATCCCCCGTCACTTGCAGTTGGCCATCAGAAACGACGAGGAGTTGAACAAGCTCCTTTCTGGGGTCACGATCGCCCAGGGTGGCGTGCTGCCCAACATCCAGGCGGTCCTTCTTCCCAAGAAAACCGAGAAGAAAGCTTAAGCTGACACCCTACCCCCTCAGCTTCTAGCAAATCGGCCCTTGTAAGGGCCACCAATTACCTTAGGAAAGGGTCATTGTCTACTCCATTTTTTTAAGTTTTCAAGTTTGAAGTCTGTAGTCTAATCAGGACTGACAATCCATGTAACTTGGCATGCAAATCCTGTGTTGATTCAATGTTTTTTGCCTATTTCCGATAATGTCAGAGAATAGTGGCTTACCTGTACGTATACATCTTGTAAATTTTGATAGCATAGAGATTATGACGTGTGTTTTGTTTTCGGTGGAGTCAAGCTGCACTGAAAATAATAATAATAAAAAATATATATATATGTTCGCCTGAGTTATATTAATTGATGTTATAATTTGACAGAAGCAATCTGAATTTCACATAAATTTCTTTTGCTTTGCTAAACGACGAACGAAGGGTGGGTAGTCATCTAGCGAATGCTGAGAGTCCTCGCGTGAATATTTTTTGTTGAATTCTCAATTATTTCAATCATTCTTATGTCATTATGAACTCGAGACGAGAGAAATCGTTCGAATCGAGGCTGGGATCAGGGGGTAAGGTTCGGGGAAAGTTGAAAGCTGACATTTCCTTCCTCAAAGAAAAGATTTGTGGCCCTTAGAAGGGCCGATTTTTCAAGATGGAGGACAGGCAAACTAGAGCCCTTAACCTCCGAAACCGTACAAGGTTCTGCCTTGACGTTTGAGTGCGTACACGACGTCCATGGCGGTTACGGTTTTCCTCTTGGCGTGCTCCGTGTAGGTGACGGCATCGCGGATAACGTTCTCCAAGAACACCTTGAGGACGCCGCGTGTCTCTTCGTAGATGAGACCGGAGATTCGCTTCACACCTCCTCGCCGGGCAAGACGGCGGATGGCGGGCTTGGTGATACCCTGGATGTTGTCTCGGAGAACTTTACGGTGGCGCTTGGCACCTCCTTTGCCGAGTCCCTTTCCTCCTTTACCTCTGCCTGTCATTTCTGCAGTGCACGTACGTGGATTCGAAAGATGAGAATGAAGCCTTCCCGGCGAGCCGGCTCAGTTTTGTACGCCTTCGACAGAGGGGGGCAGAATGGCGGGAGCCAATGGGAAATCCGCTTTTCGGTTTGATTTCACGAATCAGGAGCATGCACGGCACCTTTCAGGGCAAAGCATATAAAGGCATGATTTTTGGTTGGCGCGATTGTTTGAAACGGAAACGCTTAGGACAAGCACGCGACAATGGCCCGGACTAAGCAAACTGCACGAAAATCCACCGGAGGCAAGGCCCCAAGGAAGCAGCTCGCCACAAAGGCAGCTAGGAAGAGCGCTCCCGCCACCGGAGGAGTGAAGAAGCCCCATAGGTACAGGCCAGGTACCGTGGCTCTTCGAGAAATCCGTCGCTACCAGAAGAGCACCGAGTTGCTCATCAGGAAGCTTCCTTTCCAGCGTCTCGTCCGCGAGATCGCTCAAGATTTCAAGACCGACTTGCGCTTCCAGAGTTCCGCAGTCATGGCTCTCCAGGAGGCCAGCGAGGCTTACCTCGTCGGTCTCTTCGAAGATACCAACTTGTGTGCCATCCACGCTAAGCGTGTCACTATCATGCCAAAGGACATCCAGCTCGCCCGCCGCATTCGTGGAGAGCGTGCTTAAGCGCATTCCGCTGCCCTTGGCAAACAATCGGTCCTTTTGAGGACCACAAATCCTACTTGGAAAGTACGTTTTGGTCGTATCTCTCTTTATTTTTTATTATTATTGTCAATTCCATCCCTATCCTCGCGTTTATCCAAAAGTTATTTAAAATAATAATGCCGAAGCAATTGGGCGATATTTCATGAATATTCAGTTTTAATAATAAAGCTCTCGCTAAATCTTTAAATCTAATATCTTACTCGCAGTTCATTTCATAGAATCGATGGAAACGAAGTCAAACAAATTATGACGACATAATGTGACTAGTGTATTGCTTTCATTTTTTTAAAAAAGAAAATGCATGGATGGAAGGGAAAGGATGACACCGTGTCCGATGAAAGGAAAGGTTATAAGATTGAGTGATCGTGCAAATTCGCTCCTTCCAGGAGAATTTTGATGGTCCTCAGAAGGACCTTTTTATGGGGAACACTTGCGTGCTCAACCATTTTACTTCTTTTTTGGTGCAGCCTTCTTTGCTGCCTTGGGCTTGGCAGCCTTCTTTGGCTTTGGCGCCTTTGGTTTCTTGGGCGTCTTTGCCTTTTTCACTTTCGATGGAGACTTCTTTGGCTTTGCAACAGGTGCCTTCTTCTTTTCGCCGGTCTTCTTTGGTCGCTTGGCCGGGGCAGCTTTCTTTGCCGGTTTCTTCTCCTTGGGAGCCGAGCGTTTGGTCTTGGAAACAGCCCCGCTTTCCGGTTTCTCCTTCAGCGACGAAGCGCTGAGTTTGAAAGATCCGGAGGCACCCTTTCCTTTGGTTTGCACCAAAGAACCTGATGCCACGGCGCTCCTCAGGTACTTCTTGATGAAGGGCGCGAGCTTCTCGGCGTCGACCTTGTAGTTCTGGGTGATGTACTTCTTGATGGCCTGCAGGGAAGAGCCTCCGCGCTCCTTCAAGTTCTTGATAGCGTTGTTCACCATCTCGGATGTCCTGGGATGGGAAGGAGCCGTTCTCGGCTTTTTCGCCTTCGAGGACTTCTTGGGCGAAGCCGCCGTCGGGGCTGAGGGAGCTGATGCCGTATCTGCCATATCTACGCTCTTTTCGGAACGAAAATGAATCCCCGCGCCGAGGTTTCGACCCCCTTTTCTCTCGGAGCGCGGACCGGAGCGAGAGCAGCTCTCAGGCGGGCCGAAGCAAACTGAAGTTTGTAGTTGCCACAACGGTAAGTGTGTTTCCTCCTCTTTCCAAGATTAATTTTTTCAGTGCTGAGCTAGAGAGCACCAGCATCCCTCGTTGTTGGGTACGTTCCGGAAACTTTGAAGTAGCCGTGAAGTGCCGCAGTCCGTCCCCACGACTTCCACGTTCCTCGCTTCCTTCGTGTCAAACTCACCGTAGGTGTACGCGCGACCTCCATATGCCCGTGATTTCCTTAGTTTTCTCTGAGAAAAGGTAGAAGGTGCGTCGGTTGCACGGAGGAGATGGAAGTTCAATCCTTCCCCTATTCTCTTGCTGAGAATCAGGTGCCTTGAGCATACGACAGGCCTCTCAAGCCAATCTCCGAAGTAGCGTGTGTCGCACACGCCTGTGTTTGAACGAAGCTGGCCTACTTCCAATGTATAGCCTTTAATTTCGTTTATAGGCGAAAATCTATCGCATGAGGACTGTGGTTCGATTCGAAAGCAGCCATTTGCACCGAAAGTTAGCGCGGCCCTTCCTGCTCTCCGCCGATAAATAATAATAATGTAATAGTTTGTGTCGAGGTGCCCGTTGCCTACTTTGGTTTGTGGGAATAGCGCGTATTCGAGAACTCGATGAAGTTGTCCGAAGATAGCACAAAAATAGGAAATAGCTAGGCTGGAGAGTATATATATATATATATATATATATATATATATATATAACTACGCACTGGTAATGATCAGGCTGGAAAGTTCATACGAACTAACCGAGCCCAATCACTTTTTCGTTGTTAGGTCCTGGGTATATAGTGTGGAATCAAAAAGGTTGGTCATGAGATTCACTTTTATTCACTGCACTAAATTTTCTTCTTCTCTATCTTGTAGCTTTTATGTTCACACATCTCTGGAAGGGTGTTAAAGCACATTTCTCACTATGACTACAATGAAATGTATAATTATTTGTTATGTTTCTTCTACACGTTCTTGGCAGTGCCCACGAGACGAGACATTTCCCCGAAAACGAGAAGTTGGACTATATGTACCTTACCGAAAGCAGTATCTTTCGCCAACGGCCATACCACGCTGAATATACCGGTTCTCGTCCGATCACCGAAGTCAAGCAGCGTCGGGCCTGGTCAGTACTTGGATGGGTGACCGCCTGGGAACACCAGGTGCTGTTGGCATCCTTTTTCTTTTTCAAGGTTCATAGTGGCCTTTTATTTGTGAATTGAAGCCAATCAATCACCGACAGTTTTTGCAGAATCGCTTTTTTTTTTTTTTTTTTTTTTTTTCAATATACCTGTCATCAAATAATAATAATAATATAAGTGAAGAATGTATATTAGTATATATGAATATCGGGGAAGGCGACTTTCTTCTGTTTTTTGGGGCTTGCGGGGTTGCAGGGTGCGTTCTTATTACCGGCGGCCGCCATAATCCCGGCGGGGAGCGAGCGCTCCCCTGCCCGGCGGATCCGCCGCGTCGCTCCCCGAAGAGCCCGGCGTTGGTAGTTTTCGGCGAGGATACGTGCCGGCGGTTGCAGGGAGTGTGTTTTTTTTGGGCGTTTTTATTTTTTTGCAAAATGCCATCGCCGTGGAAGGAGGCGTTCGCTAAAGGGATAGTCCCGGCCCGGCAACCCTGATCCGTTGGCAATTTCGCCCGAAACGCACCGGGGCGGGGGGGGGGGGGGGTGTGCACACGCAGAATAAAGAATTGGAAATGTCGCATACTCGTTGGCGAGGACACGTAAACCGAGGTTCTGTTTCAACCGATGCATGTCAAATCTCGCGTCTTTTCCCTTCGGAAAGGGAATGCTCGATCAGTGCAGTGATGTGAAAGTGTCCCCGCTAGTGGACAATTTAGCAGAAGGCAAGTGGGGAAGGTCCTGGTCGGAACGGTTACTTTTGGCAGCAAACGGTTACGAAACTGTTACTTTTGTCAGTAAACTGTTACAAAACGGTTACTTTTGTCAGTAAACTGTTACAAAACGGTTACTTTTGGCAGTAAACTGTTACGAAACGGTTACTTTTGGCAGTAAACGGTTACGAAACTGTTAGTTTTAGCAGGGAACGGTTACAAAACCGTTACTTTTGGCAGCAGACGGTTACGAAATCGTTACTTTTGGCAGCAGACCGTTACATAACCGTTACTTTTTGCAGCAAACGAATTAACGATAAAATGACCATTCGGTATTTCTCGACTGGTCGGGAGTCGGGAAGTCATTTCCCGAAGTCGGGATCGGGACAGGATCCCCCCCCCGGTCCCGACTTTTCGGGATCCCGCACACCCCTAATATTAATGCATAGGATGGAATGAACATTTTTTTTTGCCATGTCAACGTAACCTAACCTCCCAGAGGATCTGGGTTCAGACGAACGCGAGACAAATTCCTGGAAAAAGGACCTTGCGTAAGACAACTTTGGTTCCTCTTCAAAAATTCGCGTACACTTTCGTTGTGTAGTCAGCATGTAATGATACCGAATGGAGGCATGTAGGCGTTCGAACCCCACCCCTAACTGAACAAAAAAATGCTAATCTTCCGGGATCGTAAGTTGAAGTTCCACCCCCCCCCCCGATGCCGCCGCCCTCTGGAAACAACGTTCAGATCAATTCTTGGAGTAACCGATTTCAAATGCAACGGTTCCCGCCAAATGTCACACTTCGTTGAGCGTACCAGTTCTCACCCTTTCATAGAAGTTAAGTGAGCCCTTTTAGTGCAAATTATGAATGTGACTGCCAAACTCTTCCTTTTTCCCTGCTCGTGGAGAAAACTGAAAGTAATTTTGAAAGTAAAATGAAGGAAAACACGAAAAATGAAATAAAATCACGACCTAACAAAACCTAACCTAATGTAACCCAACCGAGTATATGCAGATATTAATCTGTGTGTACCTTTCACTGCCATACTCTAGTAACAAACGTACAATTGTGAAATAGAAACCTGAAAGTTATTTTTGTTAAATATACAAGTTTATTTTATGTGTTCATCCAAAATAATAATGCGCCGAATCAATAATTGTTCCAAGTCTTAGGTTATTTTTTTGCAGTGGCATTTTGTCCAAATGTAACTCTAAAAGTCCTATTCAGCAAAAGAAACTAAAAAATTTGGAAATTTAGCCTATTTTTGTAAATTACGTGCTGGTTAAGGTCGTACCTTAAAAGCATTTTTTTTTTATATATACGTAAGGTCAAAAATCTTCTCGCTTGCAGGCTGAGATATCGTTAGGTTATGTAAGTGTACGTTTCGGAGGGGTGGTAGACAAGTTCGTCCAATTCCAAGATTCAATTTTTGGCCCTAAAAAGGGCCTTTTTCGGCAAGGTAATTATTTCCTTGAGTTTACTTTGAGCTGGTGTACTTAGTCACGGCCTTGGTGCCTTCACTGACGGCGTGCTTGGCCAGTTCACCGGGGAGGAGCAGCCGAACGGCCGTCTGGATCTCCCTGCTGGTGATGGTCGATCGCTTGTTGTAATGAGCGAGCCTGGAAGCTTCGGCGGCAATGCGCTCGAAGATGTCGTTGACGAAGCTGTTCATGATGCTCATCGCCTTGCTGGAGATGCCGGTGTCAGGGTGAACTTGCTTCAACACCTTGTAGATGTAAATTGCGTAGCTCTCCTTCCTCCTCCGCTTCTTCTTTTTGTCTCCCTTGGAGATGTTCTTCTGGGCCTTTCCGGCCTTTTTGGCGGCTTTTCCACTTGTCTTTGGCGGCATGTTGCAGACAGACTCGATGGGCGCCTCTGGTCTGGTCTGGTCTTTCTTGGCGTTTGGAATAATCATGGAGTGTCGGGTCTGGCCCATGACTCCTATATGTGTTATGTTTTAGGAGTATGTTTGTTGTCGGTGTTTTTCTCCTATGCTTGTGTGGCTGACGGAGTTATTTTTTTTTTTTTTTTTTTTTTTTTTTTTTTTTTTTTTTTTTTTTTTTTTTCTGAGTTTACAGAAGTTACTGTCTAGGCATGGCGTGTACCTGTCTCGTGGCTGGGCGTCTGCCGATGTTCTGGACTGTTGGGTTTTCGTGGTTAAGTGTGTTTTGCCAGAACTTGTGCACTAGGTATCTGATGTGGTTATCCAGGGTTGTCATCTCCAGGTCTTCGTGGAGTTGAGTGATTCGTGTTGATCTTTCGTGTCCTGATATCATCCTACATGCCCTGTTTTGAATCACTTGTAGTAGGTACTGGTGGGATTTTGCGGCGTGTGCCCACGCCGGTGCTGCATACGTCAGTGCTGGTCGGATCATCGTGTTGTAGATTCTCACCCTTGTCTCTATGGTTAGGGCGCTGCTCTTGAAGATGGGGTAGAGGGCGAGTGCTCTGTTGAGTCCTTTTTTGCTTGAGTCTTGGAGGTGCTGTCGGAAGGTTAGTTCTGCGTCTAGTTTTACTCCCAGGTATTTGGTAGTAGTCTTCTTCGGGATGTCATTTCCGTGTAGTTGTAGCTGGTGTGGTGCTCTTGGTCGTCTCCTGGTGAACATGATAGCTTCACTTTTGGTTGCATTGACTTGCATTCGCCATTTTGTCGTCCAGTCCTCTAGTTTGCGTATCTGTTCTTGCATGGTTGGGTATAGCCATCTGATGTTCTTGCTGCTGGTGTAGTAGGCGACATCGTCTGCATACGTAGCTTGGTGGCATTGTTGCATTTGTGGCATGTCTGATGTGTAGATTGTGAACAGGAGTGGGGAGAGGGTCGATCCCTGTGGCACTCCTGCCCTGCTGGTCTTTGTTGACGATCTGCTTCCGGCGAAGGTGACGTAGAAACGTCTGTCTTGGAGGAATGATGATATTAATGCGGTGATCCATTGGGGGTATCCTTTTTGGGTGAGTTTGTAGATTAGTCCCTGTGTCCATATCTTGTCAAACGCCTTCTCGATGTCCAGGAACACTGCCAGGGTGTGTTCCTTGTTGTTGTATCCTGTGGTGATATGATCTATGAGTCGCACTAGCTGTGTGGTAGTCGAGTGGCCTGATCTGAATCCGTACTGGTGGTCTGGTATTATGTTGAGGGCTGCCGTGACGTTCCTGAGTCTTTGTAGTAGTACACGTTCGAAGAGCTTGCTGATGTGGTTTAGTAGGCTTATCGGTCGATAGTTCTGTGGGAAGAGCTTGTCTTTTCCTGGTTTAGGGATCATGATGACTTTAGCTGTCTTCCAGCTTATGGGTATGTGTCCGGTGAGCAGGATGGCGTTGAATAACTTCGTTGTTTGCACCAGCGTCTTCCTGGGGAGGTGTTTAAGTTGTTGGGTGCTGATCTTGTCCGGGCCAGGAGCTTTCCTTGCTGGCAGTTGGCGGATGATTCGGGCAACTTCTGCAGGTGAGGTGAGTATGGGATTCTCCTCTCCCTGTCTGTCTCTCTCCTCCTCTAGGGCTTCCTCCACTAGTGTGATGGTGTCTTCGTCGTATGGCTCGGCTGGGGTGTTGAACTGTTCCTCTAGATGATCAGCGAATATTTCGGCTTGTTCCTCAGGTTGGAAGGCCAGTCCTCTCGGTCCGTGTAGTAGTGGCGTGGTTCCTGTGGCTCTGTTGGTGAGTGAGCGAGTGATTTTCCAGAACTGCTGGTCCAGCTTCTGGTGTTCAGCCAGCAGGTCGTCCCATTTTTGCTGTTGGTGGTGCCACATTCGTTTCTTTAGCTTCCCTGCTAGCACGTTCCAGATGGTTTTGTATTGACGATTCTGCGTGCGCTGCCACTTCTTCCTTGCCCATCGTTTGAAGCTGATTATTAGTATTTCCACTGGGTCGAGGTCTTCGGTGGCTTCGGTCTTGGTTGTTGTGCTGCTGATGAGTGCTGCTGTGTTGATGTTTTCAATGATTGTTTGTGCGATTTGTTCAATCTCTTCAGGTGTTCTGATTTTGCAGTGTAGATCTGTGACTTCTGCGAGGTGGTCCATGAACTTCTGCCAGTCTATTGTGGTGGTTTGAGGTGGTCTTGGTTTTTGTTTTCGGTGAAGGTGAGTGAGTTGGAAGAGGACTGGTAAGTGGTCCGAGTCGAGGGCGTTCAGTGTTTCTGGCGTGTTTGGGATGGGTACGTTTCCTGTTATTATGACATCTAATACATCCGGGCGTCCTCCGCTTGCTGGGTAAAATGTTGGTTCTGGTGGGGCGTATACTTGGAGTCCTTGGGAGTTTGTTATGTCGCGCAGTTTCCTTCCGTTTGGATTTGTCATGCGGGAGTTCCAGTCCGGGTGCTTGCAGTTCAGGTCGCCTGCTACTATTGTTCTTTGGTCCATGTTCCTGAGGGCGATTATGTCGGCTTGGTCCAGAATTTGGTCAGGTGGTTTGTAGCCAGCTACCAGCGTTGTGGTTTTCCCTGTACTGTGTAGCTGGATTGCAGTACCTTCTATTGACTGGAGTTGAGGTAGCTGTACTGGCTGTGCTGGCAACGAGGTCCTGATGATTATGGCAGTCCCACCTTTCGGCCTGTTGAGTCTGTCTGTCCTGTATATGGTGAAGTTTCGAATGGACCATCTATGGATTGGCTTCAGATGTGTTTCTGAGACTAGAGCCACGTCAATGGAGTTGGTTTGAAGGAATTTTTCGAAGAGGCGGCGTTGCTTGAAAACACCATTGGCGTTCCAGTGGATACATCGTAGTTGATTATGAATTTCTCCTCTATTGTTGTGCCCCATTGTCCAGTATTTCTGAAAATATGTCGATGATGGTTATAATTTTACTGATGGTGTCCTTGCAGGTCTTTAATTTGTTGAGTCCTCCTTGGATTTTTCTCCATATACTCTGGATATTCCATGACCGAATGAGATCTAACAGGTCCTTGATGGAGTTTCCGGGGGGGTCTTCCGGGGTGGCTGCTTCATTCGGTGATCTGTTTGGTAATTTAGGCCAGGTTGTGGGTGCGGGCCTGGGTGCTGCTGCTTGGGTGTCCTGTCCTGTGTGTGAAGTGGTTCTCGTTGATTCTTGTTGTTTCCTGGTGGCTGCGAAGAGGGGGCAGCCTCTGTAGTTTGCTGGGTGGTCTGCCTTACAGTTGGCGCAGCGTGCAGGTGTTGTTCTTGGTTTTTGGCAGGTTTGTGAAAGGTGTGGTCCTCCGCAGCGCACGCAGGCGGGGTTGGCCCTGCAGTTTGTTTGGGCGTGTCCTAATCTTTGGCATCTGTAGCACTGCAGTTGCTGGCTGGGTCTGTATTCCTCCACTCGGATGCGATAGGCCAGGAGGGCTCCCACGTCGTATACGTTCTTAGCATGTTCATCCTTGATCAGGGTGGCCATGTAGAGGGGCATCTTCAGCTTTTCCGTTCTGGATTGGTCTTCGTCCTCTGGTGTGGGCTCCCTCTGCACCCTTTTGTGTAGTTGAACGACGTTCTCGACTTGGAAGCCCAGGTCTTGTAGGTCGAGTTTGATATCTTCTACGTTTGTGTCTCCCGGCATGTCTCGCAGTACCACCTTGATGGTGTTCTTGCGTGGGTTCCCGTGGGCGTACTGGATTCTCCTTTCTTCACAGATCTTTTTGGCTACTTCGAAGTCCTTCATGCTGTGAAAATGTATTTTGAGTCCGCTGGAGGTGTTGAACATGGTGGGACGACTCTGGGCGTTTCTTGTGATTGCCTGTCCTATTGAGTATGTCTGTGATGTCTCATATATGTATAGTGGAGGTGGTTTTATCCTGATTTGCCGTGCTGGTGCAGGTGATGATGGTTCTTCTCCAGACTCCTCTTCTTCTCCGGGCTCCTCTTCGTTGTTCCTATCTGATAGTGCTGCGAACTGGTTACTGATTGCTGTAGGTTTGTTTTGCAAGGAGGAGTGAGAAGGGCGGGCTACCTTCTTTGGAAACTGGTACCCCTCTGTGTCTTCTTGGTTGATTTCTTTCTGTGCTTCTTTGTGCTGGGTGGTCTGTGTATCTATCTGCGTATAGTCTTGGAAAGTGACGGTCCTTTTCTTGGTTGGCTTTTGATATGTGATTGTCACTTTGTCCTGCAGTTCTCCTTCTTTGTTTCCTGACGCAGTCGTTGTCGTGGGGGGTGGTTTAGGTCTACTGTGCGGGACTCGTCCCAGAGTCACGAACTGCATTTCCTCTGTTATTTGTCTTGGCTGGTTCTTAGGTGGGGTTCTTGGTCTTGCTTCTGTCGTTGTTTCCTCATAGAAGAACTCCATGGCCTTAGGGTGGTTCATTTCTGGTGTCTGCGGGTATCTCTTGTTGTTATTTGGGCTCCTGTCGCGGGTGTCCGGGGTCGTTTCGGCTCGCTGTGTATCGCCTACCAGTGGCTTGGGTGACGTAGTGGCTTCTGATTGGCTCTCGCTGGATCTCGCTCGCGGAGGTGCGGGTATGGTCGGCTGCCGGTCTTCTGCTGGGTTGGGGTCCCTTGTCGGAGCGCGGACCTGGGTGAGAGCGGGTCCCTTGTCGGAGCGCGGACCTGGGTGAGAGCGGGTCCGGTTTCGGGGCTCGGCTGCTTTAGCGGTAGGTGCCTCTGCTGGTTCCCGGTCTTCTGGTATGGTCGGCTGCCGGTCTTCTGTTGGATGGGGTCCCTTGTCGGAGCGCGGACCTGGGTGAGAGCGGGTCCCTTGTCGGAGCGCGGATCTGGGTGAGAGCGGGTCCGGTTTCGGGGCTCGGCTGCTTTGGCGGTAGGTGCCTCTGCTGGTTCCCGGTCTTCTGGTATGGTCGGCTGCCGGACTTCTGCTGGGTGGGGTCCCTTGTCGGAGCGCGGACCTGGGTGAGAGCGGGTCCCTTGTCGGAGCGCGGACCTGGGTGAGAGCGGGTCCGGTTTCGGGGCTTGGCTGCTTTGGCGGTAGGTGCCTCTGTTGATTCCCGGTCTTCTGGTATGGTCGGCTGCCGGTCTTCTGCTGGATGGGGTCCCTTGTCTGAGCGCGGACCTGGGTGAGAGCGGGTCCGGTTTCGGGGCTCGGCTGCTTTGGCGGTAGGTGCCTCTGCTGGTTCCCGGTCTTCTGGTATGGTCGGCTGCCGGACTTCTGCTGGGTGGGGTCCCTTGTCGGAGCGCGGACCTGGGTGAGAGCGGGTCCCTTGTCGGAGCGCGGACCTGGGTGAGAGCGGGTCCGGTTTCGGGGCTCGGCTGCTTTGGCGGTAGGTGCCTCTGCTGGTTCCCGGTCTTCTGGTCGGCTGCCGGACTTCTGCTGGGTGGGGTCCCTTGTCGGAGCGCGGACCTGGGTGAGAGCGGGTCCCTTGTCGGAGCGCGGACCTGGGTGAAAGCGGGGGCCGATCCTCGCGGGTGTCCGGGGTGGTCTCAGCTCGCTGTGTATCACCTTCCTTCGGCTCGGGTGACGTAGTGGCCTCTGATTGGCTCTCGCTGGATCTCGCTCGCGGAGGCGCGGGGACTCTCGGGGAGCGGTTCGCGGGTGTCCGGGGTCGTCTCTGCTCGCTGTGTATCACCTTCACGTGGCTCGGGTGACGTAGTGGCCTCTGATTGGCTCTCTCTGGATGTCGCTCGCGGAAGCGCGGGAACTCTCGGGGCGCGGTTCGCGGGTGTCCGGGGTCGTCTCTGCTCGCCGTGTATCACCTTTCTTCGTCGCGGGTGACGTAGGTGACTCTGGTTGGCTGTCTACGAACTCTTTTCGCGAAGCGCGGGAATACTCGGAAGGAGCGGGCGAATAGCGTGACTGCTTCCTTTGAAGTCCCAACGATGATGTCGATCCGATGATCGATGGGCGCCACCTCCGTCGATTCGTTTTTAAGAAAGGACGGTTGATATCAGACGGACCAATGGCGCTTCGAGACGTGTCTCCCGGACGCTCTCATTCGCGGCGATTCAATACTACTTAACAAAACCACCAAACTGGCTGGCAAAAATTTGTGTTTTCACGTTGTATCGATAGCAAGAGATCATCATGTCTGGACGCGGAAAGGGAGGAAAAGTGAAGGGAAAGAGCAAGTCTCGCTCCAGCCGAGCCGGACTTCAGTTCCCCGTCGGCAGAATCCACCGACTTTTGCGAAAGGGCAATTATGCCGAACGTGTCGGTGCCGGTGCACCGGTTTACCTGGCCGCCGTCATGGAATATTTGGCAGCCGAAGTCTTGGAGTTGGCCGGCAATGCTGCTCGCGATAACAAGAAGACCAGGATCATCCCCCGTCACTTGCAGTTGGCCATCAGAAACGACGAGGAGTTGAACAAGCTCCTTTCTGGGGTCACGATCGCCCAGGGTGGCGTGCTGCCCAACATCCAGGCGGTCCTTCTTCCCAAGAAAACCGAGAAGAAAGCTTAAGCTGACACCCTACCCCCTCAGCTTCTAGCAAATCGGCCCTTGTAAGGGCCACCAATTACCTTAGGAAAGGGTCATTGTCTACTCCATTTTTTTAAGTTTTCAAGTTTGAAGTCTGTAGTCTAATCAGGACTGACAATCCATGTAACTTGGCATGCAAATCCTGTGTTGATTCAATGTTTTTTGCCTATTTCCGATAATGTCAGAGAATAGTGGCTTACCTGTACGTATACATCTTGTAAATTTTGATAGCATAGAGATTATGACGTGTGTTTTGTTTTCGGTGGAGTCAAGCTGCACTGAAAATAATAATAATAAAAAATATATATATATGTTCGCCTGAGTTATATTAATTGATGTTATAATTTGACAGAAGCAATCTGAATTTCACATAAATTTCTTTTGCTTTGCTAAACGACGAACGAAGGGTGGGTAGTCATCTAGCGAATGCTGAGAGTCCTCGCGTGAATATTTTTTGTTGAATTCTCAATTATTTCAATCATTCTTATGTCATTATGAACTCGAGACGAGAGAAATCGTTCGAATCGAGGCTGGGATCAGGGGGTAAGGTTCGGGGAAAGTTGAAAGCTGACATTTCCTTCCTCAAAGAAAAGATTTGTGGCCCTTAGAAGGGCCGATTTTTCAAGATGGAGGACAGGCAAACTAGAGCCCTTAACCTCCGAAACCGTACAAGGTTCTGCCTTGACGTTTGAGTGCGTACACGACGTCCATGGCGGTTACGGTTTTCCTCTTGGCGTGCTCCGTGTAGGTGACGGCATCGCGGATAACGTTCTCCAAGAACACCTTGAGGACGCCGCGTGTCTCTTCGTAGATGAGACCGGAGATTCGCTTCACACCTCCTCGCCGGGCAAGACGGCGGATGGCGGGCTTGGTGATACCCTGGATGTTGTCTCGGAGAACTTTACGGTGGCGCTTGGCACCTCCTTTGCCGAGTCCCTTTCCTCCTTTACCTCTGCCTGTCATTTCTGCAGTGCACGTACGTGGATTCGAAAGATGAGAATGAAGCCTTCCCGGCGAGCCGGCTCAGTTTTGTACGCCTTCGACAGAGGGGGGCAGAATGGCGGGAGCCAATGGGAAATCCGCTTTTCGGTTTGATTTCACGAATCAGGAGCATGCACGGCACCTTTCAGGGCAAAGCATATAAAGGCATGATTTTTGGTTGGCGCGATTGTTTGAAACGGAAACGCTTAGGACAAGCACGCGACAATGGCCCGGACTAAGCAAACTGCACGAAAATCCACCGGAGGCAAGGCCCCAAGGAAGCAGCTCGCCACAAAGGCAGCTAGGAAGAGCGCTCCCGCCACCGGAGGAGTGAAGAAGCCCCATAGGTACAGGCCAGGTACCGTGGCTCTTCGAGAAATCCGTCGCTACCAGAAGAGCACCGAGTTGCTCATCAGGAAGCTTCCTTTCCAGCGTCTCGTCCGCGAGATCGCTCAAGATTTCAAGACCGACTTGCGCTTCCAGAGTTCCGCAGTCATGGCTCTCCAGGAGGCCAGCGAGGCTTACCTCGTCGGTCTCTTCGAAGATACCAACTTGTGTGCCATCCACGCTAAGCGTGTCACTATCATGCCAAAGGACATCCAGCTCGCCCGCCGCATTCGTGGAGAGCGTGCTTAAGCGCATTCCGCTGCCCTTGGCAAACAATCGGTCCTTTTGAGGACCACAAATCCTACTTGGAAAGTACGTTTTGGTCGTATCTCTCTTTATTTTTTATTATTATTGTCAATTCCATCCCTATCCTCGCGTTTATCCAAAAGTTATTTAAAATAATAATGCCGAAGCAATTGGGCGATATTTCATGAATATTCAGTTTTAATAATAAAGCTCTCGCTAAATCTTTAAATCTAATATCTTACTCGCAGTTCATTTCATAGAATCGATGGAAACGAAGTCAAACAAATTATGACGACATAATGTGACTAGTGTATTGCTTTCATTTTTTTAAAAAAGAAAATGCATGGATGGAAGGGAAAGGATGACACCGTGTCCGATGAAAGGAAAGGTTATAAGATTGAGTGATCGTGCAAATTCGCTCCTTCCAGGAGAATTTTGATGGTCCTCAGAAGGACCTTTTTATGGGGAACACTTGCGTGCTCAACCATTTTACTTCTTTTTTGGTGCAGCCTTCTTTGCTGCCTTGGGCTTGGCAGCCTTCTTTGGCTTTGGCGCCTTTGGTTTCTTGGGCGTCTTTGCCTTTTTCACTTTCGATGGAGACTTCTTTGGCTTTGCAACAGGTGCCTTCTTCTTTTCGCCGGTCTTCTTTGGTCGCTTGGCCGGGGCAGCTTTCTTTGCCGGTTTCTTCTCCTTGGGAGCCGAGCGTTTGGTCTTGGAAACAGCCCCGCTTTCCGGTTTCTCCTTCAGCGACGAAGCGCTGAGTTTGAAAGATCCGGAGGCACCCTTTCCTTTGGTTTGCACCAAAGAACCTGATGCCACGGCGCTCCTCAGGTACTTCTTGATGAAGGGCGCGAGCTTCTCGGCGTCGACCTTGTAGTTCTGGGTGATGTACTTCTTGATGGCCTGCAGGGAAGAGCCTCCGCGCTCCTTCAAGTTCTTGATAGCGTTGTTCACCATCTCGGATGTCCTGGGATGGGAAGGAGCCGTTCTCGGCTTTTTCGCCTTCGAGGACTTCTTGGGCGAAGCCGCCGTCGGGGCTGAGGGAGCTGATGCCGTATCTGCCATATCTACGCTCTTTTCGGAACGAAAATGAATCCCCGCGCCGAGGTTTCGACCCCCTTTTCTCTCGGAGCGCGGACCGGAGCGAGAGCAGCTCTCAGGCGGGCCGAAGCAAACTGAAGTTTGTAGTTGCCACAACGGTAAGTGTGTTTCCTCCTCTTTCCAAGATTAATTTTTTCAGTGCTGAGCTAGAGAGCACCAGCATCCCTCGTTGTTGGGTACGTTCCGGAAACTTTGAAGTAGCCGTGAAGTGCCGCAGTCCGTCCCCACGACTTCCACGTTCCTCGCTTCCTTCGTGTCAAACTCACCGTAGGTGTACGCGCGACCTCCATATGCCCGTGATTTCCTTAGTTTTCTCTGAGAAAAGGTAGAAGGTGCGTCGGTTGCACGGAGGAGATGGAAGTTCAATCCTTCCCCTATTCTCTTGCTGAGAATCAGGTGCCTTGAGCATACGACAGGCCTCTCAAGCCAATCTCCGAAGTAGCGTGTGTCGCACACGCCTGTGTTTGAACGAAGCTGGCCTACTTCCAATGTATAGCCTTTAATTTCGTTTATAGGCGAAAATCTATCGCATGAGGACTGTGGTTCGATTCGAAAGCAGCCATTTGCACCGAAAGTTAGCGCGGCCCTTCCTGCTCTCCGCCGATAAATAATAATAATGTAATAGTTTGTGTCGAGGTGCCCGTTGCCTACTTTGGTTTGTGGGAATAGCGCGTATTCGAGAACTCGATGAAGTTGTCCGAAGATAGCACAAAAATAGGAAATAGCTAGGCTGGAGAGTATATATATATATATATATATATATATATATATATATAACTACGCACTGGTAATGATCAGGCTGGAAAGTTCATACGAACTAACCGAGCCCAATCACTTTTTCGTTGTTAGGTCCTGGGTATATAGTGTGGAATCAAAAAGGTTGGTCATGAGATTCACTTTTATTCACTGCACTAAATTTTCTTCTTCTCTATCTTGTAGCTTTTATGTTCACACATCTCTGGAAGGGTGTTAAAGCACATTTCTCACTATGACTACAATGAAATGTATAATTATTTGTTATGTTTCTTCTACACGTTCTTGGCAGTGCCCACGAGACGAGACATTTCCCCGAAAACGAGAAGTTGGACTATATGTACCTTACCGAAAGCAGTATCTTTCGCCAACGGCCATACCACGCTGAATATACCGGTTCTCGTCCGATCACCGAAGTCAAGCAGCGTCGGGCCTGGTCAGTACTTGGATGGGTGACCGCCTGGGAACACCAGGTGCTGTTGGCATCCTTTTTCTTTTTCAAGGTTCATAGTGGCCTTTTATTTGTGAATTGAAGCCAATCAATCACCGACAGTTTTTGCAGAATCGCTTTTTTTTTTTTTTTTTTTTTTTTTCAATATACCTGTCATCAAATAATAATAATAATATAAGTGAAGAATGTATATTAGTATATATGAATATCGGGGAAGGCGACTTTCTTCTGTTTTTTGGGGCTTGCGGGGTTGCAGGGTGCGTTCTTATTACCGGCGGCCGCCATAATCCCGGCGGGGAGCGAGCGCTCCCCTGCCCGGCGGATCCGCCGCGTCGCTCCCCGAAGAGCCCGGCGTTGGTAGTTTTCGGCGAGGATACGTGCCGGCGGTTGCAGGGAGTGTGTTTTTTTTGGGCGTTTTTATTTTTTTGCAAAATGCCATCGCCGTGGAAGGAGGCGTTCGCTAAAGGGATAGTCCCGGCCCGGCAACCCTGATCCGTTGGCAATTTCGCCCGAAACGCACCGGGGCGGGGGGGGGGGGGGGTGTGCACACGCAGAATAAAGAATTGGAAATGTCGCATACTCGTTGGCGAGGACACGTAAACCGAGGTTCTGTTTCAACCGATGCATGTCAAATCTCGCGTCTTTTCCCTTCGGAAAGGGAATGCTCGATCAGTGCAGTGATGTGAAAGTGTCCCCGCTAGTGGACAATTTAGCAGAAGGCAAGTGGGGAAGGTCCTGGTCGGAACGGTTACTTTTGGCAGCAAACGGTTACGAAACTGTTACTTTTGTCAGTAAACTGTTACAAAACGGTTACTTTTGTCAGTAAACTGTTACAAAACGGTTACTTTTGGCAGTAAACTGTTACGAAACGGTTACTTTTGGCAGTAAACGGTTACGAAACTGTTAGTTTTAGCAGGGAACGGTTACAAAACCGTTACTTTTGGCAGCAGACGGTTACGAAATCGTTACTTTTGGCAGCAGACCGTTACATAACCGTTACTTTTTGCAGCAAACGAATTAACGATAAAATGACCATTCGGTATTTCTCGACTGGTCGGGAGTCGGGAAGTCATTTCCCGAAGTCGGGATCGGGACAGGATCCCCCCCCCGGTCCCGACTTTTCGGGATCCCGCACACCCCTAATATTAATGCATAGGATGGAATGAACATTTTTTTTTGCCATGTCAACGTAACCTAACCTCCCAGAGGATCTGGGTTCAGACGAACGCGAGACAAATTCCTGGAAAAAGGACCTTGCGTAAGACAACTTTGGTTCCTCTTCAAAAATTCGCGTACACTTTCGTTGTGTAGTCAGCATGTAATGATACCGAATGGAGGCATGTAGGCGTTCGAACCCCACCCCTAACTGAACAAAAAAATGCTAATCTTCCGGGATCGTAAGTTGAAGTTCCACCCCCCCCCCCGATGCCGCCGCCCTCTGGAAACAACGTTCAGATCAATTCTTGGAGTAACCGATTTCAAATGCAACGGTTCCCGCCAAATGTCACACTTCGTTGAGCGTACCAGTTCTCACCCTTTCATAGAAGTTAAGTGAGCCCTTTTAGTGCAAATTATGAATGTGACTGCCAAACTCTTCCTTTTTCCCTGCTCGTGGAGAAAACTGAAAGTAATTTTGAAAGTAAAATGAAGGAAAACACGAAAAATGAAATAAAATCACGACCTAACAAAACCTAACCTAATGTAACCCAACCGAGTATATGCAGATATTAATCTGTGTGTACCTTTCACTGCCATACTCTAGTAACAAACGTACAATTGTGAAATAGAAACCTGAAAGTTATTTTTGTTAAATATACAAGTTTATTTTATGTGTTCATCCAAAATAATAATGCGCCGAATCAATAATTGTTCCAAGTCTTAGGTTATTTTTTTGCAGTGGCATTTTGTCCAAATGTAACTCTAAAAGTCCTATTCAGCAAAAGAAACTAAAAAATTTGGAAATTTAGCCTATTTTTGTAAATTACGTGCTGGTTAAGGTCGTACCTTAAAAGCATTTTTTTTTTATATATACGTAAGGTCAAAAATCTTCTCGCTTGCAGGCTGAGATATCGTTAGGTTATGTAAGTGTACGTTTCGGAGGGGTGGTAGACAAGTTCGTCCAATTCCAAGATTCAATTTTTGGCCCTAAAAAGGGCCTTTTTCGGCAAGGTAATTATTTCCTTGAGTTTACTTTGAGCTGGTGTACTTAGTCACGGCCTTGGTGCCTTCACTGACGGCGTGCTTGGCCAGTTCACCGGGGAGGAGCAGCCGAACGGCCGTCTGGATCTCCCTGCTGGTGATGGTCGATCGCTTGTTGTAATGAGCGAGCCTGGAAGCTTCGGCGGCAATGCGCTCGAAGATGTCGTTGACGAAGCTGTTCATGATGCTCATCGCCTTGCTGGAGATGCCGGTGTCAGGGTGAACTTGCTTCAACACCTTGTAGATGTAAATTGCGTAGCTCTCCTTCCTCCTCCGCTTCTTCTTTTTGTCTCCCTTGGAGATGTTCTTCTGGGCCTTTCCGGCCTTTTTGGCGGCTTTTCCACTTGTCTTTGGCGGCATGTTGCAGACAGACTCGATGGGCGCCAGAAATCAGAAATCAGAAATTTTAAGTTTTCCCGGCCCCCAAAGGACACGCCGGGATGAGTGGGGCTCAGCACAGGTCTGCAGCTACGCTCGTCTTGTAAGCGTCCCCCTAAGGTTCGGGGTTCTCTGAGTGAGTTCCCTTCCCCCTCGGGGCCCTCCATAGCATGCTTGTTAGGGAATACCTAAGAAAGCACACCTAGTTGTGTATTTATCAAACGGTGTCTGCCTGGTGTGGCACTTACCGGAAATATAATTATAGGCGAAAGTGAAGGTGAAGATAGAAGAGAGGAAAGATACAAAGAGCTTTTTGCGTAATAGAGGAAAAAACCTGCCGCATGCATAAATTGGCAGTAAAAACCTCCTAGTTTAATTAATTCGCAACATTCGTGTGCGGGTATACTTTTAGATTAATTATTCCAGTAAAAACCTCCCGAAGAAGGGAGGAAAACCTGGGCGTGACAGTGACAGTGGCTTTATTTGGATGGTATTATTTGGTTAGGTGGTGGTTTTTGGGTACCAGATTGTTTACCTCTGCGGGTTTCCCCTGGTAAGGATGGGTTGGGGTAGGTTTTGGTAGTGGAAGTATCCTATTTGAGAGAGATTCTAATTGTTTCAAACTAATTGGGTATGTTAGTGGGGAGCTTTTTCTAACTACTTAACGTTGACTCGCCTGAAACTAAAGTATTATTAATTGGTTTGGTTAGGTTGGTTTGGGATGGGTTAATGTAAATATGAGATAGACGTCTTTGTCGGAGTTAGAGGAGTCTGGGTCGGGTCAGTCTGGGTATTCGTACCCCTTCGGTGGACAGTTAGGAGTGACTGGGTGGTCCGCAGAGCTATCCCGACCAAGGCCGGCCTCTCCCGGAGACCAGTTGGGGTCGCCTCCCCTTCCCCCGACACCTCGCCTCAGTAAAAACATTGGAGAAAAAGGGGACTTGCGCTCCTACCCGGGGGAACCACATTTCGTGCCCATGTGCTTGCCTATACCCCTTGGACAATTTCCGATGAGGTCAGTAATTATCTTCCAAATATTTGGTCGACGCGGCGCGCACATGGTCCCCGGTGCCCCCCCCAAAGAAGGCATGTAGGAGAGCGGTGCTGTTAGGGCTCACAGCTGGTTCACGGGCCGGCTGCTTTATTGCACGTGGGGAACCCCCCCAGGCCTCCCAGTGCTCACGACTAACGCCAGCCCGGTCACCGCGTCCCTTCCGACTTCCCCGCTGAATCGGCCCATAGCCGCCCCTTGCTCAGCTTTCCCCGACTCTTCAGCGGGATGCGACCTCGAGGGCCGCGGACAGTATACTTTTTGGGTTTTCAGGGAGATAGCGGATTAGCTTCTGGGAACCCAACTCCAGTGAGCCGCTCCGGCTTACGTCCCCCCAATCACCCGGGGTGCTTCTGAGTCAAGTATAGCTTTGCGCAGGACGACCAGGACTTCCTCGAACGGAGTCCTCTTCTGGAACAGGGGAGCTCCTCAGTTTAAACTTTGGAAAGGTATCAGGTGTTGGCTCGGCTTCCCCTCCCGGTCCCCGGAAGGGCCGACCCAGGCCGATCTCACTCCGCGCGGTCCCCAGTCGGACCAAGCGGCCCTTCTAAGGGCCACCAACTCACCCCGTGCAGGCTTGGTATAACACCGCAAGGTATCCACCTGCACGTGTAGGCTTGGTATAACACCGCAAGGTATCCACCTACACGCCCCTCCTAGCTGCCCAGTCTGGCTAAGCGGCTCGTTGTCTGGGTGTGTCGTCTGCTTCGGTCTCGTATCCTGGGTTGTCTCTGGTCCGTCCTGGATCTCTCCCGACTGCCATCCAGCCCTTGCGATGCTCGCCGAAGACGAATCCACTGCTTACATCCCACGAGCCTGGTGAAGAGGGTTGAGATCGTTCCGCTTTGCCGTGAAGTCTGGTGCTCGTTCGGTCATGTTCCCTAGACAACGATCTTTGTTAAGACAGTTGCCGTGACTATTGCTTTTTCTAAGATGGCGCCGGTCGTTCTAAGAAGAACGCCCGGCGAGACCAGATGCTCTGAAAAGAACACCCAGTCAGACATTTCGTTCCTTCCAAAGATAGGGAGCATGTGCAGACCCGGCACGCGCAGCCACGAGCCCATCAGGTCCTCGATGGGCGCCACCTCCGTCGATTCGTTTTTAAGAAAGGACGGTTGATATCAGACGGACCAATGGCGCTTCGAGACGTGTCTCCCGGACGCTCTCATTCGCGGCGATTCAATACTACTTAACAAAACCACCAAACTGGCTGGCAAAAATTTGTGTTTTCACGTTGTATCGATAGCAAGAGATCATCATGTCTGGACGCGGAAAGGCCAGCCAGTTTGGTGGTTTTGTTAAGTAGTATTGAATCGCCGCGAATGAGAGCGTCCGGGAGACACGTCTCGAAGCGCCATTGGTCCGTCTGATATCAACCGTCCTTTCTTAAAAACGAATCGACGGAGGTGGCGCCCATCGAGTCTGTCTGCAACATGCCGCCAAAGACAAGTGGAAAAGCCGCCAAAAAGGCCGGAAAGGCCCAGAAGAACATCTCCAAGGGAGACAAAAAGAAGAAGCGGAGGAGGAAGGAGAGCTACGCAATTTACATCTACAAGGTGTTGAAGCAAGTTCACCCTGACACCGGCATCTCCAGCAAGGCGATGAGCATCATGAACAGCTTCGTCAACGACATCTTCGAGCGCATTGCCGCCGAAGCTTCCAGGCTCGCTCATTACAACAAGCGATCGACCATCACCAGCAGGGAGATCCAGACGGCCGTTCGGCTGCTCCTCCCCGGTGAACTGGCCAAGCACGCCGTCAGTGAAGGCACCAAGGCCGTGACTAAGTACACCAGCTCAAAGTAAACTCAAGGAAATAATTACCTTGCCGAAAAAGGCCCTTTTTAGGGCCAAAAATTGAATCTTGGAATTGGACGAACTTGTCTACCACCCCTCCGAAACGTACACTTACATAACCTAACGATATCTCAGCCTGCAAGCGAGAAGATTTTTGACCTTACGTATATATAAAAAAAAAATGCTTTTAAGGTACGACCTTAACCAGCACGTAATTTACAAAAATAGGCTAAATTTCCAAATTTTTTAGTTTCTTTTGCTGAATAGGACTTTTAGAGTTACATTTGGACAAAATGCCACTGCAAAAAAATAACCTAAGACTTGGAACAATTATTGATTCGGCGCATTATTATTTTGGATGAACACATAAAATAAACTTGTATATTTAACAAAAATAACTTTCAGGTTTCTATTTCACAATTGTACGTTTGTTACTAGAGTATGGCAGTGAAAGGTACACACAGATTAATATCTGCATATACTCGGTTGGGTTACATTAGGTTAGGTTTTGTTAGGTCGTGATTTTATTTCATTTTTCGTGTTTTCCTTCATTTTACTTTCAAAATTACTTTCAGTTTTCTCCACGAGCAGGGAAAAAGGAAGAGTTTGGCAGTCACATTCATAATTTGCACTAAAAGGGCTCACTTAACTTCTATGAAAGGGTGAGAACTGGTACGCTCAACGAAGTGTGACATTTGGCGGGAACCGTTGCATTTGAAATCGGTTACTCCAAGAATTGATCTGAACGTTGTTTCCAGAGGGCGGCGGCATCGGGGGGGGGGGGGGTGGAACTTCAACTTACGATCCCGGAAGATTAGCATTTTTTTGTTCAGTTAGGGGTGGGGTTCGAACGCCTACATGCCTCCATTCGGTATCATTACATGCTGACTACACAACGAAAGTGTACGCGAATTTTTGAAGAGGAACCAAAGTTGTCTTACGCAAGGTCCTTTTTCCAGGAATTTGTCTCGCGTTCGTCTGAACCCAGATCCTCTGGGAGGTTAGGTTACGTTGACATGGCAAAAAAAAATGTTCATTCCATCCTATGCATTAATATTAGGGGTGTGCGGGATCCCGAAAAGTCGGGACCGGGGGGGGGATCCTGTCCCGATCCCGACTTCGGGAAATGACTTCCCGACTCCCGACCAGTCGAGAAATACCGAATGGTCATTTTATCGTTAATTCGTTTGCTGCAAAAAGTAACGGTTATGTAACGGTCTGCTGCCAAAAGTAACGATTTCGTAACCGTCTGCTGCCAAAAGTAACGGTTTTGTAACCGTTCCCTGCTAAAACTAACAGTTTCGTAACCGTTTACTGCCAAAAGTAACCGTTTCGTAACAGTTTACTGCCAAAAGTAACCGTTTTGTAACAGTTTACTGACAAAAGTAACCGTTTTGTAACAGTTTACTGACAAAAGTAACAGTTTCGTAACCGTTTGCTGCCAAAAGTAACCGTTCCGACCAGGACCTTCCCCACTTGCCTTCTGCTAAATTGTCCACTAGCGGGGACACTTTCACATCACTGCACTGATCGAGCATTCCCTTTCCGAAGGGAAAAGACGCGAGATTTGACATGCATCGGTTGAAACAGAACCTCGGTTTACGTGTCCTCGCCAACGAGTATGCGACATTTCCAATTCTTTATTCTGCGTGTGCACACCCCCCCCCCCCGCCCCGGTGCGTTTCGGGCGAAATTGCCAACGGATCAGGGTTGCCGGGCCGGGACTATCCCTTTAGCGAACGCCTCCTTCCACGGCGATGGCATTTTGCAAAAAAATAAAAACGCCCAAAAAAAACACACTCCCTGCAACCGCCGGCACGTATCCTCGCCGAAAACTACCAACGCCGGGCTCTTCGGGGAGCGACGCGGCGGATCCGCCGGGCAGGGGAGCGCTCGCTCCCCGCCGGGATTATGGCGGCCGCCGGTAATAAGAACGCACCCTGCAACCCCGCAAGCCCCAAAAAACAGAAGAAAGTCGCCTTCCCCGATATTCATATATACTAATATACATTCTTCACTTATATTATTATTATTATTTGATGACAGGTATATTGAAAAAAAAAAAAAAAAAAAAAAAAAAGCGATTCTGCAAAAACTGTCGGTGATTGATTGGCTTCAATTCACAAATAAAAGGCCACTATGAACCTTGAAAAAGAAAAAGGATGCCAACAGCACCTGGTGTTCCCAGGCGGTCACCCATCCAAGTACTGACCAGGCCCGACGCTGCTTGACTTCGGTGATCGGACGAGAACCGGTATATTCAGCGTGGTATGGCCGTTGGCGAAAGATACTGCTTTCGGTAAGGTACATATAGTCCAACTTCTCGTTTTCGGGGAAATGTCTCGTCTCGTGGGCACTGCCAAGAACGTGTAGAAGAAACATAACAAATAATTATACATTTCATTGTAGTCATAGTGAGAAATGTGCTTTAACACCCTTCCAGAGATGTGTGAACATAAAAGCTACAAGATAGAGAAGAAGAAAATTTAGTGCAGTGAATAAAAGTGAATCTCATGACCAACCTTTTTGATTCCACACTATATACCCAGGACCTAACAACGAAAAAGTGATTGGGCTCGGTTAGTTCGTATGAACTTTCCAGCCTGATCATTACCAGTGCGTAGTTATATATATATATATATATATATATATATATACTCTCCAGCCTAGCTATTTCCTATTTTTGTGCTATCTTCGGACAACTTCATCGAGTTCTCGAATACGCGCTATTCCCACAAACCAAAGTAGGCAACGGGCACCTCGACACAAACTATTACATTATTATTATTTATCGGCGGAGAGCAGGAAGGGCCGCGCTAACTTTCGGTGCAAATGGCTGCTTTCGAATCGAACCACAGTCCTCATGCGATAGATTTTCGCCTATAAACGAAATTAAAGGCTATACATTGGAAGTAGGCCAGCTTCGTTCAAACACAGGCGTGTGCGACACACGCTACTTCGGAGATTGGCTTGAGAGGCCTGTCGTATGCTCAAGGCACCTGATTCTCAGCAAGAGAATAGGGGAAGGATTGAACTTCCATCTCCTCCGTGCAACCGACGCACCTTCTACCTTTTCTCAGAGAAAACTAAGGAAATCACGGGCATATGGAGGTCGCGCGTACACCTACGGTGAGTTTGACACGAAGGAAGCGAGGAACGTGGAAGTCGTGGGGACGGACTGCGGCACTTCACGGCTACTTCAAAGTTTCCGGAACGTACCCAACAACGAGGGATGCTGGTGCTCTCTAGCTCAGCACTGAAAAAATTAATCTTGGAAAGAGGAGGAAACACACTTACCGTTGTGGCAACTACAAACTTCAGTTTGCTTCGGCCCGCCTGAGAGCTGCTCTCGCTCCGGTCCGCGCTCCGAGAGAAAAGGGGGTCGAAACCTCGGCGCGGGGATTCATTTTCGTTCCGAAAAGAGCGTAGATATGGCAGATACGGCATCAGCTCCCTCAGCCCCGACGGCGGCTTCGCCCAAGAAGTCCTCGAAGGCGAAAAAGCCGAGAACGGCTCCTTCCCATCCCAGGACATCCGAGATGGTGAACAACGCTATCAAGAACTTGAAGGAGCGCGGAGGCTCTTCCCTGCAGGCCATCAAGAAGTACATCACCCAGAACTACAAGGTCGACGCCGAGAAGCTCGCGCCCTTCATCAAGAAGTACCTGAGGAGCGCCGTGGCATCAGGTTCTTTGGTGCAAACCAAAGGAAAGGGTGCCTCCGGATCTTTCAAACTCAGCGCTTCGTCGCTGAAGGAGAAACCGGAAAGCGGGGCTGTTTCCAAGACCAAACGCTCGGCTCCCAAGGAGAAGAAACCGGCAAAGAAAGCTGCCCCGGCCAAGCGACCAAAGAAGACCGGCGAAAAGAAGAAGGCACCTGTTGCAAAGCCAAAGAAGTCTCCATCGAAAGTGAAAAAGGCAAAGACGCCCAAGAAACCAAAGGCGCCAAAGCCAAAGAAGGCTGCCAAGCCCAAGGCAGCAAAGAAGGCTGCACCAAAAAAGAAGTAAAATGGTTGAGCACGCAAGTGTTCCCCATAAAAAGGTCCTTCTGAGGACCATCAAAATTCTCCTGGAAGGAGCGAATTTGCACGATCACTCAATCTTATAACCTTTCCTTTCATCGGACACGGTGTCATCCTTTCCCTTCCATCCATGCATTTTCTTTTTTAAAAAAATGAAAGCAATACACTAGTCACATTATGTCGTCATAATTTGTTTGACTTCGTTTCCATCGATTCTATGAAATGAACTGCGAGTAAGATATTAGATTTAAAGATTTAGCGAGAGCTTTATTATTAAAACTGAATATTCATGAAATATCGCCCAATTGCTTCGGCATTATTATTTTAAATAACTTTTGGATAAACGCGAGGATAGGGATGGAATTGACAATAATAATAAAAAATAAAGAGAGATACGACCAAAACGTACTTTCCAAGTAGGATTTGTGGTCCTCAAAAGGACCGATTGTTTGCCAAGGGCAGCGGAATGCGCTTAAGCACGCTCTCCACGAATGCGGCGGGCGAGCTGGATGTCCTTTGGCATGATAGTGACACGCTTAGCGTGGATGGCACACAAGTTGGTATCTTCGAAGAGACCGACGAGGTAAGCCTCGCTGGCCTCCTGGAGAGCCATGACTGCGGAACTCTGGAAGCGCAAGTCGGTCTTGAAATCTTGAGCGATCTCGCGGACGAGACGCTGGAAAGGAAGCTTCCTGATGAGCAACTCGGTGCTCTTCTGGTAGCGACGGATTTCTCGAAGAGCCACGGTACCTGGCCTGTACCTATGGGGCTTCTTCACTCCTCCGGTGGCGGGAGCGCTCTTCCTAGCTGCCTTTGTGGCGAGCTGCTTCCTTGGGGCCTTGCCTCCGGTGGATTTTCGTGCAGTTTGCTTAGTCCGGGCCATTGTCGCGTGCTTGTCCTAAGCGTTTCCGTTTCAAACAATCGCGCCAACCAAAAATCATGCCTTTATATGCTTTGCCCTGAAAGGTGCCGTGCATGCTCCTGATTCGTGAAATCAAACCGAAAAGCGGATTTCCCATTGGCTCCCGCCATTCTGCCCCCCTCTGTCGAAGGCGTACAAAACTGAGCCGGCTCGCCGGGAAGGCTTCATTCTCATCTTTCGAATCCACGTACGTGCACTGCAGAAATGACAGGCAGAGGTAAAGGAGGAAAGGGACTCGGCAAAGGAGGTGCCAAGCGCCACCGTAAAGTTCTCCGAGACAACATCCAGGGTATCACCAAGCCCGCCATCCGCCGTCTTGCCCGGCGAGGAGGTGTGAAGCGAATCTCCGGTCTCATCTACGAAGAGACACGCGGCGTCCTCAAGGTGTTCTTGGAGAACGTTATCCGCGATGCCGTCACCTACACGGAGCACGCCAAGAGGAAAACCGTAACCGCCATGGACGTCGTGTACGCACTCAAACGTCAAGGCAGAACCTTGTACGGTTTCGGAGGTTAAGGGCTCTAGTTTGCCTGTCCTCCATCTTGAAAAATCGGCCCTTCTAAGGGCCACAAATCTTTTCTTTGAGGAAGGAAATGTCAGCTTTCAACTTTCCCCGAACCTTACCCCCTGATCCCAGCCTCGATTCGAACGATTTCTCTCGTCTCGAGTTCATAATGACATAAGAATGATTGAAATAATTGAGAATTCAACAAAAAATATTCACGCGAGGACTCTCAGCATTCGCTAGATGACTACCCACCCTTCGTTCGTCGTTTAGCAAAGCAAAAGAAATTTATGTGAAATTCAGATTGCTTCTGTCAAATTATAACATCAATTAATATAACTCAGGCGAACATATATATATATTTTTTATTATTATTATTTTCAGTGCAGCTTGACTCCACCGAAAACAAAACACACGTCATAATCTCTATGCTATCAAAATTTACAAGATGTATACGTACAGGTAAGCCACTATTCTCTGACATTATCGGAAATAGGCAAAAAACATTGAATCAACACAGGATTTGCATGCCAAGTTACATGGATTGTCAGTCCTGATTAGACTACAGACTTCAAACTTGAAAACTTAAAAAAATGGAGTAGACAATGACCCTTTCCTAAGGTAATTGGTGGCCCTTACAAGGGCCGATTTGCTAGAAGCTGAGGGGGTAGGGTGTCAGCTTAAGCTTTCTTCTCGGTTTTCTTGGGAAGAAGGACCGCCTGGATGTTGGGCAGCACGCCACCCTGGGCGATCGTGACCCCAGAAAGGAGCTTGTTCAACTCCTCGTCGTTTCTGATGGCCAACTGCAAGTGACGGGGGATGATCCTGGTCTTCTTGTTATCGCGAGCAGCATTGCCGGCCAACTCCAAGACTTCGGCTGCCAAATATTCCATGACGGCGGCCAGGTAAACCGGTGCACCGGCACCGACACGTTCGGCATAATTGCCCTTTCGCAAAAGTCGGTGGATTCTGCCGACGGGGAACTGAAGTCCGGCTCGGCTGGAGCGAGACTTGCTCTTTCCCTTCACTTTTCCTCCCTTTCCGCGTCCAGACATGATGATCTCTTGCTATCGATACAACGTGAAAACACAAATTTTTGCAAAAAAAAAAAAAAAAAAAAAAAAAAGAAAGGAAAAATCCCCGCCCCCAAAGGGCTCGCGGGGGTGAGTGGCGCCCGACCTGAGTCAACTGGCGACTGTACCGAAAGGCGCAGACCTCGCGTGAGATGTTGATGCACTCTGGAGCACATCATAATCCCATGTTCAGTCTTTTGCCTAGGCGCAGTCTTCCCCTCAGAATAGATCCAGTCAAGCCGGATTTCTCCCTTGGGGAAGCCTCCATTCATGCTTGGCATGCACTAGTATGCTAACTACCTACATGACATCGGGATTTATTTAAACCTGGTTTCAATCTTGTAAAGAGATTTTTACCAGGCGGCGAAAATAGAAAGATGGTGAAAAAACTACAGCTAAGAAGAGGAACAAAGAGAAGGGAAGCTCCCGAGGGTAAAACCAAGTAAACTTGTAAAACCTCGGCTGCGTCTAGTATGCAAGCTTCGTCTAGATTCTGATGTGCGAAAGTTCCTCCACCGGCCCAGCTGAAGGCTTCAAAAACCGGCTTAGTACTAAGATCGACCTTGAAGAGGTGTACTTTCATCTGTGCAGCTACTGAAGTCTTTGGTCATACTTGTTGCGGTGCCTCTACGTTGCTACAGCGGGAGTGGTGCTTATTGTCATCGGGGGTAATTCCATAGAACGCTCAGAGGTCTCTTGTGCTTGTAGCGCGTTCGCGGGTACGTGCCTAGATTCCTGATAAGTTCGTTGTCTATTTGATTTTTCTTTTTGTAAAGTTTGTGCATGATTTTATTATTGAACTCTACAATTTTCGGGAGCTTGTGCTTAATGTGGATTGGAGTCATTCTAGTGCTCCAGCGTAGGTTCAGGATGTATCTGAGCATCCTGTTTTGGTATTTCTGTAGGAGTTTTATATTGCCTTTGTTCCCACAGAACCAAGCGGGTGATCCGTACATTAGGATTGGCCTTATCATAAGTTTGTAGAGCAAGAGCTTGTGTGATAGTGCTAACGGGCTGGCCGAGTATATCAGTGACTTAATTTGATGGAAGCGGACTCTTGCTCTGTCGAGTACTATTTTAGTGTGCTGGGAGAAGCTAAGCTTGGAGTCAAGAGTGACTCCAAGATATCTAACTTGTTTTTGCCAGGGTATGTTGACCCCTTCCAGGGTAATTTCTGGTGGGAGGGGTTGCCTTTTCTTAGTGAAGATGATCGCTTCCGTTTTATGGGCGTTGATCTTTATCTTCCATCGGTTATAGTATGTTTGGAGCGATTCTAGGTAAGTTTCTAGGATTCTGACTATTCTGAGACGTCTCCATGAGGATTGGTAGATAGCCACGTCATCGGCGTAGACCGCTATTTGGGCTTCATGGTGACGGGGGATATCTGAGATATAGAGGTTGAATAGCAGAGGGCTGAGTATAGACCCTTGCGGAACTCCTGCTTCTATATTTCTTATGTTCGATTTCTCCTGGAGAATTGATACGAAAAATTTCCGTCCGCTTATATAAGATTTTATCAATCTTATTAGCTTATCTGGTAATCCTAGTTTGATAAGTTTGTGTAGGAGGCCTTCATGCCAAACTCTGTCGAATGCTTTTTCTACATCTAGTAGCACCATTCCCGTATCCTTTTTTTTGTTGTAGTGCTCAGTGACGTGTTCTATTACGCGTGTGAGCTGGTGCACCGTGGAGTGTTTTTGTCTGAAGCCAAATTGCTCTGTCGGTAGCAATTGTTTTTGTTGCGTTATGAATTGCAGTCTCTTCATTACTACTCGTTCGAATATTTTTCCGAGGTTGTTGAGTAGACTGATCGGTCTGTAGTTTTGTGGAAACGTTTTGTCTTTACCCGGTTTGGGGAGACAGATGATTTTGGCTATTTTCCAGTTTTCTGGAAAGTATGCGATTTTGGCGCACGAGTTAAACAACGCGGCAATGGCTTGCACCATGTTAATTGGGATGTGCTTGAAGAGCACGTTTTGGATCCCATCTGGTCCCGGTGCTTTGAAGTTGGGTAGATATTTGATTATGTGAAGTAATTCAGGGACGTTTGTGTGAATTATATCTTCATCATGATCATGGTTTGATGTGAGGAACCGTTCTACCGTGTCGGTTGTTTCATCTTCGTCTTCGGAATCGATATCGAGGTCTTCGTTTGGTTTAAATGCCTCTTCCAACGTGTCCGCGAGTGCGTTCGTCTTTTCCTCGTTTCCATACGCCATGCCGTTTTTCCCGTGGAGTATGGGGGTGTCAATATTGGTACGCGTGAGCCTTCTCGTGAATTTATATAATGAGAGGTCTTTTACTGCCAATTTGTCTACGCGAGCTTTCCATTTCTCGTTTCTGTGTTTCTTTATGTCGTCTTGGATTTCGTTCGACAGTGCTTTTTGTTCTTGTCTGTAGAACGGTTGTCTGGTACGCATGAATAATTTGCGAATTTTGTTCCGGAGCCTTATCTTAACTTTGATAGTGTCCGGCAGCGCTGCATCCGGTTGCAGTGGTTTGTGCAGGGGGATATGCTTGGCCATGGCGCCTTTAATTTTACTAGTAATAAACGAGACGCGGTCGTTAATGGCTTGTTCTGAATTTAGCTCTGTTCGAAGTTCGTTCTTCGCGAAATTTTGTTCTAGATCTTTCTTGTAGGCATCCCAGTTTGCCTTATTGAAGTTGTATCTTTTGAACGGAGGACGATATCGCGGCTTGTCGAAGAGTGTCACTAACACTGGGTTGTGGTCCGATGTGAGGGCCGATAGTGACTCTTGGTCCGTTATTATGCGGGGACCTTTTAGAACTACCACGTCTAGGACGTCGGGTAGTTTATTAGGGTCTTCCGGGTAGTAAGTTGGAGTAGTGGGCGCATAGACAAGTAGTGGCGTATTTTGAATGTATCTAAATAACTTGTTGCCACTTGTATTGTGCACTCGACTGTGCCAGGCTGAATGTTTAGCGTTTAAGTCCCCTCCTATAAGGACTGAGGGGCCGAGGCGGAGGAGCTTGTCTATATCTCTGGGATCTAGCTCGTTGTTTGCGCGAGGAGGTCGGTAAGCCGAAATGAATATTATGTCGCGGTTTGCCATTTTTGCAGTGATCGCTACGGCTTCAAGCGTATTGAGTTTGGGGATCGGAATGCGTGAGTGGATTATATTGTTTTTAATGAATATGGCCACTCCTCCGTGTGCATGGTCAGCAGTTTTATCTTCCCTATGCATATCGTACATTGGGAGATAGACTCTGTCGGTGGGCTTTAGGTGCGTTTCCGATATAAGGGCTATTTCTGGTTGCTGCTCTAGCAGCCAGGGGTACGCTTCGTGCATCTTGTTTAGTAGACCTCTGGCGTTCCAGTGGATTAGGTAGGCGCCCCGATTATTGCCTGCCATTGGTGGTCATTAGGGCGCTTGTTAATTGCGCGCAGATGGTCATCACCTGCTGCATAGTCTGGGCCATGGTAGCTTGCATTTGTTGCATTTGCTGCATGGTGTTTTTAAGGGCTTCCATCATTACTGGGAGCCAATCGGGCTGGTTGTTGGCCGTGGTACTTGGTTTAGAATCTGAATTTGAATTTGTAATTCTGTGTTCGGATCTGAACTCGACTTGCATAGGCGTAGTTTCGTTTGTTTTGCAAGGTTCTGGTGCCTTGGGGTTGTCTGCTGTTTTATTTGTGCCGGTCACGGTTGATGTGCCGGGCTTCTGTGTGCCGGGGGCAGTTATTGTGCCGGTCGCGGTTGGAGTGCCGGGCGTAGTTGATGTGCCGGGGACTCTTGGTGTGCCGGGCGCGCTTGTTGCGCCAAGCTCACTAGGTGCGCTGGCTTTTTTAATTGTTCCGGGTCGGCTTTGTGTTTTTTTCTCCGGTCGCGATTGACCTACTTTGGTGACGGGAGTGTTATTTTCTTGCTGTGCCTGCTTTTGCCTCTGGGGTTCATTATTTGGAGCCCTGGGCTTGTCGGCAACAGTGTGGGTCTGGGCTGGCGCGTTTGGATTATGCGGCCGTTGGTTAATTGGTTTCGGGGGGGGGAGGAGGTTTCTTTTTCTCCTCTCCTGGTTGACCCTCTTGTATATGGGGCATGATCTGGCGCTGGCAACATGGTCGCCATTGCAGTTGGTGCATTTAACCGGGTTAATTGCTCTTTCACAGTCTTTGATATCGTGTGCTTGCCCACATCGCACGCATTTAGGCATCATGTGACAGGTGCTTCTTCCGTGGTGGAAGCCCTGGCATTGGTGGCATTGTAGTGGGACATCGGGCACGATATAGTCCTCGATGTAGACTCTCACTATGCCAAGGTGTTCGAGTTTTTTAAGTCTGAGCAATTTTTCCTTATTTTGCTCAAACGTTTTTACCAAAAAAGAGTTACTTTTTTTCTTTTTTGGGTAACTTTCAGAGAATTTGTCGAAGTAATGCATCTGAGTTACCTCGGCATCGATTCCTGTGGCTATTTTCAGGTCTTCTTCGATTTCGTGGGGGTCCATCCAAGCTTGGAGTCCCTTAATCACGAAGCGGTAGGGCTTGTGGTCTGATGATTTGTAGTAGTGGAACTCGAATTTGTTTTTATTGAGTTCCATTAGGATTTTATTGTAGGTGTCACTATCAAATGCGGACACCTTCATTATGTTCCCTTTAGCTGTGCAAAGGATGTTTTGTATTCGCTTGTCTTTGCACAGCTTGACAAATTTCTGGGGATTTTTGACAGTTATTGGGGGGAATTTGGGCTTACTTTTTCCCAGCGATTTCCCTAAATTGGGTGAAATGGGCGCTGAAAGCGGAATGTTGTTCAGCTTATTCAGCCTAGCCCATTTCAGACTGTCTTGCTTGTCGTTAGAGTGGTCATAGAACATCTCTTTTGGTTCCTTGTCGCTTATGTTAAGCGCAGGGAAAGTTTCGCTTATTAAGCGTTCGCATTCTTTTTGCGACCGCTTTGGCGCTTTTTGCTGCTTATTGGTGTTATTTATGCTCGATTCTTGTTTCGGGGGACCCTGTTTTCGTTTTTTAATGTCCGGTTGTGTTATTTCCTCTTCCAGGAGGCTTTTTGTGAAGTACCGAACGCCCGCTTTTTGAATTTTCAATTTGCGGCTTTTTGTTTTTGATTTCGGGTTGGTACCGAATTCAAATACTAAGTCGTTTTCAGCAAGTGTCGATTTGTTGGGCTTTTGTGACATCTGGTTGCGTTGAGCAGGCGTAATTGTGTCCTGCGACGCAGCCGCGTCTTTGTCTGGGTGATCGGGGTTCGATCTTTTTCTAAGGGGGGTGGGGGGATCTGCAATGTTGATCTCCCCCCCATTTTCTTCCTCGTCTGATGATGAAGTGCATGAGGACTCTTCCGAAGAGGAGTCGTATGCATCTTCCATGTCTTTGTCATTACTGAAGTTAAACTCAGAATGATCTCCTAGATTTGTAACATTAGAGTCACTTTTTTTGCTAACGCGATGCATTTTTTCTGCTGGGCTCTCCGTCCTTATGGGATTTTGCATGGAGAGCTCTTCGGCCAATAGGAGAGCCGGATTTGGACTTGGGTCCGCCATGTGGCTCGGCCAATAGGGGAGCGTCTCCCGGTTTTGACTTTCAGCCAATGGGGAGGCTGGATTCGGATTCAAGCCTGGCCGGAGGTTCGGCCAATAGGAGGCCTCCTCCTGGGTTTGAGTTTCGGCCAATAGGGAGTCAGGATTTTCGTTCAACTTTTTGGGGAGAATTCTGGCGCTCTGAGGGAGCTTTTTTGGCGCAAAATGGAACAAGGGGCTGGGGAGCGACTAGTTCATGGGCGGGAATTGATATTGGCGCGTAGTTCTTGAAGTTCTGACGATGCTACGAGTAGTGCAATGAAATAAAAATAATTCACGCTAATGACGTCCTGGGGTGTCGGCAAAGCCTGTTCATCCCCAAGATCTCCGTCCCAGTTAAGAGAAAGCGGATCACGAGGGGGCCCTTAGCCACTTGCGAGTATTATTCTTATTTCTACTCAAGCGCTGTAAGAAAAGTTTTCATTAATTGCAATAAAAATTGCATATGTGACAATTCGTTCTTTCTCTTAGGAGTCGGGAACAGCTTGCTCGTCTCTCAATTACCGATATCTAAAACCCAGTTGAAATAAATTTCAATGGGCAATCGGTTTTCTTTTCACTGAGTCAAAAGCAGGTCTGTATCCTTCAGGCTCCAGTCTCAATCTTAGACTCGATACACACAAATTTTTGCCAGCCAGTTTGGTGGTTTTGTTAAGTAGTATTGAATCGCCGCGAATGAGAGCGTCCGGGAGACACGTCTCGAAGCGCCATTGGTCCGTCTGATATCAACCGTCCTTTCTTAAAAACGAATCGACGGAGGTGGCGCCCATCGAGTCTGTCTGCAACATGCCGCCAAAGACAAGTGGAAAAGCCGCCAAAAAGGCCGGAAAGGCCCAGAAGAACATCTCCAAGGGAGACAAAAAGAAGAAGCGGAGGAGGAAGGAGAGCTACGCAATTTACATCTACAAGGTGTTGAAGCAAGTTCACCCTGACACCGGCATCTCCAGCAAGGCGATGAGCATCATGAACAGCTTCGTCAACGACATCTTCGAGCGCATTGCCGCCGAAGCTTCCAGGCTCGCTCATTACAACAAGCGATCGACCATCACCAGCAGGGAGATCCAGACGGCCGTTCGGCTGCTCCTCCCCGGTGAACTGGCCAAGCACGCCGTCAGTGAAGGCACCAAGGCCGTGACTAAGTACACCAGCTCAAAGTAAACTCAAGGAAATAATTACCTTGCCGAAAAAGGCCCTTTTTAGGGCCAAAAATTGAATCTTGGAATTGGACGAACTTGTCTACCACCCCTCCGAAACGTACACTTACATAACCTAACGATATCTCAGCCTGCAAGCGAGAAGATTTTTGACCTTACGTATATATAAAAAAAAAATGCTTTTAAGGTACGACCTTAACCAGCACGTAATTTACAAAAATAGGCTAAATTTCCAAATTTTTTAGTTTCTTTTGCTGAATAGGACTTTTAGAGTTACATTTGGACAAAATGCCACTGCAAAAAAATAACCTAAGACTTGGAACAATTATTGATTCGGCGCATTATTATTTTGGATGAACACATAAAATAAACTTGTATATTTAACAAAAATAACTTTCAGGTTTCTATTTCACAATTGTACGTTTGTTACTAGAGTATGGCAGTGAAAGGTACACACAGATTAATATCTGCATATACTCGGTTGGGTTACATTAGGTTAGGTTTTGTTAGGTCGTGATTTTATTTCATTTTTCGTGTTTTCCTTCATTTTACTTTCAAAATTACTTTCAGTTTTCTCCACGAGCAGGGAAAAAGGAAGAGTTTGGCAGTCACATTCATAATTTGCACTAAAAGGGCTCACTTAACTTCTATGAAAGGGTGAGAACTGGTACGCTCAACGAAGTGTGACATTTGGCGGGAACCGTTGCATTTGAAATCGGTTACTCCAAGAATTGATCTGAACGTTGTTTCCAGAGGGCGGCGGCATCGGGGGGGGGGGTGGAACTTCAACTTACGATCCCGGAAGATTAGCATTTTTTTGTTCAGTTAGGGGTGGGGTTCGAACGCCTACATGCCTCCATTCGGTATCATTACATGCTGACTACACAACGAAAGTGTACGCGAATTTTTGAAGAGGAACCAAAGTTGTCTTACGCAAGGTCCTTTTTCCAGGAATTTGTCTCGCGTTCGTCTGAACCCAGATCCTCTGGGAGGTTAGGTTACGTTGACATGGCAAAAAAAAATGTTCATTCCATCCTATGCATTAATATTAGGGGTGTGCGGGATCCCGAAAAGTCGGGACCGGGGGGGGGATCCTGTCCCGATCCCGACTTCGGGAAATGACTTCCCGACTCCCGACCAGTCGAGAAATACCGAATGGTCATTTTATCGTTAATTCGTTTGCTGCAAAAAGTAACGGTTATGTAACGGTCTGCTGCCAAAAGTAACGATTTCGTAACCGTCTGCTGCCAAAAGTAACGGTTTTGTAACCGTTCCCTGCTAAAACTAACAGTTTCGTAACCGTTTACTGCCAAAAGTAACCGTTTCGTAACAGTTTACTGCCAAAAGTAACCGTTTTGTAACAGTTTACTGACAAAAGTAACCGTTTTGTAACAGTTTACTGACAAAAGTAACAGTTTCGTAACCGTTTGCTGCCAAAAGTAACCGTTCCGACCAGGACCTTCCCCACTTGCCTTCTGCTAAATTGTCCACTAGCGGGGACACTTTCACATCACTGCACTGATCGAGCATTCCCTTTCCGAAGGGAAAAGACGCGAGATTTGACATGCATCGGTTGAAACAGAACCTCGGTTTACGTGTCCTCGCCAACGAGTATGCGACATTTCCAATTCTTTATTCTGCGTGTGCACACCCCCCCCCCCCCCCGCCCCGGTGCGTTTCGGGCGAAATTGCCAACGGATCAGGGTTGCCGGGCCGGGACTATCCCTTTAGCGAACGCCTCCTTCCACGGCGATGGCATTTTGCAAAAAAATAAAAACGCCCAAAAAAAACACACTCCCTGCAACCGCCGGCACGTATCCTCGCCGAAAACTACCAACGCCGGGCTCTTCGGGGAGCGACGCGGCGGATCCGCCGGGCAGGGGAGCGCTCGCTCCCCGCCGGGATTATGGCGGCCGCCGGTAATAAGAACGCACCCTGCAACCCCGCAAGCCCCAAAAAACAGAAGAAAGTCGCCTTCCCCGATATTCATATATACTAATATACATTCTTCACTTATATTATTATTATTATTTGATGACAGGTATATTGAAAAAAAAAAAAAAAAAAAAAAAAAGCGATTCTGCAAAAACTGTCGGTGATTGATTGGCTTCAATTCACAAATAAAAGGCCACTATGAACCTTGAAAAAGAAAAAGGATGCCAACAGCACCTGGTGTTCCCAGGCGGTCACCCATCCAAGTACTGACCAGGCCCGACGCTGCTTGACTTCGGTGATCGGACGAGAACCGGTATATTCAGCGTGGTATGGCCGTTGGCGAAAGATACTGCTTTCGGTAAGGTACATATAGTCCAACTTCTCGTTTTCGGGGAAATGTCTCGTCTCGTGGGCACTGCCAAGAACGTGTAGAAGAAACATAACAAATAATTATACATTTCATTGTAGTCATAGTGAGAAATGTGCTTTAACACCCTTCCAGAGATGTGTGAACATAAAAGCTACAAGATAGAGAAGAAGAAAATTTAGTGCAGTGAATAAAAGTGAATCTCATGACCAACCTTTTTGATTCCACACTATATACCCAGGACCTAACAACGAAAAAGTGATTGGGCTCGGTTAGTTCGTATGAACTTTCCAGCCTGATCATTACCAGTGCGTAGTTATATATATATATATATATATATATATATATATACTCTCCAGCCTAGCTATTTCCTATTTTTGTGCTATCTTCGGACAACTTCATCGAGTTCTCGAATACGCGCTATTCCCACAAACCAAAGTAGGCAACGGGCACCTCGACACAAACTATTACATTATTATTATTTATCGGCGGAGAGCAGGAAGGGCCGCGCTAACTTTCGGTGCAAATGGCTGCTTTCGAATCGAACCACAGTCCTCATGCGATAGATTTTCGCCTATAAACGAAATTAAAGGCTATACATTGGAAGTAGGCCAGCTTCGTTCAAACACAGGCGTGTGCGACACACGCTACTTCGGAGATTGGCTTGAGAGGCCTGTCGTATGCTCAAGGCACCTGATTCTCAGCAAGAGAATAGGGGAAGGATTGAACTTCCATCTCCTCCGTGCAACCGACGCACCTTCTACCTTTTCTCAGAGAAAACTAAGGAAATCACGGGCATATGGAGGTCGCGCGTACACCTACGGTGAGTTTGACACGAAGGAAGCGAGGAACGTGGAAGTCGTGGGGACGGACTGCGGCACTTCACGGCTACTTCAAAGTTTCCGGAACGTACCCAACAACGAGGGATGCTGGTGCTCTCTAGCTCAGCACTGAAAAAATTAATCTTGGAAAGAGGAGGAAACACACTTACCGTTGTGGCAACTACAAACTTCAGTTTGCTTCGGCCCGCCTGAGAGCTGCTCTCGCTCCGGTCCGCGCTCCGAGAGAAAAGGGGGTCGAAACCTCGGCGCGGGGATTCATTTTCGTTCCGAAAAGAGCGTAGATATGGCAGATACGGCATCAGCTCCCTCAGCCCCGACGGCGGCTTCGCCCAAGAAGTCCTCGAAGGCGAAAAAGCCGAGAACGGCTCCTTCCCATCCCAGGACATCCGAGATGGTGAACAACGCTATCAAGAACTTGAAGGAGCGCGGAGGCTCTTCCCTGCAGGCCATCAAGAAGTACATCACCCAGAACTACAAGGTCGACGCCGAGAAGCTCGCGCCCTTCATCAAGAAGTACCTGAGGAGCGCCGTGGCATCAGGTTCTTTGGTGCAAACCAAAGGAAAGGGTGCCTCCGGATCTTTCAAACTCAGCGCTTCGTCGCTGAAGGAGAAACCGGAAAGCGGGGCTGTTTCCAAGACCAAACGCTCGGCTCCCAAGGAGAAGAAACCGGCAAAGAAAGCTGCCCCGGCCAAGCGACCAAAGAAGACCGGCGAAAAGAAGAAGGCACCTGTTGCAAAGCCAAAGAAGTCTCCATCGAAAGTGAAAAAGGCAAAGACGCCCAAGAAACCAAAGGCGCCAAAGCCAAAGAAGGCTGCCAAGCCCAAGGCAGCAAAGAAGGCTGCACCAAAAAAGAAGTAAAATGGTTGAGCACGCAAGTGTTCCCCATAAAAAGGTCCTTCTGAGGACCATCAAAATTCTCCTGGAAGGAGCGAATTTGCACGATCACTCAATCTTATAACCTTTCCTTTCATCGGACACGGTGTCATCCTTTCCCTTCCATCCATGCATTTTCTTTTTTAAAAAAATGAAAGCAATACACTAGTCACATTATGTCGTCATAATTTGTTTGACTTCGTTTCCATCGATTCTATGAAATGAACTGCGAGTAAGATATTAGATTTAAAGATTTAGCGAGAGCTTTATTATTAAAACTGAATATTCATGAAATATCGCCCAATTGCTTCGGCATTATTATTTTAAATAACTTTTGGATAAACGCGAGGATAGGGATGGAATTGACAATAATAATAAAAAATAAAGAGAGATACGACCAAAACGTACTTTCCAAGTAGGATTTGTGGTCCTCAAAAGGACCGATTGTTTGCCAAGGGCAGCGGAATGCGCTTAAGCACGCTCTCCACGAATGCGGCGGGCGAGCTGGATGTCCTTTGGCATGATAGTGACACGCTTAGCGTGGATGGCACACAAGTTGGTATCTTCGAAGAGACCGACGAGGTAAGCCTCGCTGGCCTCCTGGAGAGCCATGACTGCGGAACTCTGGAAGCGCAAGTCGGTCTTGAAATCTTGAGCGATCTCGCGGACGAGACGCTGGAAAGGAAGCTTCCTGATGAGCAACTCGGTGCTCTTCTGGTAGCGACGGATTTCTCGAAGAGCCACGGTACCTGGCCTGTACCTATGGGGCTTCTTCACTCCTCCGGTGGCGGGAGCGCTCTTCCTAGCTGCCTTTGTGGCGAGCTGCTTCCTTGGGGCCTTGCCTCCGGTGGATTTTCGTGCAGTTTGCTTAGTCCGGGCCATTGTCGCGTGCTTGTCCTAAGCGTTTCCGTTTCAAACAATCGCGCCAACCAAAAATCATGCCTTTATATGCTTTGCCCTGAAAGGTGCCGTGCATGCTCCTGATTCGTGAAATCAAACCGAAAAGCGGATTTCCCATTGGCTCCCGCCATTCTGCCCCCCTCTGTCGAAGGCGTACAAAACTGAGCCGGCTCGCCGGGAAGGCTTCATTCTCATCTTTCGAATCCACGTACGTGCACTGCAGAAATGACAGGCAGAGGTAAAGGAGGAAAGGGACTCGGCAAAGGAGGTGCCAAGCGCCACCGTAAAGTTCTCCGAGACAACATCCAGGGTATCACCAAGCCCGCCATCCGCCGTCTTGCCCGGCGAGGAGGTGTGAAGCGAATCTCCGGTCTCATCTACGAAGAGACACGCGGCGTCCTCAAGGTGTTCTTGGAGAACGTTATCCGCGATGCCGTCACCTACACGGAGCACGCCAAGAGGAAAACCGTAACCGCCATGGACGTCGTGTACGCACTCAAACGTCAAGGCAGAACCTTGTACGGTTTCGGAGGTTAAGGGCTCTAGTTTGCCTGTCCTCCATCTTGAAAAATCGGCCCTTCTAAGGGCCACAAATCTTTTCTTTGAGGAAGGAAATGTCAGCTTTCAACTTTCCCCGAACCTTACCCCCTGATCCCAGCCTCGATTCGAACGATTTCTCTCGTCTCGAGTTCATAATGACATAAGAATGATTGAAATAATTGAGAATTCAACAAAAAATATTCACGCGAGGACTCTCAGCATTCGCTAGATGACTACCCACCCTTCGTTCGTCGTTTAGCAAAGCAAAAGAAATTTATGTGAAATTCAGATTGCTTCTGTCAAATTATAACATCAATTAATATAACTCAGGCGAACATATATATATATTTTTTATTATTATTATTTTCAGTGCAGCTTGACTCCACCGAAAACAAAACACACGTCATAATCTCTATGCTATCAAAATTTACAAGATGTATACGTACAGGTAAGCCACTATTCTCTGACATTATCGGAAATAGGCAAAAAACATTGAATCAACACAGGATTTGCATGCCAAGTTACATGGATTGTCAGTCCTGATTAGACTACAGACTTCAAACTTGAAAACTTAAAAAAATGGAGTAGACAATGACCCTTTCCTAAGGTAATTGGTGGCCCTTACAAGGGCCGATTTGCTAGAAGCTGAGGGGGTAGGGTGTCAGCTTAAGCTTTCTTCTCGGTTTTCTTGGGAAGAAGGATCGCCTGGATGTTGGGCAGCACGCCACCCTGGGCGATCGTGACCCCAGAAAGGAGCTTGTTCAACTCCTCGTCGTTTCTGATGGCCAACTGCAAGTGACGGGGGATGATCCTGGTCTTCTTGTTATCGCGAGCAGCATTGCCGGCCAACTCCAAGACTTCGGCTGCCAAATATTCCATGACGGCGGCCAGGTAAACCGGTGCACCGGCACCGACACGTTCGGCATAATTGCCCTTTCGCAAAAGTCGGTGGATTCTGCCGACGGGGAACTGAAGTCCGGCTCGGCTGGAGCGAGACTTGCTCTTTCCCTTCACTTTTCCTCCCTTTCCGCGTCCAGACATGATGATCTCTTGCTATCGATACAACGTGAAAACACAAATTTTTAAAAAAAAAAAAAAAAAGAAAGAAAGAAAAAAACCCCGCCCCCAAAGGAGCTCGCGGGGGTGAGTGGTGCCCGACCTAAGTCAACCGGCAACCATACCGAAAGGCGCAGACCTCGCCTGAAACACTAATGCACTCTCCAAGCACATTATAGCCTCATGTTCGGTCTTTTGCCTAGGTACAATCTTCCCTTCGGGATAGATCCAGTCCAGCCGGATTTCTCCCTCGGGGAAACCTCCATTCCATGCAGGCATGCACTAGTATGCAAATCTACCTACGTGGGACATCGAATACTTTAACTAAATCTGGTTTCAACCCTATGGAAAGAGGATTTTTACCAGACGGCGAAAATTAGACAGACAGAAAAAACTACAAGAGACAAAAAAGAGAAATAGAAGGGAAGCTCCCGAGGATAAAATTCTGCAAGCAGACAAAACCTCGGATGTCTTGGAATAACAGCTTCATCTAGATACTGGTGTGTGAAAAAAACCCACGTTGAAGGGGGGCTAAAAAACACACACCCTATTGGTTCCTATCCTTACGGGGAGGATGGAGTCGGGAATTTGGAAGGGCAGGTAGGTAAAGCCCGAAGGCTCTCTGCAAATCTGTGTGTTAGTTGGACCTACTCATTCCGACTTACAACCTTATTTGAAACAAACATCGAAAATGAATTTTGAATTAAAGCCGAAAAAAGCCGCATCGGAAGTTAACTGCCAAAGACGTCTGCGTGAAAGAGAGGAGAAGTCGTTGCTTGGGATGTCTGTCCGTTAGAGAGAACTCGTCTGTTTCTCCGGGCATTGTTACTTTTGCTTCAGATCGGGATTTAAGACAGCATTGGCTTTTCATTGCCTTAGGGGCGAGTGACTTCTCGTAGGACCAGTCCGACGGCCGAGGCCGGTCTGAAATCTGTCCCCTTGCGGGGTATCGGTAATAACCACACCCAGAGCTTACGTCATTGCAGTGTGGGTGACTGCTGCTACGGGGGAACCACCTTTGTGCCCATGTGCCTTCCTATACCCCTTAGGTCCATTTCCGAGTCGGGGTAATTATCACCGGCCTAGCCCTAAAACCGATGACACGAAAGAACACATGGTCCCCTACGCCCGAGGGCGCACAGCAGTCGGGGGGTGCTGCCGGGGGTCACTACTCCCCGACAGACTTTGGGTGGAAAGGCCCTTCTGAGGGCCACCAACCCGGTCGGTTTTGATCTGCCTTTGCTGTCCGCTGTCCTTTTCCTCCGCATCCGCTTCTTTGCCCAGGTCCACGCACTCCTTTCTCCCCCGGTTGAGTTTTCGTCTACCGGTTTTTCGAGATATCCCCCCCCCCTGAGAAGGAGGGGGAAAAACTCTATCGTCAGTTGCACTTGGTCCCGTTTTTTCTTTTTCCCTAAGGAACATCGGAGATTTCGGCTTTTTGGTCCTAAGAAGGGCCGTTTTGCCGTTGAGCGACGAGTGCTTTCAGCCCTAAGAAGGACATCCTGCACTTTCTGACAATTTCGATGGACAAATCGTTCTTTCGCTAAGTTTCTCTTCACTTTGGCAATCCTGAAAAGGAAATACCTCGGTATCAGAGAGTCGGAGATTTTTCGGGTACCAAGCTTGTTGCAACTGGGAAGCCGGCGACCGGCACTTTCCCCGAGGGAGATTGGAGCTTCAGAGCCCTCTCGTCCGGCAGGCGAACGAGAACGTACGTCCGGGGTACGTGTAATTTTGAATTGGGCTGTGCGCTTAGTTGTCACCGTTAGGATCCACGCACGCGCCCCCCCCCCTTCCCGCCAAAAAGTTAGACAATGGGGCCGCCGAAGTTCCACGATGCTTGACTGCCGCCGATTTCCGCCGACTGCTGCCTCCCATCCTGGAATCTCGGTGTTCTCGCTGCCTGCTGTCTGGTACTGGATTTTGCCAGCCAGTTTGGTGGTTTTGTTAAGTAGTATTGAATCGCCGCGAATGAGAGCGTCCGGGAGACACGTCTCGAAGCGCCATTGGTCCGTCTGATATCAACCGTCCTTTCTTAAAAACGAATCGACGGAGGTGGCGCCCATCGAGTCTGTCTGCAACATGCCGCCAAAGACAAGTGGAAAAGCCGCCAAAAAGGCCGGAAAGGCCCAGAAGAACATCTCCAAGGGAGACAAAAAGAAGAAGCGGAGGAGGAAGGAGAGCTACGCAATTTACATCTACAAGGTGTTGAAGCAAGTTCACCCTGACACCGGCATCTCCAGCAAGGCGATGAGCATCATGAACAGCTTCGTCAACGACATCTTCGAGCGCATTGCCGCCGAAGCTTCCAGGCTCGCTCATTACAACAAGCGATCGACCATCACCAGCAGGGAGATCCAGACGGCCGTTCGGCTGCTCCTCCCCGGTGAACTGGCCAAGCACGCCGTCAGTGAAGGCACCAAGGCCGTGACTAAGTACACCAGCTCAAAGTAAACTCAAGGAAATAATTACCTTGCCGAAAAAGGCCCTTTTTAGGGCCAAAAATTGAATCTTGGAATTGGACGAACTTGTCTACCACCCCTCCGAAACGTACACTTACATAACCTAACGATATCTCAGCCTGCAAGCGAGAAGATTTTTGACCTTACGTATATATAAAAAAAAAATGCTTTTAAGGTACGACCTTAACCAGCACGTAATTTACAAAAATAGGCTAAATTTCCAAATTTTTTAGTTTCTTTTGCTGAATAGGACTTTTAGAGTTACATTTGGACAAAATGCCACTGCAAAAAAATAACCTAAGACTTGGAACAATTATTGATTCGGCGCATTATTATTTTGGATGAACACATAAAATAAACTTGTATATTTAACAAAAATAACTTTCAGGTTTCTATTTCACAATTGTACGTTTGTTACTAGAGTATGGCAGTGAAAGGTACACACAGATTAATATCTGCATATACTCGGTTGGGTTACATTAGGTTAGGTTTTGTTAGGTCGTGATTTTATTTCATTTTTCGTGTTTTCCTTCATTTTACTTTCAAAATTACTTTCAGTTTTCTCCACGAGCAGGGAAAAAGGAAGAGTTTGGCAGTCACATTCATAATTTGCACTAAAAGGGCTCACTTAACTTCTATGAAAGGGTGAGAACTGGTACGCTCAACGAAGTGTGACATTTGGCGGGAACCGTTGCATTTGAAATCGGTTACTCCAAGAATTGATCTGAACGTTGTTTCCAGAGGGCGGCGGCATCGGGGGGGGGGGGGGTGGAACTTCAACTTACGATCCCGGAAGATTAGCATTTTTTTGTTCAGTTAGGGGTGGGGTTCGAACGCCTACATGCCTCCATTCGGTATCATTACATGCTGACTACACAACGAAAGTGTACGCGAATTTTTGAAGAGGAACCAAAGTTGTCTTACGCAAGGTCCTTTTTCCAGGAATTTGTCTCGCGTTCGTCTGAACCCAGATCCTCTGGGAGGTTAGGTTACGTTGACATGGCAAAAAAAAATGTTCATTCCATCCTATGCATTAATATTAGGGGTGTGCGGGATCCCGAAAAGTCGGGACCGGGGGGGGGATCCTGTCCCGATCCCGACTTCGGGAAATGACTTCCCGACTCCCGACCAGTCGAGAAATACCGAATGGTCATTTTATCGTTAATTCGTTTGCTGCAAAAAGTAACGGTTATGTAACGGTCTGCTGCCAAAAGTAACGATTTCGTAACCGTCTGCTGCCAAAAGTAACGGTTTTGTAACCGTTCCCTGCTAAAACTAACAGTTTCGTAACCGTTTACTGCCAAAAGTAACCGTTTCGTAACAGTTTACTGCCAAAAGTAACCGTTTTGTAACAGTTTACTGACAAAAGTAACCGTTTTGTAACAGTTTACTGACAAAAGTAACAGTTTCGTAACCGTTTGCTGCCAAAAGTAACCGTTCCGACCAGGACCTTCCCCACTTGCCTTCTGCTAAATTGTCCACTAGCGGGGACACTTTCACATCACTGCACTGATCGAGCATTCCCTTTCCGAAGGGAAAAGACGCGAGATTTGACATGCATCGGTTGAAACAGAACCTCGGTTTACGTGTCCTCGCCAACGAGTATGCGACATTTCCAATTCTTTATTCTGCGTGTGCACACCCCCCCCCCCCGCCCCGGTGCGTTTCGGGCGAAATTGCCAACGGATCAGGGTTGCCGGGCCGGGACTATCCCTTTAGCGAACGCCTCCTTCCACGGCGATGGCATTTTGCAAAAAAATAAAAACGCCCAAAAAAAACACACTCCCTGCAACCGCCGGCACGTATCCTCGCCGAAAACTACCAACGCCGGGCTCTTCGGGGAGCGACGCGGCGGATCCGCCGGGCAGGGGAGCGCTCGCTCCCCGCCGGGATTATGGCGGCCGCCGGTAATAAGAACGCACCCTGCAACCCCGCAAGCCCCAAAAAACAGAAGAAAGTCGCCTTCCCCGATATTCATATATACTAATATACATTCTTCACTTATATTATTATTATTATTTGATGACAGGTATATTGAAAAAAAAAAAAAAAAAAAAAAAAAGCGATTCTGCAAAAACTGTCGGTGATTGATTGGCTTCAATTCACAAATAAAAGGCCACTATGAACCTTGAAAAAGAAAAAGGATGCCAACAGCACCTGGTGTTCCCAGGCGGTCACCCATCCAAGTACTGACCAGGCCCGACGCTGCTTGACTTCGGTGATCGGACGAGAACCGGTATATTCAGCGTGGTATGGCCGTTGGCGAAAGATACTGCTTTCGGTAAGGTACATATAGTCCAACTTCTCGTTTTCGGGGAAATGTCTCGTCTCGTGGGCACTGCCAAGAACGTGTAGAAGAAACATAACAAATAATTATACATTTCATTGTAGTCATAGTGAGAAATGTGCTTTAACACCCTTCCAGAGATGTGTGAACATAAAAGCTACAAGATAGAGAAGAAGAAAATTTAGTGCAGTGAATAAAAGTGAATCTCATGACCAACCTTTTTGATTCCACACTATATACCCAGGACCTAACAACGAAAAAGTGATTGGGCTCGGTTAGTTCGTATGAACTTTCCAGCCTGATCATTACCAGTGCGTAGTTATATATATATATATATATATATATATATATATACTCTCCAGCCTAGCTATTTCCTATTTTTGTGCTATCTTCGGACAACTTCATCGAGTTCTCGAATACGCGCTATTCCCACAAACCAAAGTAGGCAACGGGCACCTCGACACAAACTATTACATTATTATTATTTATCGGCGGAGAGCAGGAAGGGCCGCGCTAACTTTCGGTGCAAATGGCTGCTTTCGAATCGAACCACAGTCCTCATGCGATAGATTTTCGCCTATAAACGAAATTAAAGGCTATACATTGGAAGTAGGCCAGCTTCGTTCAAACACAGGCGTGTGCGACACACGCTACTTCGGAGATTGGCTTGAGAGGCCTGTCGTATGCTCAAGGCACCTGATTCTCAGCAAGAGAATAGGGGAAGGATTGAACTTCCATCTCCTCCGTGCAACCGACGCACCTTCTACCTTTTCTCAGAGAAAACTAAGGAAATCACGGGCATATGGAGGTCGCGCGTACACCTACGGTGAGTTTGACACGAAGGAAGCGAGGAACGTGGAAGTCGTGGGGACGGACTGCGGCACTTCACGGCTACTTCAAAGTTTCCGGAACGTACCCAACAACGAGGGATGCTGGTGCTCTCTAGCTCAGCACTGAAAAAATTAATCTTGGAAAGAGGAGGAAACACACTTACCGTTGTGGCAACTACAAACTTCAGTTTGCTTCGGCCCGCCTGAGAGCTGCTCTCGCTCCGGTCCGCGCTCCGAGAGAAAAGGGGGTCGAAACCTCGGCGCGGGGATTCATTTTCGTTCCGAAAAGAGCGTAGATATGGCAGATACGGCATCAGCTCCCTCAGCCCCGACGGCGGCTTCGCCCAAGAAGTCCTCGAAGGCGAAAAAGCCGAGAACGGCTCCTTCCCATCCCAGGACATCCGAGATGGTGAACAACGCTATCAAGAACTTGAAGGAGCGCGGAGGCTCTTCCCTGCAGGCCATCAAGAAGTACATCACCCAGAACTACAAGGTCGACGCCGAGAAGCTCGCGCCCTTCATCAAGAAGTACCTGAGGAGCGCCGTGGCATCAGGTTCTTTGGTGCAAACCAAAGGAAAGGGTGCCTCCGGATCTTTCAAACTCAGCGCTTCGTCGCTGAAGGAGAAACCGGAAAGCGGGGCTGTTTCCAAGACCAAACGCTCGGCTCCCAAGGAGAAGAAACCGGCAAAGAAAGCTGCCCCGGCCAAGCGACCAAAGAAGACCGGCGAAAAGAAGAAGGCACCTGTTGCAAAGCCAAAGAAGTCTCCATCGAAAGTGAAAAAGGCAAAGACGCCCAAGAAACCAAAGGCGCCAAAGCCAAAGAAGGCTGCCAAGCCCAAGGCAGCAAAGAAGGCTGCACCAAAAAAGAAGTAAAATGGTTGAGCACGCAAGTGTTCCCCATAAAAAGGTCCTTCTGAGGACCATCAAAATTCTCCTGGAAGGAGCGAATTTGCACGATCACTCAATCTTATAACCTTTCCTTTCATCGGACACGGTGTCATCCTTTCCCTTCCATCCATGCATTTTCTTTTTTAAAAAAATGAAAGCAATACACTAGTCACATTATGTCGTCATAATTTGTTTGACTTCGTTTCCATCGATTCTATGAAATGAACTGCGAGTAAGATATTAGATTTAAAGATTTAGCGAGAGCTTTATTATTAAAACTGAATATTCATGAAATATCGCCCAATTGCTTCGGCATTATTATTTTAAATAACTTTTGGATAAACGCGAGGATAGGGATGGAATTGACAATAATAATAAAAAATAAAGAGAGATACGACCAAAACGTACTTTCCAAGTAGGATTTGTGGTCCTCAAAAGGACCGATTGTTTGCCAAGGGCAGCGGAATGCGCTTAAGCACGCTCTCCACGAATGCGGCGGGCGAGCTGGATGTCCTTTGGCATGATAGTGACACGCTTAGCGTGGATGGCACACAAGTTGGTATCTTCGAAGAGACCGACGAGGTAAGCCTCGCTGGCCTCCTGGAGAGCCATGACTGCGGAACTCTGGAAGCGCAAGTCGGTCTTGAAATCTTGAGCGATCTCGCGGACGAGACGCTGGAAAGGAAGCTTCCTGATGAGCAACTCGGTGCTCTTCTGGTAGCGACGGATTTCTCGAAGAGCCACGGTACCTGGCCTGTACCTATGGGGCTTCTTCACTCCTCCGGTGGCGGGAGCGCTCTTCCTAGCTGCCTTTGTGGCGAGCTGCTTCCTTGGGGCCTTGCCTCCGGTGGATTTTCGTGCAGTTTGCTTAGTCCGGGCCATTGTCGCGTGCTTGTCCTAAGCGTTTCCGTTTCAAACAATCGCGCCAACCAAAAATCATGCCTTTATATGCTTTGCCCTGAAAGGTGCCGTGCATGCTCCTGATTCGTGAAATCAAACCGAAAAGCGGATTTCCCATTGGCTCCCGCCATTCTGCCCCCCTCTGTCGAAGGCGTACAAAACTGAGCCGGCTCGCCGGGAAGGCTTCATTCTCATCTTTCGAATCCACGTACGTGCACTGCAGAAATGACAGGCAGAGGTAAAGGAGGAAAGGGACTCGGCAAAGGAGGTGCCAAGCGCCACCGTAAAGTTCTCCGAGACAACATCCAGGGTATCACCAAGCCCGCCATCCGCCGTCTTGCCCGGCGAGGAGGTGTGAAGCGAATCTCCGGTCTCATCTACGAAGAGACACGCGGCGTCCTCAAGGTGTTCTTGGAGAACGTTATCCGCGATGCCGTCACCTACACGGAGCACGCCAAGAGGAAAACCGTAACCGCCATGGACGTCGTGTACGCACTCAAACGTCAAGGCAGAACCTTGTACGGTTTCGGAGGTTAAGGGCTCTAGTTTGCCTGTCCTCCATCTTGAAAAATCGGCCCTTCTAAGGGCCACAAATCTTTTCTTTGAGGAAGGAAATGTCAGCTTTCAACTTTCCCCGAACCTTACCCCCTGATCCCAGCCTCGATTCGAACGATTTCTCTCGTCTCGAGTTCATAATGACATAAGAATGATTGAAATAATTGAGAATTCAACAAAAAATATTCACGCGAGGACTCTCAGCATTCGCTAGATGACTACCCACCCTTCGTTCGTCGTTTAGCAAAGCAAAAGAAATTTATGTGAAATTCAGATTGCTTCTGTCAAATTATAACATCAATTAATATAACTCAGGCGAACATATATATATATTTTTTATTATTATTATTTTCAGTGCAGCTTGACTCCACCGAAAACAAAACACACGTCATAATCTCTATGCTATCAAAATTTACAAGATGTATACGTACAGGTAAGCCACTATTCTCTGACATTATCGGAAATAGGCAAAAAACATTGAATCAACACAGGATTTGCATGCCAAGTTACATGGATTGTCAGTCCTGATTAGACTACAGACTTCAAACTTGAAAACTTAAAAAAATGGAGTAGACAATGACCCTTTCCTAAGGTAATTGGTGGCCCTTACAAGGGCCGATTTGCTAGAAGCTGAGGGGGTAGGGTGTCAGCTTAAGCTTTCTTCTCGGTTTTCTTGGGAAGAAGGACCGCCTGGATGTTGGGCAGCACGCCACCCTGGGCGATCGTGACCCCAGAAAGGAGCTTGTTCAACTCCTCGTCGTTTCTGATGGCCAACTGCAAGTGACGGGGGATGATCCTGGTCTTCTTGTTATCGCGAGCAGCATTGCCGGCCAACTCCAAGACTTCGGCTGCCAAATATTCCATGACGGCGGCCAGGTAAACCGGTGCACCGGCACCGACACGTTCGGCATAATTGCCCTTTCGCAAAAGTCGGTGGATTCTGCCGACGGGGAACTGAAGTCCGGCTCGGCTGGAGCGAGACTTGCTCTTTCCCTTCACTTTTCCTCCCTTTCCGCGTCCAGACATGATGATCTCTTGCTATCGATACAACGTGAAAACACAAATTTTTGCCAGCCAGTTTGGTGGTTTTGTTAAGTAGTATTGAATCGCCGCGAATGAGAGCGTCCGGGAGACACGTCTCGAAGCGCCATTGGTCCGTCTGATATCAACCGTCCTTTCTTAAAAACGAATCGACGGAGGTGGCGCCCATCGAGTCGACGCCGAGGGACTGGTGGCTCCGAGCGCCGGCGTTGGACATGCTCTCTATCTAAATTTGGGGAAGGACCTTTCGGCACAGCAGCAATGCATAGAGAACATGACTGAATCCAGTACCAGACAGCAGGCAGCGAGAACACCGAGATTCCAGGATGGGAGGCAGCAGTCGGCGGAAATCGGCGGCAGTCAAGCATCGTGGAACTTCGGCGGCCCCATTGTCTAACTTTTTGGCGGGAAGGGGGGGGGGGCGCGTGCGTGGATCCTAACGGTGACAACTAAGCGCACAGCCCAATTCAAAATTACACGTACCCCGGACGTACGTTCTCGTTCGCCTGCCGGACGAGAGGGCTCTGAAGCTCCAATCTCCCTCGGGGAAAGTGCCGGTCGCCGGCTTCCCAGTTGCAACAAGCTTGGTACCCGAAAAATCTCCGACTCTCTGATACCGAGGTATTTCCTTTTCAGGATTGCCAAAGTGAAGAGAAACTTAGCGAAAGAACGATTTGTCCATCGAAATTGTCAGAAAGTGCAGGATGTCCTTCTTAGGGCTGAAAGCACTCGTCGCTCAACGGCAAAACGGCCCTTCTTAGGACCAAAAGCCGAAATCTCCGATGTTCCTTAGGGAAAAAGAAAAAACGGGACCAAGTGCAACTGACGATAGAGTTTTTTCCCCCTCCTTCTCAGGGGGGGGGGATATCTCGAAAAACCGGTAGCCGAAAACTCAACCGGGGGAGAAAGGAGTGCGTGGACCTGGGCAAAGAAGCGGATGCGGAGGAAAAGGACAGCGGACAGCAAAGGCAGATCAAAACCGACCGGGTTGGTGGCCCTCAGAAGGGCCTTTCCACCCAAAGTCTGTCGGGGAGTGGTGACCCCCGGCAGCACCCCCCGACTGCTGTGCGCTCTCGGGCGTAGGGGACCATGTGTTCTTTCGTGTCATCGGTTTTAGGGCTAGGCCGGTGATAATTACCCCGACTCGGAAATGGACCTAAGGGGTATAGGAAGGCACATGGGCACAAAGGTGGTTCCCCCGTAGCAGCAGTCACCCACACTGCAATGACGTAAGCTCTGGGTGTGGTTATTACCGATACCCCGCAAGGGGACAGATTTCAGACCGGCCTCGGCCGTCGGACTGGTCCTACGAGAAGTCACTCGCCCCTAAGGCAATGAAAAGCCAATGCTGTCTTAAATCCCGATCTGAAGCAAAAGTAACAATGCCCGGAGAAACAGACGAGTTCTCTCTAACGGACAGACATCCCAAGCAACGACTTCTCCTCTCTTTCACGCAGACGTCTTTGGCAGTTAACTTCCGATGCGGCTTTTTTCGGCTTTAATTCAAAATTCATTTTCGATGTTTGTTTCAAATAAGGTTGTAAGTCGGAATGAGTAGGTCCAACTAACACACAGATTTGCAGAGAGCCTTCGGGCTTTACCTACCTGCCCTTCCAAATTCCCGACTCCATCCTCCCCGTAAGGATAGGAACCAATAGGGTGTGTGTTTTTTAGCCCCCCTTCAACGTGGGTTTTTTTTCACACACCAGTATCTAGATGAAGCTGTTATTCCAAGACATCCGAGGTTTTGTCTGCTTGCAGAATTTTATCCTCGGGAGCTTCCCTTCTATTTCTCTTTTTGTCTCTTGTAGTTTTTTCTGTCTGTCTAATTTTCGCCGTCTGGTAAAAATCCTCTTTCCATAGGGTTGAAACCAGATTTAGTTAAAGTATTCGATGTCCCACGTAGGTAGAGTTGCATACTAGTGCATGCCTGCATGGAATGGAGGTTTCCCCGAGGGAGAAATCCGGCTGGACTGGATCTATCCCGAAGGGAAGATTGTACCTAGGCAAAAGACCGAACATGAGGCTATAATGTGCTTGGAGAGTGCATTAGTGCTTCAGGCGAGGTCTGCGCCTTTCGGTATGGTTGCCGGTTGACTTAGGTCGGGCACCACTCACCCCCGCGAGCTCCTTTGGGGGCGGGGTTTTTTTCTTTCTTTCTTTTTTTTTTTTTTTTTTTTTTTTTTTTTTTTGGCGCCCATCGAGTCTGTCTGCAACATGCCGCCAAAGACAAGTGGAAAAGCCGCCAAAAAGGCCGGAAAGGCCCAGAAGAACATCTCCAAGGGAGACAAAAAGAAGAAGCGGAGGAGGAAGGAGAGCTACGCAATTTACATCTACAAGGTGTTGAAGCAAGTTCACCCTGACACCGGCATCTCCAGCAAGGCGATGAGCATCATGAACAGCTTCGTCAACGACATCTTCGAGCGCATTGCCGCCGAAGCTTCCAGGCTCGCTCATTACAACAAGCGATCGACCATCACCAGCAGGGAGATCCAGACGGCCGTTCGGCTGCTCCTCCCCGGTGAACTGGCCAAGCACGCCGTCAGTGAAGGCACCAAGGCCGTGACTAAGTACACCAGCTCAAAGTAAACTCAAGGAAATAATTACCTTGCCGAAAAAGGCCCTTTTTAGGGCCAAAAATTGAATCTTGGAATTGGACGAACTTGTCTACCACCCCTCCGAAACGTACACTTACATAACCTAATGATATCTCAGCCTGCAAGCGAGAAGATTTTTGACCTTACGTATATATAAAAAAAAAATGCTTTTAAGGTACGACCTTAACCAGCACGTAATTTACAAAAATAGGCTAAATTTCCAAATTTTTTAGTTTCTTTTGCTGAATAGGACTTTTAGAGTTACATTTGGACAAAATGCCACTGCAAAAAAATAACCTAAGACTTGGAACAATTATTGATTCGGCGCATTATTATTTTGGATGAACACATAAAATAAACTTGTATATTTAACAAAAATAACTTTCAGGTTTCTATTTCACAATTGTACGTTTGTTACTAGAGTATGGCAGTGAAAGGTACACACAGATTAATATCTGCATATACTCGGTTGGGTTACATTAGGTTAGGTTTTGTTAGGTCGTGATTTTATTTCATTTTTCGTGTTTTCCTTCATTTTACTTTCAAAATTACTTTCAGTTTTCTCCACGAGCAGGGAAAAAGGAAGAGTTTGGCAGTCACATTCATAATTTGCACTAAAAGGGCTCACTTAACTTCTATGAAAGGGTGAGAACTGGTACGCTCAACGAAGTGTGACATTTGGCGGGAACCGTTGCATTTGAAATCGGTTACTCCAAGAATTGATCTGAACGTTGTTTCCAGAGGGCGGCGGCATCGGGGGGGGGGGGGTGGAACTTCAACTTACGATCCCGGAAGATTAGCATTTTTTTGTTCAGTTAGGGGTGGGGTTCGAACGCCTACATGCCTCCATTCGGTATCATTACATGCTGACTACACAACGAAAGTGTACGCGAATTTTTGAAGAGGAACCAAAGTTGTCTTACGCAAGGTCCTTTTTCCAGGAATTTGTCTCGCGTTCGTCTGAACCCAGATCCTCTGGGAGGTTAGGTTACGTTGACATGGCAAAAAAAAATGTTCATTCCATCCTATGCATTAATATTAGGGGTGTGCGGGATCCCGAAAAGTCGGGACCGGGGGGGGGATCCTGTCCCGATCCCGACTTCGGGAAATGACTTCCCGACTCCCGACCAGTCGAGAAATACCGAATGGTCATTTTATCGTTAATTCGTTTGCTGCAAAAAGTAACGGTTATGTAACGGTCTGCTGCCAAAAGTAACGATTTCGTAACCGTCTGCTGCCAAAAGTAACGGTTTTGTAACCGTTCCCTGCTAAAACTAACAGTTTCGTAACCGTTTACTGCCAAAAGTAACCGTTTCGTAACAGTTTACTGCCAAAAGTAACCGTTTTGTAACAGTTTACTGACAAAAGTAACCGTTTTGTAACAGTTTACTGACAAAAGTAACAGTTTCGTAACCGTTTGCTGCCAAAAGTAACCGTTCCGACCAGGACCTTCCCCACTTGCCTTCTGCTAAATTGTCCACTAGCGGGGACACTTTCACATCACTGCACTGATCGAGCATTCCCTTTCCGAAGGGAAAAGACGCGAGATTTGACATGCATCGGTTGAAACAGAACCTCGGTTTACGTGTCCTCGCCAACGAGTATGCGACATTTCCAATTCTTTATTCTGCGTGTGCACACCCCCCCCCCCCCGCCCCGGTGCGTTTCGGGCGAAATTGCCAACGGATCAGGGTTGCCGGGCCGGGACTATCCCTTTAGCGAACGCCTCCTTCCACGGCGATGGCATTTTGCAAAAAAATAAAAACGCCCAAAAAAAACACACTCCCTGCAACCGCCGGCACGTATCCTCGCCGAAAACTACCAACGCCGGGCTCTTCGGGGAGCGACGCGGCGGATCCGCCGGGCAGGGGAGCGCTCGCTCCCCGCCGGGATTATGGCGGCCGCCGGTAATAAGAACGCACCCTGCAACCCCGCAAGCCCCAAAAAACAGAAGAAAGTCGCCTTCCCCGATATTCATATATACTAATATACATTCTTCACTTATATTATTATTATTATTTGATGACAGGTATATTGAAAAAAAAAAAAAAAAAAAAAAAAAGCGATTCTGCAAAAACTGTCGGTGATTGATTGGCTTCAATTCACAAATAAAAGGCCACTATGAACCTTGAAAAAGAAAAAGGATGCCAACAGCACCTGGTGTTCCCAGGCGGTCACCCATCCAAGTACTGACCAGGCCCGACGCTGCTTGACTTCGGTGATCGGACGAGAACCGGTATATTCAGCGTGGTATGGCCGTTGGCGAAAGATACTGCTTTCGGTAAGGTACATATAGTCCAACTTCTCGTTTTCGGGGAAATGTCTCGTCTCGTGGGCACTGCCAAGAACGTGTAGAAGAAACATAACAAATAATTATACATTTCATTGTAGTCATAGTGAGAAATGTGCTTTAACACCCTTCCAGAGATGTGTGAACATAAAAGCTACAAGATAGAGAAGAAGAAAATTTAGTGCAGTGAATAAAAGTGAATCTCATGACCAACCTTTTTGATTCCACACTATATACCCAGGACCTAACAACGAAAAAGTGATTGGGCTCGGTTAGTTCGTATGAACTTTCCAGCCTGATCATTACCAGTGCGTAGTTATATATATATATATATATATATATATATATATACTCTCCAGCCTAGCTATTTCCTATTTTTGTGCTATCTTCGGACAACTTCATCGAGTTCTCGAATACGCGCTATTCCCACAAACCAAAGTAGGCAACGGGCACCTCGACACAAACTATTACATTATTATTATTTATCGGCGGAGAGCAGGAAGGGCCGCGCTAACTTTCGGTGCAAATGGCTGCTTTCGAATCGAACCACAGTCCTCATGCGATAGATTTTCGCCTATAAACGAAATTAAAGGCTATACATTGGAAGTAGGCCAGCTTCGTTCAAACACAGGCGTGTGCGACACACGCTACTTCGGAGATTGGCTTGAGAGGCCTGTCGTATGCTCAAGGCACCTGATTCTCAGCAAGAGAATAGGGGAAGGATTGAACTTCCATCTCCTCCGTGCAACCGACGCACCTTCTACCTTTTCTCAGAGAAAACTAAGGAAATCACGGGCATATGGAGGTCGCGCGTACACCTACGGTGAGTTTGACACGAAGGAAGCGAGGAACGTGGAAGTCGTGGGGACGGACTGCGGCACTTCACGGCTACTTCAAAGTTTCCGGAACGTACCCAACAACGAGGGATGCTGGTGCTCTCTAGCTCAGCACTGAAAAAATTAATCTTGGAAAGAGGAGGAAACACACTTACCGTTGTGGCAACTACAAACTTCAGTTTGCTTCGGCCCGCCTGAGAGCTGCTCTCGCTCCGGTCCGCGCTCCGAGAGAAAAGGGGGTCGAAACCTCGGCGCGGGGATTCATTTTCGTTCCGAAAAGAGCGTAGATATGGCAGATACGGCATCAGCTCCCTCAGCCCCGACGGCGGCTTCGCCCAAGAAGTCCTCGAAGGCGAAAAAGCCGAGAACGGCTCCTTCCCATCCCAGGACATCCGAGATGGTGAACAACGCTATCAAGAACTTGAAGGAGCGCGGAGGCTCTTCCCTGCAGGCCATCAAGAAGTACATCACCCAGAACTACAAGGTCGACGCCGAGAAGCTCGCGCCCTTCATCAAGAAGTACCTGAGGAGCGCCGTGGCATCAGGTTCTTTGGTGCAAACCAAAGGAAAGGGTGCCTCCGGATCTTTCAAACTCAGCGCTTCGTCGCTGAAGGAGAAACCGGAAAGCGGGGCTGTTTCCAAGACCAAACGCTCGGCTCCCAAGGAGAAGAAACCGGCAAAGAAAGCTGCCCCGGCCAAGCGACCAAAGAAGACCGGCGAAAAGAAGAAGGCACCTGTTGCAAAGCCAAAGAAGTCTCCATCGAAAGTGAAAAAGGCAAAGACGCCCAAGAAACCAAAGGCGCCAAAGCCAAAGAAGGCTGCCAAGCCCAAGGCAGCAAAGAAGGCTGCACCAAAAAAGAAGTAAAATGGTTGAGCACGCAAGTGTTCCCCATAAAAAGGTCCTTCTGAGGACCATCAAAATTCTCCTGGAAGGAGCGAATTTGCACGATCACTCAATCTTATAACCTTTCCTTTCATCGGACACGGTGTCATCCTTTCCCTTCCATCCATGCAGCATTTTCTTTTTTAAAAAAATGAAAGCAATACACTAGTCACATTATGTCGTCATAATTTGTTTGACTTCGTTTCCATCGATTCTATGAAATGAACTGCGAGTAAGATATTAGATTTAAAGATTTAGCGAGAGCTTTATTATTAAAACTGAATATTCATGAAATATCGCCCAATTGCTTCGGCATTATTATTTTAAATAACTTTTGGATAAACGCGAGGATAGGGATGGAATTGACAATAATAATAAAAAATAAAGAGAGATACGACCAAAACGTACTTTCCAAGTAGGATTTGTGGTCCTCAAAAGGACCGATTGTTTGCCAAGGGCAGCGGAATGCGCTTAAGCACGCTCTCCACGAATGCGGCGGGCGAGCTGGATGTCCTTTGGCATGATAGTGACACGCTTAGCGTGGATGGCACACAAGTTGGTATCTTCGAAGAGACCGACGAGGTAAGCCTCGCTGGCCTCCTGGAGAGCCATGACTGCGGAACTCTGGAAGCGCAAGTCGGTCTTGAAATCTTGAGCGATCTCGCGGACGAGACGCTGGAAAGGAAGCTTCCTGATGAGCAACTCGGTGCTCTTCTGGTAGCGACGGATTTCTCGAAGAGCCACGGTACCTGGCCTGTACCTATGGGGCTTCTTCACTCCTCCGGTGGCGGGAGCGCTCTTCCTAGCTGCCTTTGTGGCGAGCTGCTTCCTTGGGGCCTTGCCTCCGGTGGATTTTCGTGCAGTTTGCTTAGTCCGGGCCATTGTCGCGTGCTTGTCCTAAGCGTTTCCGTTTCAAACAATCGCGCCAACCAAAAATCATGCCTTTATATGCTTTGCCCTGAAAGGTGCCGTGCATGCTCCTGATTCGTGAAATCAAACCGAAAAGCGGATTTCCCATTGGCTCCCGCCATTCTGCCCCCCTCTGTCGAAGGCGTACAAAACTGAGCCGGCTCGCCGGGAAGGCTTCATTCTCATCTTTCGAATCCACGTACGTGCACTGCAGAAATGACAGGCAGAGGTAAAGGAGGAAAGGGACTCGGCAAAGGAGGTGCCAAGCGCCACCGTAAAGTTCTCCGAGACAACATCCAGGGTATCACCAAGCCCGCCATCCGCCGTCTTGCCCGGCGAGGAGGTGTGAAGCGAATCTCCGGTCTCATCTACGAAGAGACACGCGGCGTCCTCAAGGTGTTCTTGGAGAACGTTATCCGCGATGCCGTCACCTACACGGAGCACGCCAAGAGGAAAACCGTAACCGCCATGGACGTCGTGTACGCACTCAAACGTCAAGGCAGAACCTTGTACGGTTTCGGAGGTTAAGGGCTCTAGTTTGCCTGTCCTCCATCTTGAAAAATCGGCCCTTCTAAGGGCCACAAATCTTTTCTTTGAGGAAGGAAATGTCAGCTTTCAACTTTCCCCGAACCTTACCCCCTGATCCCAGCCTCGATTCGAACGATTTCTCTCGTCTCGAGTTCATAATGACATAAGAATGATTGAAATAATTGAGAATTCAACAAAAAATATTCACGCGAGGACTCTCAGCATTCGCTAGATGACTACCCACCCTTCGTTCGTCGTTTAGCAAAGCAAAAGAAATTTATGTGAAATTCAGATTGCTTCTGTCAAATTATAACATCAATTAATATAACTCAGGCGAACATATATATATATTTTTTATTATTATTATTTTCAGTGCAGCTTGACTCCACCGAAAACAAAACACACGTCATAATCTCTATGCTATCAAAATTTACAAGATGTATACGTACAGGTAAGCCACTATTCTCTGACATTATCGGAAATAGGCAAAAAACATTGAATCAACACAGGATTTGCATGCCAAGTTACATGGATTGTCAGTCCTGATTAGACTACAGACTTCAAACTTGAAAACTTAAAAAAATGGAGTAGACAATGACCCTTTCCTAAGGTAATTGGTGGCCCTTACAAGGGCCGATTTGCTAGAAGCTGAGGGGGTAGGGTGTCAGCTTAAGCTTTCTTCTCGGTTTTCTTGGGAAGAAGGACCGCCTGGATGTTGGGCAGCACGCCACCCTGGGCGATCGTGACCCCAGAAAGGAGCTTGTTCAACTCCTCGTCGTTTCTGATGGCCAACTGCAAGTGACGGGGGATGATCCTGGTCTTCTTGTTATCGCGAGCAGCATTGCCGGCCAACTCCAAGACTTCGGCTGCCAAATATTCCATGACGGCGGCCAGGTAAACCGGTGCACCGGCACCGACACGTTCGGCATAATTGCCCTTTCGCAAAAGTCGGTGGATTCTGCCGACGGGGAACTGAAGTCCGGCTCGGCTGGAGCGAGACTTGCTCTTTCCCTTCACTTTTCCTCCCTTTCCGCGTCCAGACATGATGATCTCTTGCTATCGATACAACGTGAAAACACAAATTTTTGCCAGCCAGTTTGGTGGTTTTGTTAAGTAGTATTGAATCGCCGCGAATGAGAGCGTCCGGGAGACACGTCTCGAAGCGCCATTGGTCCGTCTGATATCAACCGTCCTTTCTTAAAAACGAATCGACGGAGGTGGCGCCCATCGAGTCTGTCTGCAACATGCCGCCAAAGACAAGTGGAAAAGCCGCCAAAAAGGCCGGAAAGGCCCAGAAGAACATCTCCAAGGGAGACAAAAAGAAGAAGCGGAGGAGGAAGGAGAGCTACGCAATTTACATCTACAAGGTGTTGAAGCAAGTTCACCCTGACACCGGCATCTCCAGCAAGGCGATGAGCATCATGAACAGCTTCGTCAACGACATCTTCGAGCGCATTGCCGCCGAAGCTTCCAGGCTCGCTCATTACAACAAGCGATCGACCATCACCAGCAGGGAGATCCAGACGGCCGTTCGGCTGCTCCTCCCCGGTGAACTGGCCAAGCACGCCGTCAGTGAAGGCACCAAGGCCGTGACTAAGTACACCAGCTCAAAGTAAACTCAAGGAAATAATTACCTTGCCGAAAAAGGCCCTTTTTAGGGCCAAAAATTGAATCTTGGAATTGGACGAACTTGTCTACCACCCCTCCGAAACGTACACTTACATAACCTAACGATATCTCAGCCTGCAAGCGAGAAGATTTTTGACCTTACGTATATATAAAAAAAAAATGCTTTTAAGGTACGACCTTAACCAGCACGTAATTTACAAAAATAGGCTAAATTTCCAAATTTTTTAGTTTCTTTTGCTGAATAGGACTTTTAGAGTTACATTTGGACAAAATGCCACTGCAAAAAAATAACCTAAGACTTGGAACAATTATTGATTCGGCGCATTATTATTTTGGATGAACACATAAAATAAACTTGTATATTTAACAAAAATAACTTTCAGGTTTCTATTTCACAATTGTACGTTTGTTACTAGAGTATGGCAGTGAAAGGTACACACAGATTAATATCTGCATATACTCGGTTGGGTTACATTAGGTTAGGTTTTGTTAGGTCGTGATTTTATTTCATTTTTCGTGTTTTCCTTCATTTTACTTTCAAAATTACTTTCAGTTTTCTCCACGAGCAGGGAAAAAGGAAGAGTTTGGCAGTCACATTCATAATTTGCACTAAAAGGGCTCACTTAACTTCTATGAAAGGGTGAGAACTGGTACGCTCAACGAAGTGTGACATTTGGCGGGAACCGTTGCATTTGAAATCGGTTACTCCAAGAATTGATCTGAACGTTGTTTCCAGAGGGCGGCGGCATCGGGGGGGGGGGGTGGAACTTCAACTTACGATCCCGGAAGATTAGCATTTTTTTGTTCAGTTAGGGGTGGGGTTCGAACGCCTACATGCCTCCATTCGGTATCATTACATGCTGACTACACAACGAAAGTGTACGCGAATTTTTGAAGAGGAACCAAAGTTGTCTTACGCAAGGTCCTTTTTCCAGGAATTTGTCTCGCGTTCGTCTGAACCCAGATCCTCTGGGAGGTTAGGTTACGTTGACATGGCAAAAAAAAATGTTCATTCCATCCTATGCATTAATATTAGGGGTGTGCGGGATCCCGAAAAGTCGGGACCGGGGGGGGGATCCTGTCCCGATCCCGACTTCGGGAAATGACTTCCCGACTCCCGACCAGTCGAGAAATACCGAATGGTCATTTTATCGTTAATTCGTTTGCTGCAAAAAGTAACGGTTATGTAACGGTCTGCTGCCAAAAGTAACGATTTCGTAACCGTCTGCTGCCAAAAGTAACGGTTTTGTAACCGTTCCCTGCTAAAACTAACAGTTTCGTAACCGTTTACTGCCAAAAGTAACCGTTTCGTAACAGTTTACTGCCAAAAGTAACCGTTTTGTAACAGTTTACTGACAAAAGTAACCGTTTTGTAACAGTTTACTGACAAAAGTAACAGTTTCGTAACCGTTTGCTGCCAAAAGTAACCGTTCCGACCAGGACCTTCCCCACTTGCCTTCTGCTAAATTGTCCACTAGCGGGGACACTTTCACATCACTGCACTGATCGAGCATTCCCTTTCCGAAGGGAAAAGACGCGAGATTTGACATGCATCGGTTGAAACAGAACCTCGGTTTACGTGTCCTCGCCAACGAGTATGCGACATTTCCAATTCTTTATTCTGCGTGTGCACACCCCCCCCCCCCCGCCCCGGTGCGTTTCGGGCGAAATTGCCAACGGATCAGGGTTGCCGGGCCGGGACTATCCCTTTAGCGAACGCCTCCTTCCACGGCGATGGCATTTTGCAAAAAAATAAAAACGCCCAAAAAAAACACACTCCCTGCAACCGCCGGCACGTATCCTCGCCGAAAACTACCAACGCCGGGCTCTTCGGGGAGCGACGCGGCGGATCCGCCGGGCAGGGGAGCGCTCGCTCCCCGCCGGGATTATGGCGGCCGCCGGTAATAAGAACGCACCCTGCAACCCCGCAAGCCCCAAAAAACAGAAGAAAGTCGCCTTCCCCGATATTCATATATACTAATATACATTCTTCACTTATATTATTATTATTATTTGATGACAGGTATATTGAAAAAAAAAAAAAAAAAAAAAAAAAGCGATTCTGCAAAAACTGTCGGTGATTGATTGGCTTCAATTCACAAATAAAAGGCCACTATGAACCTTGAAAAAGAAAAAGGATGCCAACAGCACCTGGTGTTCCCAGGCGGTCACCCATCCAAGTACTGACCAGGCCCGACGCTGCTTGACTTCGGTGATCGGACGAGAACCGGTATATTCAGCGTGGTATGGCCGTTGGCGAAAGATACTGCTTTCGGTAAGGTACATATAGTCCAACTTCTCGTTTTCGGGGAAATGTCTCGTCTCGTGGGCACTGCCAAGAACGTGTAGAAGAAACATAACAAATAATTATACATTTCATTGTAGTCATAGTGAGAAATGTGCTTTAACACCCTTCCAGAGATGTGTGAACATAAAAGCTACAAGATAGAGAAGAAGAAAATTTAGTGCAGTGAATAAAAGTGAATCTCATGACCAACCTTTTTGATTCCACACTATATACCCAGGACCTAACAACGAAAAAGTGATTGGGCTCGGTTAGTTCGTATGAACTTTCCAGCCTGATCATTACCAGTGCGTAGTTATATATATATATATATATATATATATATATATACTCTCCAGCCTAGCTATTTCCTATTTTTGTGCTATCTTCGGACAACTTCATCGAGTTCTCGAATACGCGCTATTCCCACAAACCAAAGTAGGCAACGGGCACCTCGACACAAACTATTACATTATTATTATTTATCGGCGGAGAGCAGGAAGGGCCGCGCTAACTTTCGGTGCAAATGGCTGCTTTCGAATCGAACCACAGTCCTCATGCGATAGATTTTCGCCTATAAACGAAATTAAAGGCTATACATTGGAAGTAGGCCAGCTTCGTTCAAACACAGGCGTGTGCGACACACGCTACTTCGGAGATTGGCTTGAGAGGCCTGTCGTATGCTCAAGGCACCTGATTCTCAGCAAGAGAATAGGGGAAGGATTGAACTTCCATCTCCTCCGTGCAACCGACGCACCTTCTACCTTTTCTCAGAGAAAACTAAGGAAATCACGGGCATATGGAGGTCGCGCGTACACCTACGGTGAGTTTGACACGAAGGAAGCGAGGAACGTGGAAGTCGTGGGGACGGACTGCGGCACTTCACGGCTACTTCAAAGTTTCCGGAACGTACCCAACAACGAGGGATGCTGGTGCTCTCTAGCTCAGCACTGAAAAAATTAATCTTGGAAAGAGGAGGAAACACACTTACCGTTGTGGCAACTACAAACTTCAGTTTGCTTCGGCCCGCCTGAGAGCTGCTCTCGCTCCGGTCCGCGCTCCGAGAGAAAAGGGGGTCGAAACCTCGGCGCGGGGATTCATTTTCGTTCCGAAAAGAGCGTAGATATGGCAGATACGGCATCAGCTCCCTCAGCCCCGACGGCGGCTTCGCCCAAGAAGTCCTCGAAGGCGAAAAAGCCGAGAACGGCTCCTTCCCATCCCAGGACATCCGAGATGGTGAACAACGCTATCAAGAACTTGAAGGAGCGCGGAGGCTCTTCCCTGCAGGCCATCAAGAAGTACATCACCCAGAACTACAAGGTCGACGCCGAGAAGCTCGCGCCCTTCATCAAGAAGTACCTGAGGAGCGCCGTGGCATCAGGTTCTTTGGTGCAAACCAAAGGAAAGGGTGCCTCCGGATCTTTCAAACTCAGCGCTTCGTCGCTGAAGGAGAAACCGGAAAGCGGGGCTGTTTCCAAGACCAAACGCTCGGCTCCCAAGGAGAAGAAACCGGCAAAGAAAGCTGCCCCGGCCAAGCGACCAAAGAAGACCGGCGAAAAGAAGAAGGCACCTGTTGCAAAGCCAAAGAAGTCTCCATCGAAAGTGAAAAAGGCAAAGACGCCCAAGAAACCAAAGGCGCCAAAGCCAAAGAAGGCTGCCAAGCCCAAGGCAGCAAAGAAGGCTGCACCAAAAAAGAAGTAAAATGGTTGAGCACGCAAGTGTTCCCCATAAAAAGGTCCTTCTGAGGACCATCAAAATTCTCCTGGAAGGAGCGAATTTGCACGATCACTCAATCTTATAACCTTTCCTTTCATCGGACACGGTGTCATCCTTTCCCTTCCATCCATGCATTTTCTTTTTTAAAAAAATGAAAGCAATACACTAGTCACATTATGTCGTCATAATTTGTTTGACTTCGTTTCCATCGATTCTATGAAATGAACTGCGAGTAAGATATTAGATTTAAAGATTTAGCGAGAGCTTTATTATTAAAACTGAATATTCATGAAATATCGCCCAATTGCTTCGGCATTATTATTTTAAATAACTTTTGGATAAACGCGAGGATAGGGATGGAATTGACAATAATAATAAAAAATAAAGAGAGATACGACCAAAACGTACTTTCCAAGTAGGATTTGTGGTCCTCAAAAGGACCGATTGTTTGCCAAGGGCAGCGGAATGCGCTTAAGCACGCTCTCCACGAATGCGGCGGGCGAGCTGGATGTCCTTTGGCATGATAGTGACACGCTTAGCGTGGATGGCACACAAGTTGGTATCTTCGAAGAGACCGACGAGGTAAGCCTCGCTGGCCTCCTGGAGAGCCATGACTGCGGAACTCTGGAAGCGCAAGTCGGTCTTGAAATCTTGAGCGATCTCGCGGACGAGACGCTGGAAAGGAAGCTTCCTGATGAGCAACTCGGTGCTCTTCTGGTAGCGACGGATTTCTCGAAGAGCCACGGTACCTGGCCTGTACCTATGGGGCTTCTTCACTCCTCCGGTGGCGGGAGCGCTCTTCCTAGCTGCCTTTGTGGCGAGCTGCTTCCTTGGGGCCTTGCCTCCGGTGGATTTTCGTGCAGTTTGCTTAGTCCGGGCCATTGTCGCGTGCTTGTCCTAAGCGTTTCCGTTTCAAACAATCGCGCCAACCAAAAATCATGCCTTTATATGCTTTGCCCTGAAAGGTGCCGTGCATGCTCCTGATTCGTGAAATCAAACCGAAAAGCGGATTTCCCATTGGCTCCCGCCATTCTGCCCCCCTCTGTCGAAGGCGTACAAAACTGAGCCGGCTCGCCGGGAAGGCTTCATTCTCATCTTTCGAATCCACGTACGTGCACTGCAGAAATGACAGGCAGAGGTAAAGGAGGAAAGGGACTCGGCAAAGGAGGTGCCAAGCGCCACCGTAAAGTTCTCCGAGACAACATCCAGGGTATCACCAAGCCCGCCATCCGCCGTCTTGCCCGGCGAGGAGGTGTGAAGCGAATCTCCGGTCTCATCTACGAAGAGACACGCGGCGTCCTCAAGGTGTTCTTGGAGAACGTTATCCGCGATGCCGTCACCTACACGGAGCACGCCAAGAGGAAAACCGTAACCGCCATGGACGTCGTGTACGCACTCAAACGTCAAGGCAGAACCTTGTACGGTTTCGGAGGTTAAGGGCTCTAGTTTGCCTGTCCTCCATCTTGAAAAATCGGCCCTTCTAAGGGCCACAAATCTTTTCTTTGAGGAAGGAAATGTCAGCTTTCAACTTTCCCCGAACCTTACCCCCTGATCCCAGCCTCGATTCGAACGATTTCTCTCGTCTCGAGTTCATAATGACATAAGAATGATTGAAATAATTGAGAATTCAACAAAAAATATTCACGCGAGGACTCTCAGCATTCGCTAGATGACTACCCACCCTTCGTTCGTCGTTTAGCAAAGCAAAAGAAATTTATGTGAAATTCAGATTGCTTCTGTCAAATTATAACATCAATTAATATAACTCAGGCGAACATATATATATATTTTTTATTATTATTATTTTCAGTGCAGCTTGACTCCACCGAAAACAAAACACACGTCATAATCTCTATGCTATCAAAATTTACAAGATGTATACGTACAGGTAAGCCACTATTCTCTGACATTATCGGAAATAGGCAAAAAACATTGAATCAACACAGGATTTGCATGCCAAGTTACATGGATTGTCAGTCCTGATTAGACTACAGACTTCAAACTTGAAAACTTAAAAAAATGGAGTAGACAATGACCCTTTCCTAAGGTAATTGGTGGCCCTTACAAGGGCCGATTTGCTAGAAGCTGAGGGGGTAGGGTGTCAGCTTAAGCTTTCTTCTCGGTTTTCTTGGGAAGAAGGACCGCCTGGATGTTGGGCAGCACGCCACCCTGGGCGATCGTGACCCCAGAAAGGAGCTTGTTCAACTCCTCGTCGTTTCTGATGGCCAACTGCAAGTGACGGGGGATGATCCTGGTCTTCTTGTTATCGCGAGCAGCATTGCCGGCCAACTCCAAGACTTCGGCTGCCAAATATTCCATGACGGCGGCCAGGTAAACCGGTGCACCGGCACCGACACGTTCGGCATAATTGCCCTTTCGCAAAAGTCGGTGGATTCTGCCGACGGGGAACTGAAGTCCGGCTCGGCTGGAGCGAGACTTGCTCTTTCCCTTCACTTTTCCTCCCTTTCCGCGTCCAGACATGATGATCTCTTGCTATCGATACAACGTGAAAACACAAATTTTTGCCAGCCAGTTTGGTGGTTTTGTTAAGTAGTATTGAATCGCCGCGAATGAGAGCGTCCGGGAGACACGTCTCGAAGCGCCATTGGTCCGTCTGATATCAACCGTCCTTTCTTAAAAACGAATCGACGGAGGTGGCGCCCATCGAGTCTGTCTGCAACATGCCGCCAAAGACAAGTGGAAAAGCCGCCAAAAAGGCCGGAAAGGCCCAGAAGAACATCTCCAAGGGAGACAAAAAGAAGAAGCGGAGGAGGAAGGAGAGCTACGCAATTTACATCTACAAGGTGTTGAAGCAAGTTCACCCTGACACCGGCATCTCCAGCAAGGCGATGAGCATCATGAACAGCTTCGTCAACGACATCTTCGAGCGCATTGCCGCCGAAGCTTCCAGGCTCGCTCATTACAACAAGCGATCGACCATCACCAGCAGGGAGATCCAGACGGCCGTTCGGCTGCTCCTCCCCGGTGAACTGGCCAAGCACGCCGTCAGTGAAGGCACCAAGGCCGTGACTAAGTACACCAGCTCAAAGTAAACTCAAGGAAATAATTACCTTGCCGAAAAAGGCCCTTTTTAGGGCCAAAAATTGAATCTTGGAATTGGACGAACTTGTCTACCACCCCTCCGAAACGTACACTTACATAACCTAACGATATCTCAGCCTGCAAGCGAGAAGATTTTTGACCTTACGTATATATAAAAAAAAAATGCTTTTAAGGTACGACCTTAACCAGCACGTAATTTACAAAAATAGGCTAAATTTCCAAATTTTTTAGTTTCTTTTGCTGAATAGGACTTTTAGAGTTACATTTGGACAAAATGCCACTGCAAAAAAATAACCTAAGACTTGGAACTGGAACAATTATTGATTCGGCGCATTATTATTTTGGATGAACACATAAAATAAACTTGTATATTTAACAAAAATAACTTTCAGGTTTCTATTTCACAATTGTACGTTTGTTACTAGAGTATGGCAGTGAAAGGTACACACAGATTAATATCTGCATATACTCGGTTGGGTTACATTAGGTTAGGTTTTGTTAGGTCGTGATTTTATTTCATTTTTCGTGTTTTCCTTCATTTTACTTTCAAAATTACTTTCAGTTTTCTCCACGAGCAGGGAAAAAGGAAGAGTTTGGCAGTCACATTCATAATTTGCACTAAAAGGGCTCACTTAACTTCTATGAAAGGGTGAGAACTGGTACGCTCAACGAAGTGTGACATTTGGCGGGAACCGTTGCATTTGAAATCGGTTACTCCAAGAATTGATCTGAACGTTGTTTCCAGAGGGCGGCGGCATCGGGGGGGGGGGTGGAACTTCAACTTACGATCCCGGAAGATTAGCATTTTTTTGTTCAGTTAGGGGTGGGGTTCGAACGCCTACATGCCTCCATTCGGTATCATTACATGCTGACTACACAACGAAAGTGTACGCGAATTTTTGAAGAGGAACCAAAGTTGTCTTACGCAAGGTCCTTTTTCCAGGAATTTGTCTCGCGTTCGTCTGAACCCAGATCCTCTGGGAGGTTAGGTTACGTTGACATGGCAAAAAAAAATGTTCATTCCATCCTATGCATTAATATTAGGGGTGTGCGGGATCCCGAAAAGTCGGGACCGGGGGGGGGATCCTGTCCCGATCCCGACTTCGGGAAATGACTTCCCGACTCCCGACCAGTCGAGAAATACCGAATGGTCATTTTATCGTTAATTCGTTTGCTGCAAAAAGTAACGGTTATGTAACGGTCTGCTGCCAAAAGTAACGATTTCGTAACCGTCTGCTGCCAAAAGTAACGGTTTTGTAACCGTTCCCTGCTAAAACTAACAGTTTCGTAACCGTTTACTGCCAAAAGTAACCGTTTCGTAACAGTTTACTGCCAAAAGTAACCGTTTTGTAACAGTTTACTGACAAAAGTAACCGTTTTGTAACAGTTTACTGACAAAAGTAACAGTTTCGTAACCGTTTGCTGCCAAAAGTAACCGTTCCGACCAGGACCTTCCCCACTTGCCTTCTGCTAAATTGTCCACTAGCGGGGACACTTTCACATCACTGCACTGATCGAGCATTCCCTTTCCGAAGGGAAAAGACGCGAGATTTGACATGCATCGGTTGAAACAGAACCTCGGTTTACGTGTCCTCGCCAACGAGTATGCGACATTTCCAATTCTTTATTCTGCGTGTGCACACCCCCCCCCCCCCCCGCCCCGGTGCGTTTCGGGCGAAATTGCCAACGGATCAGGGTTGCCGGGCCGGGACTATCCCTTTAGCGAACGCCTCCTTCCACGGCGATGGCATTTTGCAAAAAAATAAAAACGCCCAAAAAAAACACACTCCCTGCAACCGCCGGCACGTATCCTCGCCGAAAACTACCAACGCCGGGCTCTTCGGGGAGCGACGCGGCGGATCCGCCGGGCAGGGGAGCGCTCGCTCCCCGCCGGGATTATGGCGGCCGCCGGTAATAAGAACGCACCCTGCAACCCCGCAAGCCCCAAAAAACAGAAGAAAGTCGCCTTCCCCGATATTCATATATACTAATATACATTCTTCACTTATATTATTATTATTATTTGATGACAGGTATATTGAAAAAAAAAAAAAAAAAAAAAAAAAGCGATTCTGCAAAAACTGTCGGTGATTGATTGGCTTCAATTCACAAATAAAAGGCCACTATGAACCTTGAAAAAGAAAAAGGATGCCAACAGCACCTGGTGTTCCCAGGCGGTCACCCATCCAAGTACTGACCAGGCCCGACGCTGCTTGACTTCGGTGATCGGACGAGAACCGGTATATTCAGCGTGGTATGGCCGTTGGCGAAAGATACTGCTTTCGGTAAGGTACATATAGTCCAACTTCTCGTTTTCGGGGAAATGTCTCGTCTCGTGGGCACTGCCAAGAACGTGTAGAAGAAACATAACAAATAATTATACATTTCATTGTAGTCATAGTGAGAAATGTGCTTTAACACCCTTCCAGAGATGTGTGAACATAAAAGCTACAAGATAGAGAAGAAGAAAATTTAGTGCAGTGAATAAAAGTGAATCTCATGACCAACCTTTTTGATTCCACACTATATACCCAGGACCTAACAACGAAAAAGTGATTGGGCTCGGTTAGTTCGTATGAACTTTCCAGCCTGATCATTACCAGTGCGTAGTTATATATATATATATATATATATATATATATATATATATACTCTCCAGCCTAGCTATTTCCTATTTTTGTGCTATCTTCGGACAACTTCATCGAGTTCTCGAATACGCGCTATTCCCACAAACCAAAGTAGGCAACGGGCACCTCGACACAAACTATTACATTATTATTATTTATCGGCGGAGAGCAGGAAGGGCCGCGCTAACTTTCGGTGCAAATGGCTGCTTTCGAATCGAACCACAGTCCTCATGCGATAGATTTTCGCCTATAAACGAAATTAAAGGCTATACATTGGAAGTAGGCCAGCTTCGTTCAAACACAGGCGTGTGCGACACACGCTACTTCGGAGATTGGCTTGAGAGGCCTGTCGTATGCTCAAGGCACCTGATTCTCAGCAAGAGAATAGGGGAAGGATTGAACTTCCATCTCCTCCGTGCAACCGACGCACCTTCTACCTTTTCTCAGAGAAAACTAAGGAAATCACGGGCATATGGAGGTCGCGCGTACACCTACGGTGAGTTTGACACGAAGGAAGCGAGGAACGTGGAAGTCGTGGGGACGGACTGCGGCACTTCACGGCTACTTCAAAGTTTCCGGAACGTACCCAACAACGAGGGATGCTGGTGCTCTCTAGCTCAGCACTGAAAAAATTAATCTTGGAAAGAGGAGGAAACACACTTACCGTTGTGGCAACTACAAACTTCAGTTTGCTTCGGCCCGCCTGAGAGCTGCTCTCGCTCCGGTCCGCGCTCCGAGAGAAAAGGGGGTCGAAACCTCGGCGCGGGGATTCATTTTCGTTCCGAAAAGAGCGTAGATATGGCAGATACGGCATCAGCTCCCTCAGCCCCGACGGCGGCTTCGCCCAAGAAGTCCTCGAAGGCGAAAAAGCCGAGAACGGCTCCTTCCCATCCCAGGACATCCGAGATGGTGAACAACGCTATCAAGAACTTGAAGGAGCGCGGAGGCTCTTCCCTGCAGGCCATCAAGAAGTACATCACCCAGAACTACAAGGTCGACGCCGAGAAGCTCGCGCCCTTCATCAAGAAGTACCTGAGGAGCGCCGTGGCATCAGGTTCTTTGGTGCAAACCAAAGGAAAGGGTGCCTCCGGATCTTTCAAACTCAGCGCTTCGTCGCTGAAGGAGAAACCGGAAAGCGGGGCTGTTTCCAAGACCAAACGCTCGGCTCCCAAGGAGAAGAAACCGGCAAAGAAAGCTGCCCCGGCCAAGCGACCAAAGAAGACCGGCGAAAAGAAGAAGGCACCTGTTGCAAAGCCAAAGAAGTCTCCATCGAAAGTGAAAAAGGCAAAGACGCCCAAGAAACCAAAGGCGCCAAAGCCAAAGAAGGCTGCCAAGCCCAAGGCAGCAAAGAAGGCTGCACCAAAAAAGAAGTAAAATGGTTGAGCACGCAAGTGTTCCCCATAAAAAGGTCCTTCTGAGGACCATCAAAATTCTCCTGGAAGGAGCGAATTTGCACGATCACTCAATCTTATAACCTTTCCTTTCATCGGACACGGTGTCATCCTTTCCCTTCCATCCATGCATTTTCTTTTTTAAAAAAATGAAAGCAATACACTAGTCACATTATGTCGTCATAATTTGTTTGACTTCGTTTCCATCGATTCTATGAAATGAACTGCGAGTAAGATATTAGATTTAAAGATTTAGCGAGAGCTTTATTATTAAAACTGAATATTCATGAAATATCGCCCAATTGCTTCGGCATTATTATTTTAAATAACTTTTGGATAAACGCGAGGATAGGGATGGAATTGACAATAATAATAAAAAATAAAGAGAGATACGACCAAAACGTACTTTCCAAGTAGGATTTGTGGTCCTCAAAAGGACCGATTGTTTGCCAAGGGCAGCGGAATGCGCTTAAGCACGCTCTCCACGAATGCGGCGGGCGAGCTGGATGTCCTTTGGCATGATAGTGACACGCTTAGCGTGGATGGCACACAAGTTGGTATCTTCGAAGAGACCGACGAGGTAAGCCTCGCTGGCCTCCTGGAGAGCCATGACTGCGGAACTCTGGAAGCGCAAGTCGGTCTTGAAATCTTGAGCGATCTCGCGGACGAGACGCTGGAAAGGAAGCTTCCTGATGAGCAACTCGGTGCTCTTCTGGTAGCGACGGATTTCTCGAAGAGCCACGGTACCTGGCCTGTACCTATGGGGCTTCTTCACTCCTCCGGTGGCGGGAGCGCTCTTCCTAGCTGCCTTTGTGGCGAGCTGCTTCCTTGGGGCCTTGCCTCCGGTGGATTTTCGTGCAGTTTGCTTAGTCCGGGCCATTGTCGCGTGCTTGTCCTAAGCGTTTCCGTTTCAAACAATCGCGCCAACCAAAAATCATGCCTTTATATGCTTTGCCCTGAAAGGTGCCGTGCATGCTCCTGATTCGTGAAATCAAACCGAAAAGCGGATTTCCCATTGGCTCCCGCCATTCTGCCCCCCTCTGTCGAAGGCGTACAAAACTGAGCCGGCTCGCCGGGAAGGCTTCCTCTGTCCTCTCGGACCAGGCGTGGAGACCTCACGGTGTTCAACGAAGCGCCTGTTTTCGACAACAGAACATCGCGCCGAGCGGCGGCCAGCATCGGCGAGATGGAGAAGCCAGAGAAGACAGCCAGTCGCAGCGCTTCCCGAGAATCGCGGGGATCCAATAGCGGACGTCGACCGGAATGCTTCAGTGATTCGTCGACTACATTAGCCAATCAGATGCCTCCTCCTTCTGATTGGTGCGCACAACAGTATAAATTGCAGCAGACCACAAAAAGCCAGCGCCACTCTACTTCCGACGACTCGTCAGCAACATCGGAACAGTCGGCGACTACAATGAAGAATAAATCTACTTCTCATAAGAACATCCTTAGACAGTCACCTAAAAAGGGACGTCGATCTAAACAACCGAAGTTAGCACTATCTGATGGACAGGATATTTCTTCCCTCGATACAATAAAACAAGTATTTTTGTTTCCTCAAAAATCAATAGTAGACGCGGAAGGATTCCAACAGGTTCTAACCCAAAAAGCAAGTCATGCGAAGACAACGAGCACGGTGGTGCCTCCACAGATAGAACTGTCTAATATGTACACAAGCCTACAACAAAATGATCAAAATGAAGATGTAGAAAACAACGAAATGCAAATTGATGGGGCTGTGGGGGGGGCAGACGCCCCCCAAGATTTAACTAGTAAAAATCCAGAAAATAACCGTCGCTGCCCGTTGATATACGTGTACGATCAGCCTGCACCACATAATTTCGTCAGTGTAATAACGGAAAAGCTGAACATCAATCCAAAAATCAGGATAACTAGGGAAAGCATCCGCATTCATTTAAATTCTCCACCTGAATTTGACCGACTTTGTGAACATCTACAACATCAACGTATACAACATGCCATCGCTCCCGCGAGGACCAATGATCGAATTAAAGTCGTACTCCGTCTCCTTCCAATTGATCTATCTACCTCTGAAATTTGTTCTGCATTGCACAAGGAGGGCTTTCAAGCACTAACAGTACAACAAATGACCCAACGTGCATCTGCATCATCTCCCAGGAAGAAAATTCCTTTATATTTGGTGACTATTCTAAAAACTCCTGATGTCTCCAGTATCTATCAATTGGAATACATAGGTCGATATAGTGTTCAAGTGGAACCTTACCAACCACCGACGACTTTACAATGTTTTGTTTGTCAACGCCTAGGGCATACTCAGCGAAACTGCCATACAACCCCGCGTTGCGTGAAGTGCGGGAAAAACCACCTGGCCAAGGACTGCTCTTTACGTGAAGATCAACTCCCAAAGTGTGTCAACTGTGGGGGTGCACATCCTGCAAATTTTCGAGGTTGCCGTCTGTTTGCTGGCATTACACAACGCACAGCCACTACAATTCGACCAAGCCAAACAACTAACCAGACAGAGACCGCGAATATTGAAAGATCAACAAGCTCTCTACCATCGGCTGCAGGGCCCTCAAAAGAAATACCAGCTGCTCTATCTACAACAGTACCGACGCCAGCTTTTCGATCTTCAGCAGCTTCGCAACCATTGTCTTACGCTCAATATGCTGACTTCCATCAAAGACAACGCAGAAAATCGTACGTTCCACCCCCTACAACTACTGGAGCTGGATTCATCACTTTATTGGAAATGGCTAAGAATTGGAATCTAACAAAAATTTGGCAGCACCTTTCTCGTGGGCTTCAACAAATCTCTCAGGCTACTACCGGAATGGCAGTCATCAGTATCATTATTCAAACACTATTGGAAATGCAATCTGATGGCTGCTTTTAGGAAACGAAACTTGCTCAGTCAATTACATCTGCTGTATTACAACGCAAACGGCATAAAACACCAATCTCCTGAGATATATCGGCAGTTAAAGGAAAAGAGAGTTGACCTTGCACTAATTAATGAAACCCATTTGAAGCCAAATATACAATGGAGTTTGCCGGATTATCGCATCATCCGATTAGATCGTATTGGTCGCCCAAAAGGAGGACTCCTAATTCTAGCTCGAAAAGGCATGAATCTGGTGCAAATACCAATCCCTCAATTAAAATCTTTAGAAGCCATTGGAATTCGCATACATGCAGCGGACAAGGAACTTATTGTTGTTGCAGTATATAGACCTCCCAACTTTCCCTTACAAGAACAAGACATTTTAACTCTACACTCCTTAGGATCTCATATAGTGATTGCGGGAGACCTAAATGCGAAACATCCGGATTGGAATTCGAGAGTTTCAAATACAGCTGGTAATCTCCTTCGTCGTATATTACCAAATACAACATTCTCGATCTCAGCACCGAAAGATCCTACCTTTTATCCTACAGGTAGAGGTTTACCGGATGTATTGGATATTCTCTTGTGTAAGGGAGTTGGAGTTAACATAGCCCCCTATGTGGAGGACGCATTGACTTCGGATCATTTACCGGTCTTTACTGCTCTGGCTCAGGGAGTTTATTGTTATCGGTTTCAACCTCCGCCAACGTTCATCACTATTTGGGAATATTTTCAACAAAATATCCATCAAAAATTAAACTTACATCTACGTATAGCAACTCCAGAAGAAATAGATAATGCAGTTATACATTTTACGTCAATAGTAGCCAAAGCCTATAAACAAGCCACTACGGAACAACAGACTACAAGAAAGACCTTGACATCACCAATACTTACAATTCTTCTACAACTTACTCGTTGGGCTAAACGTAGATGGCAAAGAACACTTGCTTTTCAACATCGTTGGGAATGGAAATTTATTGCTAATCACTTACATAAGTACCTTGAACGAGATAGAATTTCTCAGTGGGATGAACGGCTACAAAATCTTACCGTGCAGGATCCTTCTTTTTGGAAATTGGCAAGACATCTAAATGCCAGGGACTCCGGAGCACCGACTGTACTTATAGGAGAAAACCGAACGGTACTTGCACCAGAAGACAAAGCAGAACTTCTCGCCCGCCAATTTTATAATAACTTCCAATTAAACGAGGATTTAATAGATTTAGATACTGAGCGAGCAGTAACACAGAGCTATAACGATCTTATTCAATTACCGATTGGACTAGATGCCCCTCACATTTCTCCAAGAGAAATTAGTAACATAGCACGGACATTAAAAGCAACTTCTGCACCAGGCTTGGACGGCATTCCTTCTTCCGCTCTACAAAAATTGACAAGAAAAGGATTCGTCTTTCTATCCAAATTGTTTACAGCAATATTGAAAACAAGCTATTTCCCGACCATCTGGAAGACAGCTAAGGTGATTGCAATCCCGAAACCGGGAAAAAATCCAAAAGAGGCTGCTAATTATAGACCTATCAGTCTCCTTTCCCATGTCAGTAAGTTGTTCGAACGTGTACTTCGCAATCGACTGACCAAGATAGTGGATGACAACCATCTTCTCCCTAACCATCAATTTGGTTTTAGAAAAGGCCACGGAACTACTGAACAACTTCTCCGAGTTATTGATTATTCTGTTTCTCATCTTAACAGAAAACACAGAACTCTAGGACTGTACATAGATGTTCACAAAGCATTCGACCGAGTCTGGCATGGTGGCCTTCTCCATAAAATGGTAAATTTACCAATTCCATCATGTTACAAAAAGTTCTTCTTATCGTATTTATCTAATCGACAATTTAGGGTCGCAGTGCAAGGTTCATCCTCCAATGCTTACGACATAGCTGCAGGTGTCCCACAAGGCTCTGCCCTTTCACCAATGCTTTACGCTCTTTACACGGCTGATATTCCGGAAATACCGAATGGACTCACGGCAACATATGCCGACGATACTGCTTTTTTTGTCCATGGGCGAAAACTCTCCACTTGCGAAGCTCGAATGAAGAAATTTCTACCATTATTGGAAAGATGGGCCAGCAAATGGAAAATAAAACTTAATCCGGACAAGTGCAATAGTATGGTGTTTGGTTATGGGAGTTTCAATCAAAATCAAGCACATCTCATTCTATTTGGCACCGTTATACCGGCAGCAAGAACAGTACGATATTTGGGGGTCCAGATCGACTCTCTTCTTACTTTTGGCCCCCACATCGATAAAGTATGTACACGAGCAAAGAAACGGATAGGCTATCTAACTCCAATGTTGCGATCTCCAGTTTTAGCCATATCTTCAAAACTACATTTATATAAAATGATGGTCCGTCCTATTCTGACATATGCAGGTGCTGTATGGATACAGGCCGCACATACCCACCTGGACAAAATCCAAAGGATCCAAAATAGCGTGTTGCGAACAATAGGTGGTTATCCACGGTCTACTACCATTGTACAACTACACGACGATTTGGAAATATTATATATCATTGAGGTACTTCGTTACCACAGATCAAATCTATGGGACAAATTGGTTATGCATCCTAACCCCTTGATCCAAAATATAGGGACCATCAAAAATAAATACAACAGAATAGCGCATCCCTATTCACGACAACTATACTGACTGGCTTCTCAGAACCAAGTGGTATTGTATTACCACATTTATGTATGTAATGTTTTTGTTTTGTAAATTATTCTATGTTTTGGGTTTTTTGGGGTACACTAGAAAATGTAACCTCTAGCGACAGGTGCAGAGGGTTTTAAATAGTTGATTGTAAATCTAATTGTTGTAATTCTAAACAATATGTGACACCTGTAAATGAATTAATAAAACAAGAAGCAGGTTCTCCCCAATTGATGACGTCCTGACCATTCTTGGTCAATAAAAAAAAAAAAAAAAAAAAAAAAAAAAAAAGGGAAGGCTTCATTCTCATCTTTCGAATCCACGTACGTGCACTGCAGAAATGACAGGCAGAGGTAAAGGAGGAAAGGGACTCGGCAAAGGAGGTGCCAAGCGCCACCGTAAAGTTCTCCGAGACAACATCCAGGGTATCACCAAGCCCGCCATCCGCCGTCTTGCCCGGCGAGGAGGTGTGAAGCGAATCTCCGGTCTCATCTACGAAGAGACACGCGGCGTCCTCAAGGTGTTCTTGGAGAACGTTATCCGCGATGCCGTCACCTACACGGAGCACGCCAAGAGGAAAACCGTAACCGCCATGGACGTCGTGTACGCACTCAAACGTCAAGGCAGAACCTTGTACGGTTTCGGAGGTTAAGGGCTCTAGTTTGCCTGTCCTCCATCTTGAAAAATCGGCCCTTCTAAGGGCCACAAATCTTTTCTTTGAGGAAGGAAATGTCAGCTTTCAACTTTCCCCGAACCTTACCCCCTGATCCCAGCCTCGATTCGAACGATTTCTCTCGTCTCGAGTTCATAATGACATAAGAATGATTGAAATAATTGAGAATTCAACAAAAAATATTCACGCGAGGACTCTCAGCATTCGCTAGATGACTACCCACCCTTCGTTCGTCGTTTAGCAAAGCAAAAGAAATTTATGTGAAATTCAGATTGCTTCTGTCAAATTATAACATCAATTAATATAACTCAGGCGAACATATATATATATTTTTTATTATTATTATTTTCAGTGCAGCTTGACTCCACCGAAAACAAAACACACGTCATAATCTCTATGCTATCAAAATTTACAAGATGTATACGTACAGGTAAGCCACTATTCTCTGACATTATCGGAAATAGGCAAAAAACATTGAATCAACACAGGATTTGCATGCCAAGTTACATGGATTGTCAGTCCTGATTAGACTACAGACTTCAAACTTGAAAACTTAAAAAAATGGAGTAGACAATGACCCTTTCCTAAGGTAATTGGTGGCCCTTACAAGGGCCGATTTGCTAGAAGCTGAGGGGGTAGGGTGTCAGCTTAAGCTTTCTTCTCGGTTTTCTTGGGAAGAAGGACCGCCTGGATGTTGGGCAGCACGCCACCCTGGGCGATCGTGACCCCAGAAAGGAGCTTGTTCAACTCCTCGTCGTTTCTGATGGCCAACTGCAAGTGACGGGGGATGATCCTGGTCTTCTTGTTATCGCGAGCAGCATTGCCGGCCAACTCCAAGACTTCGGCTGCCAAATATTCCATGACGGCGGCCAGGTAAACCGGTGCACCGGCACCGACACGTTCGGCATAATTGCCCTTTCGCAAAAGTCGGTGGATTCTGCCGACGGGGAACTGAAGTCCGGCTCGGCTGGAGCGAGACTTGCTCTTTCCCTTCACTTTTCCTCCCTTTCCGCGTCCAGACATGATGATCTCTTGCTATCGATACAACGTGAAAACACAAATTTTTGCCAGCCAGTTTGGTGGTTTTGTTAAGTAGTATTGAATCGCCGCGAATGAGAGCGTCCGGGAGACACGTCTCGAAGCGCCATTGGTCCGTCTGATATCAACCGTCCTTTCTTAAAAACGAATCGACGGAGGTGGCGCCCATCGAGTCTGTCTGCAACATGCCGCCAAAGACAAGTGGAAAAGCCGCCAAAAAGGCCGGAAAGGCCCAGAAGAACATCTCCAAGGGAGACAAAAAGAAGAAGCGGAGGAGGAAGGAGAGCTACGCAATTTACATCTACAAGGTGTTGAAGCAAGTTCACCCTGACACCGGCATCTCCAGCAAGGCGATGAGCATCATGAACAGCTTCGTCAACGACATCTTCGAGCGCATTGCCGCCGAAGCTTCCAGGCTCGCTCATTACAACAAGCGATCGACCATCACCAGCAGGGAGATCCAGACGGCCGTTCGGCTGCTCCTCCCCGGTGAACTGGCCAAGCACGCCGTCAGTGAAGGCACCAAGGCCGTGACTAAGTACACCAGCTCAAAGTAAACTCAAGGAAATAATTACCTTGCCGAAAAAGGCCCTTTTTAGGGCCAAAAATTGAATCTTGGAATTGGACGAACTTGTCTACCACCCCTCCGAAACGTACACTTACATAACCTAACGATATCTCAGCCTGCAAGCGAGAAGATTTTTGACCTTACGTATATATAAAAAAAAAATGCTTTTAAGGTACGACCTTAACCAGCACGTAATTTACAAAAATAGGCTAAATTTCCAAATTTTTTAGTTTCTTTTGCTGAATAGGACTTTTAGAGTTACATTTGGACAAAATGCCACTGCAAAAAAATAACCTAAGACTTGGAACAATTATTGATTCGGCGCATTATTATTTTGGATGAACACATAAAATAAACTTGTATATTTAACAAAAATAACTTTCAGGTTTCTATTTCACAATTGTACGTTTGTTACTAGAGTATGGCAGTGAAAGGTACACACAGATTAATATCTGCATATACTCGGTTGGGTTACATTAGGTTAGGTTTTGTTAGGTCGTGATTTTATTTCATTTTTCGTGTTTTCCTTCATTTTACTTTCAAAATTACTTTCAGTTTTCTCCACGAGCAGGGAAAAAGGAAGAGTTTGGCAGTCACATTCATAATTTGCACTAAAAGGGCTCACTTAACTTCTATGAAAGGGTGAGAACTGGTACGCTCAACGAAGTGTGACATTTGGCGGGAACCGTTGCATTTGAAATCGGTTACTCCAAGAATTGATCTGAACGTTGTTTCCAGAGGGCGGCGGCATCGGGGGGGGGGGTGGAACTTCAACTTACGATCCCGGAAGATTAGCATTTTTTTGTTCAGTTAGGGGTGGGGTTCGAACGCCTACATGCCTCCATTCGGTATCATTACATGCTGACTACACAACGAAAGTGTACGCGAATTTTTGAAGAGGAACCAAAGTTGTCTTACGCAAGGTCCTTTTTCCAGGAATTTGTCTCGCGTTCGTCTGAACCCAGATCCTCTGGGAGGTTAGGTTACGTTGACATGGCAAAAAAAAATGTTCATTCCATCCTATGCATTAATATTAGGGGTGTGCGGGATCCCGAAAAGTCGGGACCGGGGGGGGGATCCTGTCCCGATCCCGACTTCGGGAAATGACTTCCCGACTCCCGACCAGTCGAGAAATACCGAATGGTCATTTTATCGTTAATTCGTTTGCTGCAAAAAGTAACGGTTATGTAACGGTCTGCTGCCAAAAGTAACGATTTCGTAACCGTCTGCTGCCAAAAGTAACGGTTTTGTAACCGTTCCCTGCTAAAACTAACAGTTTCGTAACCGTTTACTGCCAAAAGTAACCGTTTCGTAACAGTTTACTGCCAAAAGTAACCGTTTTGTAACAGTTTACTGACAAAAGTAACCGTTTTGTAACAGTTTACTGACAAAAGTAACAGTTTCGTAACCGTTTGCTGCCAAAAGTAACCGTTCCGACCAGGACCTTCCCCACTTGCCTTCTGCTAAATTGTCCACTAGCGGGGACACTTTCACATCACTGCACTGATCGAGCATTCCCTTTCCGAAGGGAAAAGACGCGAGATTTGACATGCATCGGTTGAAACAGAACCTCGGTTTACGTGTCCTCGCCAACGAGTATGCGACATTTCCAATTCTTTATTCTGCGTGTGCACACCCCCCCCCCCCCCCGCCCCGGTGCGTTTCGGGCGAAATTGCCAACGGATCAGGGTTGCCGGGCCGGGACTATCCCTTTAGCGAACGCCTCCTTCCACGGCGATGGCATTTTGCAAAAAAATAAAAACGCCCAAAAAAAACACACTCCCTGCAACCGCCGGCACGTATCCTCGCCGAAAACTACCAACGCCGGGCTCTTCGGGGAGCGACGCGGCGGATCCGCCGGGCAGGGGAGCGCTCGCTCCCCGCCGGGATTATGGCGGCCGCCGGTAATAAGAACGCACCCTGCAACCCCGCAAGCCCCAAAAAACAGAAGAAAGTCGCCTTCCCCGATATTCATATATACTAATATACATTCTTCACTTATATTATTATTATTATTTGATGACAGGTATATTGAAAAAAAAAAAAAAAAAAAAAAAAAGCGATTCTGCAAAAACTGTCGGTGATTGATTGGCTTCAATTCACAAATAAAAGGCCACTATGAACCTTGAAAAAGAAAAAGGATGCCAACAGCACCTGGTGTTCCCAGGCGGTCACCCATCCAAGTACTGACCAGGCCCGACGCTGCTTGACTTCGGTGATCGGACGAGAACCGGTATATTCAGCGTGGTATGGCCGTTGGCGAAAGATACTGCTTTCGGTAAGGTACATATAGTCCAACTTCTCGTTTTCGGGGAAATGTCTCGTCTCGTGGGCACTGCCAAGAACGTGTAGAAGAAACATAACAAATAATTATACATTTCATTGTAGTCATAGTGAGAAATGTGCTTTAACACCCTTCCAGAGATGTGTGAACATAAAAGCTACAAGATAGAGAAGAAGAAAATTTAGTGCAGTGAATAAAAGTGAATCTCATGACCAACCTTTTTGATTCCACACTATATACCCAGGACCTAACAACGAAAAAGTGATTGGGCTCGGTTAGTTCGTATGAACTTTCCAGCCTGATCATTACCAGTGCGTAGTTATATATATATATATATATATATATATATATATATATACTCTCCAGCCTAGCTATTTCCTATTTTTGTGCTATCTTCGGACAACTTCATCGAGTTCTCGAATACGCGCTATTCCCACAAACCAAAGTAGGCAACGGGCACCTCGACACAAACTATTACATTATTATTATTTATCGGCGGAGAGCAGGAAGGGCCGCGCTAACTTTCGGTGCAAATGGCTGCTTTCGAATCGAACCACAGTCCTCATGCGATAGATTTTCGCCTATAAACGAAATTAAAGGCTATACATTGGAAGTAGGCCAGCTTCGTTCAAACACAGGCGTGTGCGACACACGCTACTTCGGAGATTGGCTTGAGAGGCCTGTCGTATGCTCAAGGCACCTGATTCTCAGCAAGAGAATAGGGGAAGGATTGAACTTCCATCTCCTCCGTGCAACCGACGCACCTTCTACCTTTTCTCAGAGAAAACTAAGGAAATCACGGGCATATGGAGGTCGCGCGTACACCTACGGTGAGTTTGACACGAAGGAAGCGAGGAACGTGGAAGTCGTGGGGACGGACTGCGGCACTTCACGGCTACTTCAAAGTTTCCGGAACGTACCCAACAACGAGGGATGCTGGTGCTCTCTAGCTCAGCACTGAAAAAATTAATCTTGGAAAGAGGAGGAAACACACTTACCGTTGTGGCAACTACAAACTTCAGTTTGCTTCGGCCCGCCTGAGAGCTGCTCTCGCTCCGGTCCGCGCTCCGAGAGAAAAGGGGGTCGAAACCTCGGCGCGGGGATTCATTTTCGTTCCGAAAAGAGCGTAGATATGGCAGATACGGCATCAGCTCCCTCAGCCCCGACGGCGGCTTCGCCCAAGAAGTCCTCGAAGGCGAAAAAGCCGAGAACGGCTCCTTCCCATCCCAGGACATCCGAGATGGTGAACAACGCTATCAAGAACTTGAAGGAGCGCGGAGGCTCTTCCCTGCAGGCCATCAAGAAGTACATCACCCAGAACTACAAGGTCGACGCCGAGAAGCTCGCGCCCTTCATCAAGAAGTACCTGAGGAGCGCCGTGGCATCAGGTTCTTTGGTGCAAACCAAAGGAAAGGGTGCCTCCGGATCTTTCAAACTCAGCGCTTCGTCGCTGAAGGAGAAACCGGAAAGCGGGGCTGTTTCCAAGACCAAACGCTCGGCTCCCAAGGAGAAGAAACCGGCAAAGAAAGCTGCCCCGGCCAAGCGACCAAAGAAGACCGGCGAAAAGAAGAAGGCACCTGTTGCAAAGCCAAAGAAGTCTCCATCGAAAGTGAAAAAGGCAAAGACGCCCAAGAAACCAAAGGCGCCAAAGCCAAAGAAGGCTGCCAAGCCCAAGGCAGCAAAGAAGGCTGCACCAAAAAAGAAGTAAAATGGTTGAGCACGCAAGTGTTCCCCATAAAAAGGTCCTTCTGAGGACCATCAAAATTCTCCTGGAAGGAGCGAATTTGCACGATCACTCAATCTTATAACCTTTCCTTTCATCGGACACGGTGTCATCCTTTCCCTTCCATCCATGCATTTTCTTTTTTAAAAAAATGAAAGCAATACACTAGTCACATTATGTCGTCATAATTTGTTTGACTTCGTTTCCATCGATTCTATGAAATGAACTGCGAGTAAGATATTAGATTTAAAGATTTAGCGAGAGCTTTATTATTAAAACTGAATATTCATGAAATATCGCCCAATTGCTTCGGCATTATTATTTTAAATAACTTTTGGATAAACGCGAGGATAGGGATGGAATTGACAATAATAATAAAAAATAAAGAGAGATACGACCAAAACGTACTTTCCAAGTAGGATTTGTGGTCCTCAAAAGGACCGATTGTTTGCCAAGGGCAGCGGAATGCGCTTAAGCACGCTCTCCACGAATGCGGCGGGCGAGCTGGATGTCCTTTGGCATGATAGTGACACGCTTAGCGTGGATGGCACACAAGTTGGTATCTTCGAAGAGACCGACGAGGTAAGCCTCGCTGGCCTCCTGGAGAGCCATGACTGCGGAACTCTGGAAGCGCAAGTCGGTCTTGAAATCTTGAGCGATCTCGCGGACGAGACGCTGGAAAGGAAGCTTCCTGATGAGCAACTCGGTGCTCTTCTGGTAGCGACGGATTTCTCGAAGAGCCACGGTACCTGGCCTGTACCTATGGGGCTTCTTCACTCCTCCGGTGGCGGGAGCGCTCTTCCTAGCTGCCTTTGTGGCGAGCTGCTTCCTTGGGGCCTTGCCTCCGGTGGATTTTCGTGCAGTTTGCTTAGTCCGGGCCATTGTCGCGTGCTTGTCCTAAGCGTTTCCGTTTCAAACAATCGCGCCAACCAAAAATCATGCCTTTATATGCTTTGCCCTGAAAGGTGCCGTGCATGCTCCTGATTCGTGAAATCAAACCGAAAAGCGGATTTCCCATTGGCTCCCGCCATTCTGCCCCCCTCTGTCGAAGGCGTACAAAACTGAGCCGGCTCGCCGGGAAGGCTTCATTCTCATCTTTCGAATCCACGTACGTGCACTGCAGAAATGACAGGCAGAGGTAAAGGAGGAAAGGGACTCGGCAAAGGAGGTGCCAAGCGCCACCGTAAAGTTCTCCGAGACAACATCCAGGGTATCACCAAGCCCGCCATCCGCCGTCTTGCCCGGCGAGGAGGTGTGAAGCGAATCTCCGGTCTCATCTACGAAGAGACACGCGGCGTCCTCAAGGTGTTCTTGGAGAACGTTATCCGCGATGCCGTCACCTACACGGAGCACGCCAAGAGGAAAACCGTAACCGCCATGGACGTCGTGTACGCACTCAAACGTCAAGGCAGAACCTTGTACGGTTTCGGAGGTTAAGGGCTCTAGTTTGCCTGTCCTCCATCTTGAAAAATCGGCCCTTCTAAGGGCCACAAATCTTTTCTTTGAGGAAGGAAATGTCAGCTTTCAACTTTCCCCGAACCTTACCCCCTGATCCCAGCCTCGATTCGAACGATTTCTCTCGTCTCGAGTTCATAATGACATAAGAATGATTGAAATAATTGAGAATTCAACAAAAAATATTCACGCGAGGACTCTCAGCATTCGCTAGATGACTACCCACCCTTCGTTCGTCGTTTAGCAAAGCAAAAGAAATTTATGTGAAATTCAGATTGCTTCTGTCAAATTATAACATCAATTAATATAACTCAGGCGAACATATATATATATTTTTTATTATTATTATTTTCAGTGCAGCTTGACTCCACCGAAAACAAAACACACGTCATAATCTCTATGCTATCAAAATTTACAAGATGTATACGTACAGGTAAGCCACTATTCTCTGACATTATCGGAAATAGGCAAAAAACATTGAATCAACACAGGATTTGCATGCCAAGTTACATGGATTGTCAGTCCTGATTAGACTACAGACTTCAAACTTGAAAACTTAAAAAAATGGAGTAGACAATGACCCTTTCCTAAGGTAATTGGTGGCCCTTACAAGGGCCGATTTGCTAGAAGCTGAGGGGGTAGGGTGTCAGCTTAAGCTTTCTTCTCGGTTTTCTTGGGAAGAAGGACCGCCTGGATGTTGGGCAGCACGCCACCCTGGGCGATCGTGACCCCAGAAAGGAGCTTGTTCAACTCCTCGTCGTTTCTGATGGCCAACTGCAAGTGACGGGGGATGATCCTGGTCTTCTTGTTATCGCGAGCAGCATTGCCGGCCAACTCCAAGACTTCGGCTGCCAAATATTCCATGACGGCGGCCAGGTAAACCGGTGCACCGGCACCGACACGTTCGGCATAATTGCCCTTTCGCAAAAGTCGGTGGATTCTGCCGACGGGGAACTGAAGTCCGGCTCGGCTGGAGCGAGACTTGCTCTTTCCCTTCACTTTTCCTCCCTTTCCGCGTCCAGACATGATGATCTCTTGCTATCGATACAACGTGAAAACACAAATTTTTGCCAGCCAGTTTGGTGGTTTTGTTAAGTAGTATTGAATCGCCGCGAATGAGAGCGTCCGGGAGACACGTCTCGAAGCGCCATTGGTCCGTCTGATATCAACCGTCCTTTCTTAAAAACGAATCGACGGAGGTGGCGCCCATCGAGTCTGTCTGCAACATGCCGCCAAAGACAAGTGGAAAAGCCGCCAAAAAGGCCGGAAAGGCCCAGAAGAACATCTCCAAGGGAGACAAAAAGAAGAAGCGGAGGAGGAAGGAGAGCTACGCAATTTACATCTACAAGGTGTTGAAGCAAGTTCACCCTGACACCGGCATCTCCAGCAAGGCGATGAGCATCATGAACAGCTTCGTCAACGACATCTTCGAGCGCATTGCCGCCGAAGCTTCCAGGCTCGCTCATTACAACAAGCGATCGACCATCACCAGCAGGGAGATCCAGACGGCCGTTCGGCTGCTCCTCCCCGGTGAACTGGCCAAGCACGCCGTCAGTGAAGGCACCAAGGCCGTGACTAAGTACACCAGCTCAAAGTAAACTCAAGGAAATAATTACCTTGCCGAAAAAGGCCCTTTTTAGGGCCAAAAATTGAATCTTGGAATTGGACGAACTTGTCTACCACCCCTCCGAAACGTACACTTACATAACCTAACGATATCTCAGCCTGCAAGCGAGAAGATTTTTGACCTTACGTATATATAAAAAAAAAATGCTTTTAAGGTACGACCTTAACCAGCACGTAATTTACAAAAATAGGCTAAATTTCCAAATTTTTTAGTTTCTTTTGCTGAATAGGACTTTTAGAGTTACATTTGGACAAAATGCCACTGCAAAAAAATAACCTAAGACTTGGAACAATTATTGATTCGGCGCATTATTATTTTGGATGAACACATAAAATAAACTTGTATATTTAACAAAAATAACTTTCAGGTTTCTATTTCACAATTGTACGTTTGTTACTAGAGTATGGCAGTGAAAGGTACACACAGATTAATATCTGCATATACTCGGTTGGGTTACATTAGGTTAGGTTTTGTTAGGTCGTGATTTTATTTCATTTTTCGTGTTTTCCTTCATTTTACTTTCAAAATTACTTTCAGTTTTCTCCACGAGCAGGGAAAAAGGAAGAGTTTGGCAGTCACATTCATAATTTGCACTAAAAGGGCTCACTTAACTTCTATGAAAGGGTGAGAACTGGTACGCTCAACGAAGTGTGACATTTGGCGGGAACCGTTGCATTTGAAATCGGTTACTCCAAGAATTGATCTGAACGTTGTTTCCAGAGGGCGGCGGCATCGGGGGGGGGGGTGGAACTTCAACTTACGATCCCGGAAGATTAGCATTTTTTTGTTCAGTTAGGGGTGGGGTTCGAACGCCTACATGCCTCCATTCGGTATCATTACATGCTGACTACACAACGAAAGTGTACGCGAATTTTTGAAGAGGAACCAAAGTTGTCTTACGCAAGGTCCTTTTTCCAGGAATTTGTCTCGCGTTCGTCTGAACCCAGATCCTCTGGGAGGTTAGGTTACGTTGACATGGCAAAAAAAAATGTTCATTCCATCCTATGCATTAATATTAGGGGTGTGCGGGATCCCGAAAAGTCGGGACCGGGGGGGGGATCCTGTCCCGATCCCGACTTCGGGAAATGACTTCCCGACTCCCGACCAGTCGAGAAATACCGAATGGTCATTTTATCGTTAATTCGTTTGCTGCAAAAAGTAACGGTTATGTAACGGTCTGCTGCCAAAAGTAACGATTTCGTAACCGTCTGCTGCCAAAAGTAACGGTTTTGTAACCGTTCCCTGCTAAAACTAACAGTTTCGTAACCGTTTACTGCCAAAAGTAACCGTTTCGTAACAGTTTACTGCCAAAAGTAACCGTTTTGTAACAGTTTACTGACAAAAGTAACCGTTTTGTAACAGTTTACTGACAAAAGTAACAGTTTCGTAACCGTTTGCTGCCAAAAGTAACCGTTCCGACCAGGACCTTCCCCACTTGCCTTCTGCTAAATTGTCCACTAGCGGGGACACTTTCACATCACTGCACTGATCGAGCATTCCCTTTCCGAAGGGAAAAGACGCGAGATTTGACATGCATCGGTTGAAACAGAACCTCGGTTTACGTGTCCTCGCCAACGAGTATGCGACATTTCCAATTCTTTATTCTGCGTGTGCACACCCCCCCCCCCCCCCGCCCCGGTGCGTTTCGGGCGAAATTGCCAACGGATCAGGGTTGCCGGGCCGGGACTATCCCTTTAGCGAACGCCTCCTTCCACGGCGATGGCATTTTGCAAAAAAATAAAAACGCCCAAAAAAAACACACTCCCTGCAACCGCCGGCACGTATCCTCGCCGAAAACTACCAACGCCGGGCTCTTCGGGGAGCGACGCGGCGGATCCGCCGGGCAGGGGAGCGCTCGCTCCCCGCCGGGATTATGGCGGCCGCCGGTAATAAGAACGCACCCTGCAACCCCGCAAGCCCCAAAAAACAGAAGAAAGTCGCCTTCCCCGATATTCATATATACTAATATACATTCTTCACTTATATTATTATTATTATTTGATGACAGGTATATTGAAAAAAAAAAAAAAAAAAAAAAAAAGCGATTCTGCAAAAACTGTCGGTGATTGATTGGCTTCAATTCACAAATAAAAGGCCACTATGAACCTTGAAAAAGAAAAAGGATGCCAACAGCACCTGGTGTTCCCAGGCGGTCACCCATCCAAGTACTGACCAGGCCCGACGCTGCTTGACTTCGGTGATCGGACGAGAACCGGTATATTCAGCGTGGTATGGCCGTTGGCGAAAGATACTGCTTTCGGTAAGGTACATATAGTCCAACTTCTCGTTTTCGGGGAAATGTCTCGTCTCGTGGGCACTGCCAAGAACGTGTAGAAGAAACATAACAAATAATTATACATTTCATTGTAGTCATAGTGAGAAATGTGCTTTAACACCCTTCCAGAGATGTGTGAACATAAAAGCTACAAGATAGAGAAGAAGAAAATTTAGTGCAGTGAATAAAAGTGAATCTCATGACCAACCTTTTTGATTCCACACTATATACCCAGGACCTAACAACGAAAAAGTGATTGGGCTCGGTTAGTTCGTATGAACTTTCCAGCCTGATCATTACCAGTGCGTAGTTATATATATATATATATATATATATATATATATATATACTCTCCAGCCTAGCTATTTCCTATTTTTGTGCTATCTTCGGACAACTTCATCGAGTTCTCGAATACGCGCTATTCCCACAAACCAAAGTAGGCAACGGGCACCTCGACACAAACTATTACATTATTATTATTTATCGGCGGAGAGCAGGAAGGGCCGCGCTAACTTTCGGTGCAAATGGCTGCTTTCGAATCGAACCACAGTCCTCATGCGATAGATTTTCGCCTATAAACGAAATTAAAGGCTATACATTGGAAGTAGGCCAGCTTCGTTCAAACACAGGCGTGTGCGACACACGCTACTTCGGAGATTGGCTTGAGAGGCCTGTCGTATGCTCAAGGCACCTGATTCTCAGCAAGAGAATAGGGGAAGGATTGAACTTCCATCTCCTCCGTGCAACCGACGCACCTTCTACCTTTTCTCAGAGAAAACTAAGGAAATCACGGGCATATGGAGGTCGCGCGTACACCTACGGTGAGTTTGACACGAAGGAAGCGAGGAACGTGGAAGTCGTGGGGACGGACTGCGGCACTTCACGGCTACTTCAAAGTTTCCGGAACGTACCCAACAACGAGGGATGCTGGTGCTCTCTAGCTCAGCACTGAAAAAATTAATCTTGGAAAGAGGAGGAAACACACTTACCGTTGTGGCAACTACAAACTTCAGTTTGCTTCGGCCCGCCTGAGAGCTGCTCTCGCTCCGGTCCGCGCTCCGAGAGAAAAGGGGGTCGAAACCTCGGCGCGGGGATTCATTTTCGTTCCGAAAAGAGCGTAGATATGGCAGATACGGCATCAGCTCCCTCAGCCCCGACGGCGGCTTCGCCCAAGAAGTCCTCGAAGGCGAAAAAGCCGAGAACGGCTCCTTCCCATCCCAGGACATCCGAGATGGTGAACAACGCTATCAAGAACTTGAAGGAGCGCGGAGGCTCTTCCCTGCAGGCCATCAAGAAGTACATCACCCAGAACTACAAGGTCGACGCCGAGAAGCTCGCGCCCTTCATCAAGAAGTACCTGAGGAGCGCCGTGGCATCAGGTTCTTTGGTGCAAACCAAAGGAAAGGGTGCCTCCGGATCTTTCAAACTCAGCGCTTCGTCGCTGAAGGAGAAACCGGAAAGCGGGGCTGTTTCCAAGACCAAACGCTCGGCTCCCAAGGAGAAGAAACCGGCAAAGAAAGCTGCCCCGGCCAAGCGACCAAAGAAGACCGGCGAAAAGAAGAAGGCACCTGTTGCAAAGCCAAAGAAGTCTCCATCGAAAGTGAAAAAGGCAAAGACGCCCAAGAAACCAAAGGCGCCAAAGCCAAAGAAGGCTGCCAAGCCCAAGGCAGCAAAGAAGGCTGCACCAAAAAAGAAGTAAAATGGTTGAGCACGCAAGTGTTCCCCATAAAAAGGTCCTTCTGAGGACCATCAAAATTCTCCTGGAAGGAGCGAATTTGCACGATCACTCAATCTTATAACCTTTCCTTTCATCGGACACGGTGTCATCCTTTCCCTTCCATCCATGCATTTTCTTTTTTAAAAAAATGAAAGCAATACACTAGTCACATTATGTCGTCATAATTTGTTTGACTTCGTTTCCATCGATTCTATGAAATGAACTGCGAGTAAGATATTAGATTTAAAGATTTAGCGAGAGCTTTATTATTAAAACTGAATATTCATGAAATATCGCCCAATTGCTTCGGCATTATTATTTTAAATAACTTTTGGATAAACGCGAGGATAGGGATGGAATTGACAATAATAATAAAAAATAAAGAGAGATACGACCAAAACGTACTTTCCAAGTAGGATTTGTGGTCCTCAAAAGGACCGATTGTTTGCCAAGGGCAGCGGAATGCGCTTAAGCACGCTCTCCACGAATGCGGCGGGCGAGCTGGATGTCCTTTGGCATGATAGTGACACGCTTAGCGTGGATGGCACACAAGTTGGTATCTTCGAAGAGACCGACGAGGTAAGCCTCGCTGGCCTCCTGGAGAGCCATGACTGCGGAACTCTGGAAGCGCAAGTCGGTCTTGAAATCTTGAGCGATCTCGCGGACGAGACGCTGGAAAGGAAGCTTCCTGATGAGCAACTCGGTGCTCTTCTGGTAGCGACGGATTTCTCGAAGAGCCACGGTACCTGGCCTGTACCTATGGGGCTTCTTCACTCCTCCGGTGGCGGGAGCGCTCTTCCTAGCTGCCTTTGTGGCGAGCTGCTTCCTTGGGGCCTTGCCTCCGGTGGATTTTCGTGCAGTTTGCTTAGTCCGGGCCATTGTCGCGTGCTTGTCCTAAGCGTTTCCGTTTCAAACAATCGCGCCAACCAAAAATCATGCCTTTATATGCTTTGCCCTGAAAGGTGCCGTGCATGCTCCTGATTCGTGAAATCAAACCGAAAAGCGGATTTCCCATTGGCTCCCGCCATTCTGCCCCCCTCTGTCGAAGGCGTACAAAACTGAGCCGGCTCGCCGGGAAGGCTTCATTCTCATCTTTCGAATCCACGTACGTGCACTGCAGAAATGACAGGCAGAGGTAAAGGAGGAAAGGGACTCGGCAAAGGAGGTGCCAAGCGCCACCGTAAAGTTCTCCGAGACAACATCCAGGGTATCACCAAGCCCGCCATCCGCCGTCTTGCCCGGCGAGGAGGTGTGAAGCGAATCTCCGGTCTCATCTACGAAGAGACACGCGGCGTCCTCAAGGTGTTCTTGGAGAACGTTATCCGCGATGCCGTCACCTACACGGAGCACGCCAAGAGGAAAACCGTAACCGCCATGGACGTCGTGTACGCACTCAAACGTCAAGGCAGAACCTTGTACGGTTTCGGAGGTTAAGGGCTCTAGTTTGCCTGTCCTCCATCTTGAAAAATCGGCCCTTCTAAGGGCCACAAATCTTTTCTTTGAGGAAGGAAATGTCAGCTTTCAACTTTCCCCGAACCTTACCCCCTGATCCCAGCCTCGATTCGAACGATTTCTCTCGTCTCGAGTTCATAATGACATAAGAATGATTGAAATAATTGAGAATTCAACAAAAAATATTCACGCGAGGACTCTCAGCATTCGCTAGATGACTACCCACCCTTCGTTCGTCGTTTAGCAAAGCAAAAGAAATTTATGTGAAATTCAGATTGCTTCTGTCAAATTATAACATCAATTAATATAACTCAGGCGAACATATATATATATTTTTTATTATTATTATTTTCAGTGCAGCTTGACTCCACCGAAAACAAAACACACGTCATAATCTCTATGCTATCAAAATTTACAAGATGTATACGTACAGGTAAGCCACTATTCTCTGACATTATCGGAAATAGGCAAAAAACATTGAATCAACACAGGATTTGCATGCCAAGTTACATGGATTGTCAGTCCTGATTAGACTACAGACTTCAAACTTGAAAACTTAAAAAAATGGAGTAGACAATGACCCTTTCCTAAGGTAATTGGTGGCCCTTACAAGGGCCGATTTGCTAGAAGCTGAGGGGGTAGGGTGTCAGCTTAAGCTTTCTTCTCGGTTTTCTTGGGAAGAAGGACCGCCTGGATGTTGGGCAGCACGCCACCCTGGGCGATCGTGACCCCAGAAAGGAGCTTGTTCAACTCCTCGTCGTTTCTGATGGCCAACTGCAAGTGACGGGGGATGATCCTGGTCTTCTTGTTATCGCGAGCAGCATTGCCGGCCAACTCCAAGACTTCGGCTGCCAAATATTCCATGACGGCGGCCAGGTAAACCGGTGCACCGGCACCGACACGTTCGGCATAATTGCCCTTTCGCAAAAGTCGGTGGATTCTGCCGACGGGGAACTGAAGTCCGGCTCGGCTGGAGCGAGACTTGCTCTTTCCCTTCACTTTTCCTCCCTTTCCGCGTCCAGACATGATGATCTCTTGCTATCGATACAACGTGAAAACACAAATTTTTGCCAGCCAGTTTGGTGGTTTTGTTAAGTAGTATTGAATCGCCGCGAATGAGAGCGTCCGGGAGACACGTCTCGAAGCGCCATTGGTCCGTCTGATATCAACCGTCCTTTCTTAAAAACGAATCGACGGAGGTGGCGCCCATCGAGTCTGTCTGCAACATGCCGCCAAAGACAAGTGGAAAAGCCGCCAAAAAGGCCGGAAAGGCCCAGAAGAACATCTCCAAGGGAGACAAAAAGAAGAAGCGGAGGAGGAAGGAGAGCTACGCAATTTACATCTACAAGGTGTTGAAGCAAGTTCACCCTGACACCGGCATCTCCAGCAAGGCGATGAGCATCATGAACAGCTTCGTCAACGACATCTTCGAGCGCATTGCCGCCGAAGCTTCCAGGCTCGCTCATTACAACAAGCGATCGACCATCACCAGCAGGGAGATCCAGACGGCCGTTCGGCTGCTCCTCCCCGGTGAACTGGCCAAGCACGCCGTCAGTGAAGGCACCAAGGCCGTGACTAAGTACACCAGCTCAAAGTAAACTCAAGGAAATAATTACCTTGCCGAAAAAGGCCCTTTTTAGGGCCAAAAATTGAATCTTGGAATTGGACGAACTTGTCTACCACCCCTCCGAAACGTACACTTACATAACCTAACGATATCTCAGCCTGCAAGCGAGAAGATTTTTGACCTTACGTATATATAAAAAAAAAATGCTTTTAAGGTACGACCTTAACCAGCACGTAATTTACAAAAATAGGCTAAATTTCCAAATTTTTTAGTTTCTTTTGCTGAATAGGACTTTTAGAGTTACATTTGGACAAAATGCCACTGCAAAAAAATAACCTAAGACTTGGAACAATTATTGATTCGGCGCATTATTATTTTGGATGAACACATAAAATAAACTTGTATATTTAACAAAAATAACTTTCAGGTTTCTATTTCACAATTGTACGTTTGTTACTAGAGTATGGCAGTGAAAGGTACACACAGATTAATATCTGCATATACTCGGTTGGGTTACATTAGGTTAGGTTTTGTTAGGTCGTGATTTTATTTCATTTTTCGTGTTTTCCTTCATTTTACTTTCAAAATTACTTTCAGTTTTCTCCACGAGCAGGGAAAAAGGAAGAGTTTGGCAGTCACATTCATAATTTGCACTAAAAGGGCTCACTTAACTTCTATGAAAGGGTGAGAACTGGTACGCTCAACGAAGTGTGACATTTGGCGGGAACCGTTGCATTTGAAATCGGTTACTCCAAGAATTGATCTGAACGTTGTTTCCAGAGGGCGGCGGCATCGGGGGGGGGGGTGGAACTTCAACTTACGATCCCGGAAGATTAGCATTTTTTTGTTCAGTTAGGGGTGGGGTTCGAACGCCTACATGCCTCCATTCGGTATCATTACATGCTGACTACACAACGAAAGTGTACGCGAATTTTTGAAGAGGAACCAAAGTTGTCTTACGCAAGGTCCTTTTTCCAGGAATTTGTCTCGCGTTCGTCTGAACCCAGATCCTCTGGGAGGTTAGGTTACGTTGACATGGCAAAAAAAAATGTTCATTCCATCCTATGCATTAATATTAGGGGTGTGCGGGATCCCGAAAAGTCGGGACCGGGGGGGGGATCCTGTCCCGATCCCGACTTCGGGAAATGACTTCCCGACTCCCGACCAGTCGAGAAATACCGAATGGTCATTTTATCGTTAATTCGTTTGCTGCAAAAAGTAACGGTTATGTAACGGTCTGCTGCCAAAAGTAACGATTTCGTAACCGTCTGCTGCCAAAAGTAACGGTTTTGTAACCGTTCCCTGCTAAAACTAACAGTTTCGTAACCGTTTACTGCCAAAAGTAACCGTTTCGTAACAGTTTACTGCCAAAAGTAACCGTTTTGTAACAGTTTACTGACAAAAGTAACCGTTTTGTAACAGTTTACTGACAAAAGTAACAGTTTCGTAACCGTTTGCTGCCAAAAGTAACCGTTCCGACCAGGACCTTCCCCACTTGCCTTCTGCTAAATTGTCCACTAGCGGGGACACTTTCACATCACTGCACTGATCGAGCATTCCCTTTCCGAAGGGAAAAGACGCGAGATTTGACATGCATCGGTTGAAACAGAACCTCGGTTTACGTGTCCTCGCCAACGAGTATGCGACATTTCCAATTCTTTATTCTGCGTGTGCACACCCCCCCCCCCCCCCGCCCCGGTGCGTTTCGGGCGAAATTGCCAACGGATCAGGGTTGCCGGGCCGGGACTATCCCTTTAGCGAACGCCTCCTTCCACGGCGATGGCATTTTGCAAAAAAATAAAAACGCCCAAAAAAAACACACTCCCTGCAACCGCCGGCACGTATCCTCGCCGAAAACTACCAACGCCGGGCTCTTCGGGGAGCGACGCGGCGGATCCGCCGGGCAGGGGAGCGCTCGCTCCCCGCCGGGATTATGGCGGCCGCCGGTAATAAGAACGCACCCTGCAACCCCGCAAGCCCCAAAAAACAGAAGAAAGTCGCCTTCCCCGATATTCATATATACTAATATACATTCTTCACTTATATTATTATTATTATTTGATGACAGGTATATTGAAAAAAAAAAAAAAAAAAAAAAAAAGCGATTCTGCAAAAACTGTCGGTGATTGATTGGCTTCAATTCACAAATAAAAGGCCACTATGAACCTTGAAAAAGAAAAAGGATGCCAACAGCACCTGGTGTTCCCAGGCGGTCACCCATCCAAGTACTGACCAGGCCCGACGCTGCTTGACTTCGGTGATCGGACGAGAACCGGTATATTCAGCGTGGTATGGCCGTTGGCGAAAGATACTGCTTTCGGTAAGGTACATATAGTCCAACTTCTCGTTTTCGGGGAAATGTCTCGTCTCGTGGGCACTGCCAAGAACGTGTAGAAGAAACATAACAAATAATTATACATTTCATTGTAGTCATAGTGAGAAATGTGCTTTAACACCCTTCCAGAGATGTGTGAACATAAAAGCTACAAGATAGAGAAGAAGAAAATTTAGTGCAGTGAATAAAAGTGAATCTCATGACCAACCTTTTTGATTCCACACTATATACCCAGGACCTAACAACGAAAAAGTGATTGGGCTCGGTTAGTTCGTATGAACTTTCCAGCCTGATCATTACCAGTGCGTAGTTATATATATATATATATATATATATATATATATATATACTCTCCAGCCTAGCTATTTCCTATTTTTGTGCTATCTTCGGACAACTTCATCGAGTTCTCGAATACGCGCTATTCCCACAAACCAAAGTAGGCAACGGGCACCTCGACACAAACTATTACATTATTATTATTTATCGGCGGAGAGCAGGAAGGGCCGCGCTAACTTTCGGTGCAAATGGCTGCTTTCGAATCGAACCACAGTCCTCATGCGATAGATTTTCGCCTATAAACGAAATTAAAGGCTATACATTGGAAGTAGGCCAGCTTCGTTCAAACACAGGCGTGTGCGACACACGCTACTTCGGAGATTGGCTTGAGAGGCCTGTCGTATGCTCAAGGCACCTGATTCTCAGCAAGAGAATAGGGGAAGGATTGAACTTCCATCTCCTCCGTGCAACCGACGCACCTTCTACCTTTTCTCAGAGAAAACTAAGGAAATCACGGGCATATGGAGGTCGCGCGTACACCTACGGTGAGTTTGACACGAAGGAAGCGAGGAACGTGGAAGTCGTGGGGACGGACTGCGGCACTTCACGGCTACTTCAAAGTTTCCGGAACGTACCCAACAACGAGGGATGCTGGTGCTCTCTAGCTCAGCACTGAAAAAATTAATCTTGGAAAGAGGAGGAAACACACTTACCGTTGTGGCAACTACAAACTTCAGTTTGCTTCGGCCCGCCTGAGAGCTGCTCTCGCTCCGGTCCGCGCTCCGAGAGAAAAGGGGGTCGAAACCTCGGCGCGGGGATTCATTTTCGTTCCGAAAAGAGCGTAGATATGGCAGATACGGCATCAGCTCCCTCAGCCCCGACGGCGGCTTCGCCCAAGAAGTCCTCGAAGGCGAAAAAGCCGAGAACGGCTCCTTCCCATCCCAGGACATCCGAGATGGTGAACAACGCTATCAAGAACTTGAAGGAGCGCGGAGGCTCTTCCCTGCAGGCCATCAAGAAGTACATCACCCAGAACTACAAGGTCGACGCCGAGAAGCTCGCGCCCTTCATCAAGAAGTACCTGAGGAGCGCCGTGGCATCAGGTTCTTTGGTGCAAACCAAAGGAAAGGGTGCCTCCGGATCTTTCAAACTCAGCGCTTCGTCGCTGAAGGAGAAACCGGAAAGCGGGGCTGTTTCCAAGACCAAACGCTCGGCTCCCAAGGAGAAGAAACCGGCAAAGAAAGCTGCCCCGGCCAAGCGACCAAAGAAGACCGGCGAAAAGAAGAAGGCACCTGTTGCAAAGCCAAAGAAGTCTCCATCGAAAGTGAAAAAGGCAAAGACGCCCAAGAAACCAAAGGCGCCAAAGCCAAAGAAGGCTGCCAAGCCCAAGGCAGCAAAGAAGGCTGCACCAAAAAAGAAGTAAAATGGTTGAGCACGCAAGTGTTCCCCATAAAAAGGTCCTTCTGAGGACCATCAAAATTCTCCTGGAAGGAGCGAATTTGCACGATCACTCAATCTTATAACCTTTCCTTTCATCGGACACGGTGTCATCCTTTCCCTTCCATCCATGCATTTTCTTTTTTAAAAAAATGAAAGCAATACACTAGTCACATTATGTCGTCATAATTTGTTTGACTTCGTTTCCATCGATTCTATGAAATGAACTGCGAGTAAGATATTAGATTTAAAGATTTAGCGAGAGCTTTATTATTAAAACTGAATATTCATGAAATATCGCCCAATTGCTTCGGCATTATTATTTTAAATAACTTTTGGATAAACGCGAGGATAGGGATGGAATTGACAATAATAATAAAAAATAAAGAGAGATACGACCAAAACGTACTTTCCAAGTAGGATTTGTGGTCCTCAAAAGGACCGATTGTTTGCCAAGGGCAGCGGAATGCGCTTAAGCACGCTCTCCACGAATGCGGCGGGCGAGCTGGATGTCCTTTGGCATGATAGTGACACGCTTAGCGTGGATGGCACACAAGTTGGTATCTTCGAAGAGACCGACGAGGTAAGCCTCGCTGGCCTCCTGGAGAGCCATGACTGCGGAACTCTGGAAGCGCAAGTCGGTCTTGAAATCTTGAGCGATCTCGCGGACGAGACGCTGGAAAGGAAGCTTCCTGATGAGCAACTCGGTGCTCTTCTGGTAGCGACGGATTTCTCGAAGAGCCACGGTACCTGGCCTGTACCTATGGGGCTTCTTCACTCCTCCGGTGGCGGGAGCGCTCTTCCTAGCTGCCTTTGTGGCGAGCTGCTTCCTTGGGGCCTTGCCTCCGGTGGATTTTCGTGCAGTTTGCTTAGTCCGGGCCATTGTCGCGTGCTTGTCCTAAGCGTTTCCGTTTCAAACAATCGCGCCAACCAAAAATCATGCCTTTATATGCTTTGCCCTGAAAGGTGCCGTGCATGCTCCTGATTCGTGAAATCAAACCGAAAAGCGGATTTCCCATTGGCTCCCGCCATTCTGCCCCCCTCTGTCGAAGGCGTACAAAACTGAGCCGGCTCGCCGGGAAGGCTTCATTCTCATCTTTCGAATCCACGTACGTGCACTGCAGAAATGACAGGCAGAGGTAAAGGAGGAAAGGGACTCGGCAAAGGAGGTGCCAAGCGCCACCGTAAAGTTCTCCGAGACAACATCCAGGGTATCACCAAGCCCGCCATCCGCCGTCTTGCCCGGCGAGGAGGTGTGAAGCGAATCTCCGGTCTCATCTACGAAGAGACACGCGGCGTCCTCAAGGTGTTCTTGGAGAACGTTATCCGCGATGCCGTCACCTACACGGAGCACGCCAAGAGGAAAACCGTAACCGCCATGGACGTCGTGTACGCACTCAAACGTCAAGGCAGAACCTTGTACGGTTTCGGAGGTTAAGGGCTCTAGTTTGCCTGTCCTCCATCTTGAAAAATCGGCCCTTCTAAGGGCCACAAATCTTTTCTTTGAGGAAGGAAATGTCAGCTTTCAACTTTCCCCGAACCTTACCCCCTGATCCCAGCCTCGATTCGAACGATTTCTCTCGTCTCGAGTTCATAATGACATAAGAATGATTGAAATAATTGAGAATTCAACAAAAAATATTCACGCGAGGACTCTCAGCATTCGCTAGATGACTACCCACCCTTCGTTCGTCGTTTAGCAAAGCAAAAGAAATTTATGTGAAATTCAGATTGCTTCTGTCAAATTATAACATCAATTAATATAACTCAGGCGAACATATATATATATTTTTTATTATTATTATTTTCAGTGCAGCTTGACTCCACCGAAAACAAAACACACGTCATAATCTCTATGCTATCAAAATTTACAAGATGTATACGTACAGGTAAGCCACTATTCTCTGACATTATCGGAAATAGGCAAAAAACATTGAATCAACACAGGATTTGCATGCCAAGTTACATGGATTGTCAGTCCTGATTAGACTACAGACTTCAAACTTGAAAACTTAAAAAAATGGAGTAGACAATGACCCTTTCCTAAGGTAATTGGTGGCCCTTACAAGGGCCGATTTGCTAGAAGCTGAGGGGGTAGGGTGTCAGCTTAAGCTTTCTTCTCGGTTTTCTTGGGAAGAAGGACCGCCTGGATGTTGGGCAGCACGCCACCCTGGGCGATCGTGACCCCAGAAAGGAGCTTGTTCAACTCCTCGTCGTTTCTGATGGCCAACTGCAAGTGACGGGGGATGATCCTGGTCTTCTTGTTATCGCGAGCAGCATTGCCGGCCAACTCCAAGACTTCGGCTGCCAAATATTCCATGACGGCGGCCAGGTAAACCGGTGCACCGGCACCGACACGTTCGGCATAATTGCCCTTTCGCAAAAGTCGGTGGATTCTGCCGACGGGGAACTGAAGTCCGGCTCGGCTGGAGCGAGACTTGCTCTTTCCCTTCACTTTTCCTCCCTTTCCGCGTCCAGACATGATGATCTCTTGCTATCGATACAACGTGAAAACACAAATTTTTGCCAGCCAGTTTGGTGGTTTTGTTAAGTAGTATTGAATCGCCGCGAATGAGAGCGTCCGGGAGACACGTCTCGAAGCGCCATTGGTCCGTCTGATATCAACCGTCCTTTCTTAAAAACGAATCGACGGAGGTGGCGCCCATCGAGTCTGTCTGCAACATGCCGCCAAAGACAAGTGGAAAAGCCGCCAAAAAGGCCGGAAAGGCCCAGAAGAACATCTCCAAGGGAGACAAAAAGAAGAAGCGGAGGAGGAAGGAGAGCTACGCAATTTACATCTACAAGGTGTTGAAGCAAGTTCACCCTGACACCGGCATCTCCAGCAAGGCGATGAGCATCATGAACAGCTTCGTCAACGACATCTTCGAGCGCATTGCCGCCGAAGCTTCCAGGCTCGCTCATTACAACAAGCGATCGACCATCACCAGCAGGGAGATCCAGACGGCCGTTCGGCTGCTCCTCCCCGGTGAACTGGCCAAGCACGCCGTCAGTGAAGGCACCAAGGCCGTGACTAAGTACACCAGCTCAAAGTAAACTCAAGGAAATAATTACCTTGCCGAAAAAGGCCCTTTTTAGGGCCAAAAATTGAATCTTGGAATTGGACGAACTTGTCTACCACCCCTCCGAAACGTACACTTACATAACCTAACGATATCTCAGCCTGCAAGCGAGAAGATTTTTGACCTTACGTATATATAAAAAAAAAATGCTTTTAAGGTACGACCTTAACCAGCACGTAATTTACAAAAATAGGCTAAATTTCCAAATTTTTTAGTTTCTTTTGCTGAATAGGACTTTTAGAGTTACATTTGGACAAAATGCCACTGCAAAAAAATAACCTAAGACTTGGAACAATTATTGATTCGGCGCATTATTATTTTGGATGAACACATAAAATAAACTTGTATATTTAACAAAAATAACTTTCAGGTTTCTATTTCACAATTGTACGTTTGTTACTAGAGTATGGCAGTGAAAGGTACACACAGATTAATATCTGCATATACTCGGTTGGGTTACATTAGGTTAGGTTTTGTTAGGTCGTGATTTTATTTCATTTTTCGTGTTTTCCTTCATTTTACTTTCAAAATTACTTTCAGTTTTCTCCACGAGCAGGGAAAAAGGAAGAGTTTGGCAGTCACATTCATAATTTGCACTAAAAGGGCTCACTTAACTTCTATGAAAGGGTGAGAACTGGTACGCTCAACGAAGTGTGACATTTGGCGGGAACCGTTGCATTTGAAATCGGTTACTCCAAGAATTGATCTGAACGTTGTTTCCAGAGGGCGGCGGCATCGGGGGGGGGGGTGGAACTTCAACTTACGATCCCGGAAGATTAGCATTTTTTTGTTCAGTTAGGGGTGGGGTTCGAACGCCTACATGCCTCCATTCGGTATCATTACATGCTGACTACACAACGAAAGTGTACGCGAATTTTTGAAGAGGAACCAAAGTTGTCTTACGCAAGGTCCTTTTTCCAGGAATTTGTCTCGCGTTCGTCTGAACCCAGATCCTCTGGGAGGTTAGGTTACGTTGACATGGCAAAAAAAAATGTTCATTCCATCCTATGCATTAATATTAGGGGTGTGCGGGATCCCGAAAAGTCGGGACCGGGGGGGGGATCCTGTCCCGATCCCGACTTCGGGAAATGACTTCCCGACTCCCGACCAGTCGAGAAATACCGAATGGTCATTTTATCGTTAATTCGTTTGCTGCAAAAAGTAACGGTTATGTAACGGTCTGCTGCCAAAAGTAACGATTTCGTAACCGTCTGCTGCCAAAAGTAACGGTTTTGTAACCGTTCCCTGCTAAAACTAACAGTTTCGTAACCGTTTACTGCCAAAAGTAACCGTTTCGTAACAGTTTACTGCCAAAAGTAACCGTTTTGTAACAGTTTACTGACAAAAGTAACCGTTTTGTAACAGTTTACTGACAAAAGTAACAGTTTCGTAACCGTTTGCTGCCAAAAGTAACCGTTCCGACCAGGACCTTCCCCACTTGCCTTCTGCTAAATTGTCCACTAGCGGGGACACTTTCACATCACTGCACTGATCGAGCATTCCCTTTCCGAAGGGAAAAGACGCGAGATTTGACATGCATCGGTTGAAACAGAACCTCGGTTTACGTGTCCTCGCCAACGAGTATGCGACATTTCCAATTCTTTATTCTGCGTGTGCACACCCCCCCCCCCCCCCGCCCCGGTGCGTTTCGGGCGAAATTGCCAACGGATCAGGGTTGCCGGGCCGGGACTATCCCTTTAGCGAACGCCTCCTTCCACGGCGATGGCATTTTGCAAAAAAATAAAAACGCCCAAAAAAAACACACTCCCTGCAACCGCCGGCACGTATCCTCGCCGAAAACTACCAACGCCGGGCTCTTCGGGGAGCGACGCGGCGGATCCGCCGGGCAGGGGAGCGCTCGCTCCCCGCCGGGATTATGGCGGCCGCCGGTAATAAGAACGCACCCTGCAACCCCGCAAGCCCCAAAAAACAGAAGAAAGTCGCCTTCCCCGATATTCATATATACTAATATACATTCTTCACTTATATTATTATTATTATTTGATGACAGGTATATTGAAAAAAAAAAAAAAAAAAAAAAAAAGCGATTCTGCAAAAACTGTCGGTGATTGATTGGCTTCAATTCACAAATAAAAGGCCACTATGAACCTTGAAAAAGAAAAAGGATGCCAACAGCACCTGGTGTTCCCAGGCGGTCACCCATCCAAGTACTGACCAGGCCCGACGCTGCTTGACTTCGGTGATCGGACGAGAACCGGTATATTCAGCGTGGTATGGCCGTTGGCGAAAGATACTGCTTTCGGTAAGGTACATATAGTCCAACTTCTCGTTTTCGGGGAAATGTCTCGTCTCGTGGGCACTGCCAAGAACGTGTAGAAGAAACATAACAAATAATTATACATTTCATTGTAGTCATAGTGAGAAATGTGCTTTAACACCCTTCCAGAGATGTGTGAACATAAAAGCTACAAGATAGAGAAGAAGAAAATTTAGTGCAGTGAATAAAAGTGAATCTCATGACCAACCTTTTTGATTCCACACTATATACCCAGGACCTAACAACGAAAAAGTGATTGGGCTCGGTTAGTTCGTATGAACTTTCCAGCCTGATCATTACCAGTGCGTAGTTATATATATATATATATATATATATATATATATATACTCTCCAGCCTAGCTATTTCCTATTTTTGTGCTATCTTCGGACAACTTCATCGAGTTCTCGAATACGCGCTATTCCCACAAACCAAAGTAGGCAACGGGCACCTCGACACAAACTATTACATTATTATTATTTATCGGCGGAGAGCAGGAAGGGCCGCGCTAACTTTCGGTGCAAATGGCTGCTTTCGAATCGAACCACAGTCCTCATGCGATAGATTTTCGCCTATAAACGAAATTAAAGGCTATACATTGGAAGTAGGCCAGCTTCGTTCAAACACAGGCGTGTGCGACACACGCTACTTCGGAGATTGGCTTGAGAGGCCTGTCGTATGCTCAAGGCACCTGATTCTCAGCAAGAGAATAGGGGAAGGATTGAACTTCCATCTCCTCCGTGCAACCGACGCACCTTCTACCTTTTCTCAGAGAAAACTAAGGAAATCACGGGCATATGGAGGTCGCGCGTACACCTACGGTGAGTTTGACACGAAGGAAGCGAGGAACGTGGAAGTCGTGGGGACGGACTGCGGCACTTCACGGCTACTTCAAAGTTTCCGGAACGTACCCAACAACGAGGGATGCTGGTGCTCTCTAGCTCAGCACTGAAAAAATTAATCTTGGAAAGAGGAGGAAACACACTTACCGTTGTGGCAACTACAAACTTCAGTTTGCTTCGGCCCGCCTGAGAGCTGCTCTCGCTCCGGTCCGCGCTCCGAGAGAAAAGGGGGTCGAAACCTCGGCGCGGGGATTCATTTTCGTTCCGAAAAGAGCGTAGATATGGCAGATACGGCATCAGCTCCCTCAGCCCCGACGGCGGCTTCGCCCAAGAAGTCCTCGAAGGCGAAAAAGCCGAGAACGGCTCCTTCCCATCCCAGGACATCCGAGATGGTGAACAACGCTATCAAGAACTTGAAGGAGCGCGGAGGCTCTTCCCTGCAGGCCATCAAGAAGTACATCACCCAGAACTACAAGGTCGACGCCGAGAAGCTCGCGCCCTTCATCAAGAAGTACCTGAGGAGCGCCGTGGCATCAGGTTCTTTGGTGCAAACCAAAGGAAAGGGTGCCTCCGGATCTTTCAAACTCAGCGCTTCGTCGCTGAAGGAGAAACCGGAAAGCGGGGCTGTTTCCAAGACCAAACGCTCGGCTCCCAAGGAGAAGAAACCGGCAAAGAAAGCTGCCCCGGCCAAGCGACCAAAGAAGACCGGCGAAAAGAAGAAGGCACCTGTTGCAAAGCCAAAGAAGTCTCCATCGAAAGTGAAAAAGGCAAAGACGCCCAAGAAACCAAAGGCGCCAAAGCCAAAGAAGGCTGCCAAGCCCAAGGCAGC